>NW_017670960.1:61127-383767 GCF_001879085.1 Nicotiana attenuata
GATTCTAGAAGTTGTAGTAGGTCCATAATGTCGAATATGACTTGTGTGCAAAATTTGAGGTTAATCGGACGTGATTTGATAGGTTTAAACATCGAAAGTAGACGTTTGAAATCTTAAAGTTCATTAAGCTTGAATTGAATGCGATTCATGGTTTCAGCATTGTTTGATGTGATTTGAGGCTTCGAGCAAGTCAGTGTTATGTTTTTAGACTTGTGCGGGTGTTTGGTTTGGAGCCTCGGGGGCTCGGGTGAGTTTCGGGATAGCTTCGGAGTGATTTGCTTAGAAATGGGATTGCTGGTACTGCTATGGCCGCATTTCCGGTGTTTTGGTCGCAAATGCAACCATCGCAATTGCGAGAGGGAGCTCGCATTTGCGAGTCTGGGCTGCTGCGGGAAAAGTTCGCATTTGCGAACTAAGGGCCGCTTTTGCGAGGCTGCCACCTTCGCATTTGCGAAGAATCTGGTCGCAAATACGACCTGGGCAGGGATGGCTTGGCTTTGTAAGAGGGAAATGTCCCCATAGGTGAATTAATTGGTTATGTGCTTTAATTTGTTGGGGCTACGTACGCACGAGGTGACAAGAGCCCGTGCGTAGCTACTATTATACCTATGTCCAGGTAGTTTTAGGCTTACATCATGCCTTGATTGATATTGTAGTTGATTTATGTTTATTGTTTGCCTTGAGAAGAAGCGAGATTGAGTTTGCTTAGTAAATCTCTTGAAAGGAGTCGAAGTTGAGGAATTTTAGATCTAAAAGTTTTTATTTGAAGTTTGTATTTATGAAATGAATTGAAGAAATATTATAATGACTTAAGAAATCAATGTGTAACCGCATTGCATGGGCATTTTGCAACGGGGAAAATCTCTTTAAAAACTTCACGTTGAATTGTTCTTATTTTGAAAAGAATCAAGAAAAGGATTTTGAACTATTAATAAAATATATATTTGGCCGCGTCGCTTGTATGATTCGCGAGCGGGGAAATTCCATAAATTATATTTGACCGTGTAGCAAGGTATTTTCTTCTACCAATCTTACAGGATTGGGCCGTTCGCCTCGGCAGGATTTATATACCACACTCTCATGGGGGCGGGTCGTTCGCTTCGGCAGGTTAATAGATGCATCTATGGTTCGCGACGTTCGACCCTCGGCAGTGCACAGTTTACTTTTATGTCTGATCGGGCCGTACGCCTTGGCATTTCCTATATATGTATATGTATATACTATTCTCATGGAATCATGCGTGACATTTGGGTAGAAGCCAGTGAACCTGGGGGATTCTTCCCTGTTTTGAATTATATAACTTCTTTAAGGAAATCCACCATACCTATATATGTGCTCCAGTTACGGAGGAAACTTGCTTGCTGAAAACTTGAGTAAAATAAAGAAGAAAGGGGATGTTACTATGTGTTTTATACATGCTTATTTCATATAATTGTCGTGTTTTGTACTTACTTACTTCTTTATTATAATGATATTATTGGACCATTAGTAAGTGTCGAAGTCGACCTCTCGTCACTACTTCTTCGAGGTTAGGCGGGATACTTACTAGGTACACGTTGTTTTTGTACTCATGCTACACTTGCTATGCATTTTTGTTGCACAGGCACATGTTTGTCTTGTGGCTTAGTTCGGCATAGCGTCATGCTTGATACAGAGACTGGGGTGAGCTTCATTTCTCAAGACGGTCCGCAGCCAGCAGAGTCTCCTTCAGAGTAGTGTATTGTATTTCCTTTACTGTCCAATTTGTATTCCGGACGGTTAGTGTATTAGATTGTTCCCTATAAATTTCTCATGCACTTGTGACACCGGATTCTAGGATGACTAAGGGATTATTCAGTATTTAGGATTGTTAAAGACATCATTATTTATTCAGTGAAATTCTTTATTAATTGTTTATGTTTAAAAAGGAATGATTTCAGTAAAATGAGAAATTTCTATTTATTTGGTGTTGGCTTGCCTGACAGTGGTGTCTGGCGCCATCACGATCCTTAGTGGATTTTGGGTCGTGACAACATGGTATCAGAGCACTAGGTTCACTTAGGTCTCACGAGTCATGAGCGAGTGTAATAGAGTCTTGCAGATGGGTACATAGACGTCTGTACTTATCTTCGAGAGGCTACAGGTCTGTTAGGAGCACTTCCCTTCTTGATTCCTCATCGTGCGATTTGATTCCTACGCGAAGCGCTTATTATATATCGAGAATTGAGGAATTTTATTAGTACTGCAGATGTGGTGCATGATGTTTCCTCCTGCGAATTTGACTGGGCAGTGAAGGATGAGAAAGGGTATGTGGGAAGTCTCTTGCGGTGATAAAACTTCTAGAAGGCCAAGTGTGGGAAACAAGAGTCGAGTAGTTACTTAAAGGAGTGAGTTTGACCAAAGTGGGAGAGTGGCAGAATAGCACATGGGTTCAGTGGCAGGGTAACTACACACCTTGAGGAAAAGTTAGAGTAATTTGGGAATTTTAGTGGACAGTGATTGGGTCCACGGGCTTAATTTGAAATATTGGCTATTATACGGCGGGAAATTTGGGTGCAACAGGAAAGAGTTTCTTGATATGAAGAAGAATACAACATGACTTCGGACGGGAATGAATTGTCGCACCTTTTTTTTAATGTCCATGAGGAGTGAATGGACTTGTGCAGTTAGTGAGTGAGCATCGGCTTAGGATGGGTTACTGATTCCATAGTGGTTGAGCAATGCGGCGTCGTTAGGAGTGTCGGCATGTGATTTTCACAGGTGGGTTATCTCCTGTGAGCAGGTCAGCGGTTGCGTGGTTGGTGAAGTTTCTACGAAGGATTTTACTGGCTATCCATTAAGAGGTCGAATATGTGGATGTTGCTAGAGATTCAGAGTGTTCATGAAATGCTAACGGAAGGATTTCGAGGAATTCGGCGGTTTGATTGTGCAAGATCATGTCAATAAGAGATAAAGAATCTTGGTAGGTTGCAGAGTTGTGTAATAGTAGCTCCAAGCTAAGTGGTATAGTCCCACCGCCTACGATTGGGTTGCATGGTTAACTACTTGTGAGGGTTCTGGCTATCGGCATAAGGGCGAGTTATTTCAGTTAAGGGAAAAGAATATAAGTGGTAATTTGAGCGAATGGTTCGAGAGATGTGTGCCATAAATGGCCTTATCAACTATGTTCAGGCTTTGGGAAGGTTCAGGATTTATGCTTCGTGTAGATGCGGGTGCTTTATTGAGAGGGTATTCATGTGCTACAAGAGTCTTAGAGTTGATTATATTCAGGACCAAGTCAGAGTGGGTGACTCGTAATAACGGTCCTAGTGGGTTCAAAGGTTAAGGCATGGCGCCTAAGGGTTTCGAGTCCATAACTATGGTTAAGAATTGAGCTTTGCAGCGGATTATGAAAAGAGGCTCGGAAAGTTCTATGATATCTTCGGCTTGTGATATAGCTTTTGGAGGAATGAAAGGGAATGACTTCGGATTCGCAAAGGGATTTTCAGAATGGGTATATCAAATGAAGATGCGAATATGCACACAAGGAAGTTATGAGGTGATTCGTGGGATTTGAGACAGCATGGTCTCGTATTACAAGGCCACTCAGGATGAGTGCGGGTTGAG
This sequence comes from Nicotiana attenuata, assembly GCF_001879085.1. Lineage (NCBI taxonomy): Eukaryota > Viridiplantae > Streptophyta > Magnoliopsida > Solanales > Solanaceae > Nicotiana > Nicotiana attenuata. The sequence goes on from NW_017670960.1 coordinate 64,713, forward strand.
GGCTTTATGTGTTGAAGGAAATTATTATTATTCTAGGGCAACTAAGGATAAATTGGAAGAGGTTGGATTGATTAGCCATCGTTGGATTGGCATACTGGTGGCAGTGATCAGTTCTTTCAGTGTGATTAAATTATGCAAGTGATTTGTGGCGGTACGTGTGAGGCTTGTCGGCCGCCGTAATTGATTTTATTTGGAATTATTCTAGTACTTATGGCCTGTTATGTGTAGGCGGATCCCGAAAGGGCTATGGTGGCTTAGACCACTACTCGAAGATTGCATATTCTACGGTTATGAGAATTCACTGGTGTGGTTCTATGGTTCTCCTGAAATGAGTTAGGTGAAAATTTTCTATATGCTGAAGAATTAATCTATTAGTGGTTCCGGAGTTATAATGAAAATTTCGTACTATTGTAATCGCGTGTTAGGTTGCAGTGAGTGGTATAGGATTTGAATGTGAGAATCGAGGTTGCGGTTCGGTGTTGACAAGGATGCCACGAGCTCGGATGAGCAGGAAAGGAGTTTGGATGTTAAAGTAAGTTGGTATTGTCTTCAGTGTCACCTGAGATCAGTGCCTTGTGTGAGAGGTTTCATGTATTGATTTGCGGATTCTTGATTCGCTATATAGCATTGTATGGCCGGTAGTGAGGCTGTGCAGACTTGTTACCTGGTGCGGAAGGTCGTGGGGGCGTATCACATGGGGAGATTGTATAAGTAGGACATGTAGTCACTTGATTCACTGAAGATTTTGGTAATATCACTAATTTGAGAATTTATGCCTGGAGGGCACTCGGATATTGGGTTGTGGACTTTGGAGGTTTACTTCGGTTATGATGGTTGTCCTTGCGAGCTATAGGAAAGAGGGTTATTAGGGACCTTGAAAGATATTAGCTAGTACAGTGGCGATCAGAATCGACTGGAGATCTGTGGATGGAATCTAAATAAGAAGGTGGGTTCTGCATCAGGCTGATGTGTTCATTTCAGCAATGCGCTCCTATGGAGGAGTATTCAGACATTGGGTGTTATTTCGTCGTCAGCTATTTCATGTGATGCTATATTACGCCGTGTAAGTTGTGAAACGGCTTGATGAAATTCTTATGTGTTGAGGTTCCGCTTAGCGATGGTGTTATGTGAGCAGGATGCCTCTTGAGATTCAGATCATATATCGCACTTCAGTTGTGCTTGACTTTCGTAGCTTATGGCACTATTTGTCTCCCCATGGATGGTATTGCGCACTTGGCGTGCTTGTGGTCGATAATCGGTATTTAGTAGTAATGAGTGAATTAGCTCGGTAATGTACCTTCTTCTGTGACCTATTGTGGATCAGGTGGCACGCCGCACCGGGTATGTTGTGGGATCGGGTTGCACGCCGCAAACAGTGTGATGATGAGTACAGTTCCCTATATCCGTTTTTGTGTGTTTTGTTTCCCATTTTCTGAGGAAAGTTCACATTAAGTTGCGTGATTGAGTAGTCCCTTCCAGGGCTCGTTTTCCTTATGTAACACGTTCGAGCTTGTGACCTATTGGCACGTTTGTGGCATCCTATGGGACTTTGATCATGACCGGTGGCTTATTTCTTGAGCAGTTGTACTGGGTGAGACGATATTATTTGATCTCAGGATCAGTGCAGTCGAGTTATAGGAAGTATATTAAAGAGCAAAGATCATTATTTGGTTCAGAATTGGGTAATGGTTCTTGTCAGAAGTATAGAATTAATGACTTGTTGACTCGATAGTTGGTTATGAATTCCTACACATCTCTTCCGTCGTGGCAGTATTGCGAGAGTTAGAACAAGACCTATATATATCATGAGGTGCATTGTGAGTATCAGATTCGGGGAATGTCGGTTATTATGATCAGAGAATGTTATAATGGTCCTGTGAATGATGTGGTGCATGGTGAGAATTCAGCAAAGGCATACAATCATGTCCTGGTACCTCGTATAGTGGTTGATACGGTGTTCATATATTGGAAGCAGGCCTGGCAGAGAATTTCAGATGTTGGAATTGAGCTCTAAGCTTATTTGCTTGAATAAAATGGAATATCTTCAGAATTGATCGAGCTAATGTGCTCAACTGGGTTGTAGTAGCACGGGTAGGTGTACGAGGTGTTAAACAATGATTTCGGATAACTCCAGCGCAGTTCTTAGCACGTTCGAGGACGAACGTATGTTTAAGTGGGAGAGAATGTAACGACCTGACCGGTCGTTTTGAGCTCTAGCGCGTCGTTCAGCAGTTTGAGGCCATGAGCAGCTGCACTTCAGGTATTATGACTTGTGCGCCTGGTCGGAATTGGATTCTGGGAAGTTCAAAGTTGATTTGGAGAGAGAGTTCGCATTTCGGAAGCTTTAAGTTGGAAAAATTGACTAAGATTGGATGTTTGAGTAAACGACCTCGGAATCGAGATTCGAAGGTTCCGACAGATTCGTATGATGATTTCGGACTTGGGCGTATGTCCGGATCGGGTCTTGGTAGACGCAGGAACGTTTCAGCACCTATTGTGGAAGTTAGCATTTTTGGAAGAATTTCATAAGTTTGGGATGAAGTTCATTTCAGTGTTATCGATGTCCGTTTGGAATTCCGAGTCTGGGGATAGCTCCGTATGGTGATTCTGGTGTTGGGAGCACGATCGGAAGTGAAATTCGAAGGTCCGTGGGTCATTTGGGAGTCGTTTGGCTAAAGATAGAAATTTGAAGGTTTTTGAGAAGTTTGACCGGAAGTGGACTTTTTTATATCGGGGTCGGATTTCGATTCTAGAAGTTGTAGTAGGTCCGTAATGTCGAATATGACTTGTGTGCAAAATTTGAGGTTAATCGGACGTGATTTGATAGGTTTAAACATCGAAAGTAGACGTTTGAAATCTTAAAGTTCATTAAGCTTGAATTGGATGCGATTCATGGTTTCAGCATTGTTTGATGTGATTTGAGGCTTCGAGCAAGTCCGTGTTATGTTTTTAGACTTGTGCGGGTGTTTGGTTTGGAGCCCCGGGTGCTCGGGTGAGTTTCGGGATAGCTTCGGAGTGATTTGCTTAGAAATGGGATTGCTGGTACTGGTATGGCCGCATTTGCGGTGTTTTGGTCGCAAATGCGACCATCGCAATTGCGAGAGGGAGCTCGCATTTGCGAGCCTGGGCTGCTGTGGGAAAAAGTTCGCATTTGCGAACTAAGGGCCGCTTTTGCGAGGCTGTCACCTTCGCATTTGCGAAGAATCAAGTCGCAAATGCGACCTGGGCAGGGATGGCTTGGCTTCGCATTTGCGATGCATTTGTCGAGACTTATCCCATTTCCCACTTGGTCTTAGGCGATTTTTGAGAGCATTTGAGAGGGAGTTCCATCATCATCAAAGAGGTAAGTGATTTCTTCCAATTATGGGTTAAATGCAAGTGTTACATATGGATTTAAACATGTAAAAATTGTGGAAATTTAGGGATTTTGAAGAAAAACCTAGAAATTTAGATTTTTGGACTTTGACCACGATTTTGGGCATGGAATTGAGAATAAATTATATATTTGAGTTTGTGAGGTCATGGGTAAACTTTATCTTCGGAAAATTTCGGAATCCGGGCACGTGGGCCTGAGGGCAATTTTGTCAACTTTTCGATCGGGGTTTGGAATTGTTATAAATTGGATTATAATGAGTAATTGAAAACATATTAATGGGTTTACATAATTATTGGCTAGTTTTGGAGCATTTTTGCATCAAATTGAGTCTTCAGAAGGGCGTGGAATGCCGGTTATGGAACTTCGGAGCGAGGTGAGTCTCCTTTCTAACCTTGTATGAGGGAAATGTCCCCATAGGTGAATTAATGGTTATGTGCTTTAATTTGTGGGGGCTACATATGCACGAGGTGACGAGAGTCCGTGCGTAGCTACTATTATACCTATGTCTGGGTAGTTTTAGGCTTACATCATGCCTTGATTGATATTGCTGTTGATTTATGTTTATTGTTTTCCTTGAGAAGAAGCGAGATGGAGTTTGCTTAGTAAATCTCTTGAAAGGAGTTGAAGTTGAGGAATGTGAGATCTAAAGGTTTTATTTGAACTTCGTATTTTTGAAATGAATTGAAGAAATATTATAATGACTTAAGAAATCTATATGTAACCGCGTCGCATAGGCATTTCGCGAGCGGGGAAAATCTCTTTAAAAACTTCACGTTGAATTGTTCTTATTTTGAAAAGAATCAAGAAAAGGATTTTGAATTATTAATAAAATATATATTTGGCTGCGTCGCACGTATGATTCGCGAGCGGAGAAATTCCATAAATTATATTTGACCGCGTCGCACGTATGATTCGCGAGCGGGGTATTTTCTTCTACCACTCTTATGGGATTGGACCGTTCGCCTCGGCAGGATTTATGCTCCACACTCTCATGGAAGCGGGCCGTTCGCCTCGGCAGGTTAATATATGCATCTATGATTCGCGTCGTTCGACCCTCGGCAGTGCACAGTTTACTTTTATGTTGGATCGGGTCGTATGCCTCAGCATTTCCTATATATGTATATGGATATACTATTCTCATGGAATCGTGCGTGACATTTGGCTAGAAGCCAGTGAACCTGGGGATTCTTCCCTGTTTTGAATTATGATAACTTCTTTAAGGAAATCCACCATACCTATATATGTTCTCCAGTTACGGAGGGAACTTGCTAGCTGAAAACTTGAGTAAAATAAAGAAAAAAAGGGATGTTACTATGTGTTTTACACATGCTTATTTCATATAATTGCCCTGTTTCGTGCTTACTTACTTCTTTATTGTAATGATATTATTGGACCATTAGTAAGTGTCGAAGTTGACCTCTCATCACTACTTCTTCGAGGTTAGGCGGGATACTTACTGGGTACACGTTGTTTTTGCACTCATGCTACACTTGCTGTGCATTTTTGTTGCACAGGAACATGTTTGTCTTGTGGCTTAGGTCGGCGCAGCGGCATGGTTGATACGGAGACTGGGGTGAGCTGCATTTCTCGAGATGGTCCGCAGCCAGCAGAGTCTCCTTCATAGTAGTGTATTGTATTTCCTTTACTGTCCAATTTGTATTCCGGACGGTTAGTGTATTACATTATCCCCTATAAATTGCTCATGCACTTGTGACAACGGGTTCTGGGATGACTAAGGGATTATTAAGTATTTAGGATTGTTAAAGACATCATTATTTATTCGGTGAAATTCTTTATTAATTGTTTATGTTTAAAAAGGAATGATTTCAAAATAGTAAAACGTGAAATTTCTATTTATTTGGTATTGGCTTGCCTGACAATGGTGTCCGGCGCCATCACGACCTTGGTGGATTTTGGGTCGTGACAGAAACAATGCGTCCCGGCAAGGAATCAACAATATCAACAATAACATCCCGGCAAGGGAATCAACAATGTCAACAATAACATCCCGGCAAGGGATTCAGCTATAACCGATCTCGTTTTCAACAATTACTTTACAAAATGAAACTTAACTTGAGCCAATACTCAACAATAGTCAATTACCAAGAAACTTTCATAAGCTTTGTCAACATTAATAATCATCAATTTGAGCATGATCGACACATAGTAGAGTCACAACAATCATGATATAAGACTCACTAGCATGCTTCACGTCAACGTATAGATACTCGTCACCACACCTATACGTCGTACTCGATACTAACACATAGCAAATAAGACTACAACTCATATTCCCTCAAGCTAAGGTTAGGCCAAACACTTACCTCGAATCCACGGACAAGATTAAGCCTCAATTATCGCTTTACCTCTCGGTTCTACTTCCAATTCGCTTGTATCTAGTCATAATTTACTTAATGACGTTAATAAATGCTAAATAAACCAATTCTAATGCATGAAAATAAATTTCCCATTGTTTTCCGCAAAAGTCAAAAATCGACCCCGGGCCCGCTTGGTCAAACCCGAAGTTCGAACCAAAACCCGATCACCCATTCACTCACGAACTCAAATATGCAATTAGTTTTAAATTTGGACCTCAAATTGAGGTCCAAATCCCCAAAATTTAAAAATCCTAATTTCTACCCAAAATCACCCAATTTTCCATGAAAAACCCTAGATTTCGAAGTGAAATCATGTTAAAAGATGTTATAGATTGAAGAAAATAAGTTAGAAATCGTTTACCTATGATTTGGGGAAGAACTCTCTTCAAGAAAATCGCCTATGGAAGTTTTGGTTTTGAGAAAGATGAAAAATGAAGAAGAATCCCGTCTGAAATCTCACTTAGCAGGTGCAGTTATCGCATTTGCGATCAGTGGTTCGCAATTGCGAACCCTGGGAATTTCTGTTAACTTCGCATTTGCGAAGAAATCGTCATATTTGCGACTGCTGGGAACTTACTGAGGACTTCGCATTTGCGAAGAAATGCTCGCAAATGCGAACAAGGCTGGCAAGGGCATACATCACAATTACGAGCAGCCCCATCGCAATTACCAAGCCTGACAGGCTCGCAATTGCAAAGCCTGACCTCGCAATTGCGAGATCAGAGCCTGCAACAAATACTAGATGAAAAATCTGAAATTTTCTAAGTCCAATTCACCCCGTGGCCTATCCAAAACTCACCCGAGCCCCCGGGGCTCCAAACCGAACATGCACGCAAGTCTAAAAATATTATACAGAGTTGCTCGTTCGATCAAATCATCAAAATAACATCAACAACTACGAATTCAACCTCAAATTCATGAAATTCATTAAGAACATTGAAATTTCCATTTTCTCAACTAAAGGTCCGATTTATACAAAATCAACTCCGATTCTTACCGAATTTCACATATTCGACTTAATTATTATTTTAAACCTGTACCAGACTCTGGAACCAACATATGGGCCCAGTACCATCAAGAGCACGCATCATTTCATTTCAAAAAGCCTTTATATTTTCCAGCAAATAATTTTCTTTAAAAATTATTTTCTCGGGCTAGGGACCTCGGAATTCGATTCCGGGCATATGCCCAAGTCCCATATTTTACTACGGACCCTACGGGACCGTCCGATCACGGGTCCGGGTCCATTTACCAAAAATATTGACCAAAGTCAATTTTAATCAATTTTAAAGGCCAAATTCATTATCATGTAGTCCTATTCAGAATTCCAGTATCATGTAACTCAATATGATTTAGTATTTAAGCATCACATATTGCAGTATGATTCTCAGTTCCTAAATTTAAGTCCCTGAATATTGAACACCTGTATTTGGGCATGAGGCCGTAGTTTATATGCTTTATGCATATTTGATCCTGAGGGCGTAGTTGATGCTTTATGCATTTTTGGGCCTGAGGATGTAGTTATGTATACGTATACTTGGGCCTGAGGTCGTAGCTTGTGCATATATATATTTAGACCGAGGCCGTAGCTTATTTAGATAAGCAGGTTGCTCATCATTCAGAAGAGGGAGTATTCATATCCTTACTTCTTTTGTTCAGTTCAGTTATCAGTTATCATTTTAGTTATCAGTTATTAGTTATTAGTTATCATTCATCATTTCAGTTATCAGTTATCGATTATCAGCTATCAGCTATCAGTTAGCATTTCAGTTATCAATTATCAGTTCTCACTTATCAGCTTAGTATCAGTTTCAGCATTTATAGTTCTTTCTTTTAGTTGCTTCACATATAAGTGTATTTCAGATATACTGACGTCCCTTTTGCCCGGGGCTTGCATCTCACGGTGCAGGTAATGATTTATAGGTTGACGATTCAGAGTGGTAGGATTCTCGTACCAGCTATTTGGTGATCCCCAGTTCTTTCGGGCATTATCAATACCTTACAGTCTTCAGTATTTTCAGACAGTCAGTATTTTCAGTACTTCATTAGAGGCTTCATAGACTAGAGTAACAATTAGACAGAGTCACAAGCTTTTCATGTTAAACAATGTTGGCTACAAATATACTTCTGACTTATGTTAGTGTTTCCGCACATTAATTTATATCATTCAGAATTTCAGTGTATCAACATGTGTTAGTTTATCTTCCGCTTTTAGTATGTTATGATATCACATGTGTTTATTCAACCAGCCAGTTGGTTCGCTCGGTCACAGTAGTCAGGCACCAGGTGTCGTGTTACGTCCAGGCCTAGGTTCGGGGCGTGACATGCACTTAAGGCCAAATAGGTCTGAAGTACAACCAATGGTTTTATGCACTTAAGGTCAATAAAGTCTAAAGTGAAAAATTGCACTTCAGATGCACTTAAAGCCAAAAGGTCTGAAGTGCAACAAATATTTTCCTACACTTAAGACCAATAAGTTTGAAGTTAAAAATTGCACCTTAGATGCACTTAGGTCGAAAGATCTGAAATGCAACTAATGTTTTCATGCACTTAAAGCTAAATAGACCTGAAGTGCAAATTGCCTAGAAACGGAATTGTATTATTCGAATTTTAACTATCCAATATGCGATTTAATACCTAAATCTACTTCAAATGGGCTCAAATTTGAAACATAATCTCCAAATATCATCAAGAACAAACCTCAATCATCAATTTGTCAAAATAGCAATAAATCTAATGAACCCATTTTGTAATTAAGAAAAAAAAACCTAGCAATAGTAAATAATAAAGCGCCAAAATAGCTCACCACTGTAAAACATCATAAACTACCTTAAAATATATTTATAAACGCCATATAAAATCACTGTTACCCGAAGAAGAAGAAGAAGAAAGAGGATAAGAAGGCATGAAGTTTTTTAAATAGTGGGTAAAAAAAAATAGTGGGTACAAGTTAAATGGAGGCGACCAAATAGGGCGCCCATAATTTTTACAAAAATGATGATGATGATGATGATGATGATGGAGAAGAAATATAGTAGTAACAGTTATACTAATAAAAATAAAGTATTTCATTTATTAACAAATTAGAAGCCCGAGCAAATACAGAAATTTATCCAATGCTTGCAAGATTAAAGTTATCATTCAAATAAGATGCACCCAAGATAACCCATTCTATTTTTGGGTGAACAAAAAAATATTATTAGTCATCCCAACAACTAATGTATGAGGCATACAATGTAAGACTACAAACTAGGGAAGCTAGTCATTGCTACCTATAATTTTCCGATGGTCGCAAAATGATCTCTATGTATCTTATGCATCATGTCCCTTATGATTTCTGATTTTCCGTGTGTATAATCCACGTCATCTTCATGAACTCGGGCGATCGGCTTCAAATCGCCTAAAATTTGGCGGATATATCAAAAACGACCTAATGAACAATACTCATCACTTCCTCATGACAGTTCCTTATTTTTTGGCGTCTTATGGCAATAAAACAGGAATTCAGCATGATTTTCAATTTTTTATTAGCCCGCGCATCTGCATGAACTTGGGCGACCAGCTCCGAATCGCCTAAAATTTTGTGGGCTAATAAAAAATGACCAAATAAAGAATAGTCATCGCTTTTCCATGATCGTTCCTCGATTTTTGGCATTTTAGTACCATAAAATATGAATTTAAGTGATTTCTGTATATTCTTGTGTTATATAATCCACGCCATCTGCATGAATTCGGGCGACCAACTCTGAATCACATAAAGTTTTGCGGGTCCATCATAAATGAACTAATGAACAATACTAATAGTTTCACCATGGTCGTTCCTCATTTTTTGGTATTTTAGGGTCATAAAATAGAAATTTAGGACAATTTCTGAATTTTCGCGCGCTCTGATCCACGCCATCTGCATGAATTCGGGCGACCGGTCCAAAATGCCTAAATTTTTTCGGGCACATCAGAAATGATCAAATGAAGAATAGTTATCGTTTCGTCATGATCATTCCTCATTTTTTGGCATTTTAGGACCGTAAAATAGGAATTTAGCATGATTTTTTATTTTTCATGTACTATAGTCCATGCCATCTGCATGAACTCGGGCAATAGACTCTGAATCGCCTAAAAATTTTCAGGCCCGTCAGAAATAGCTTAATAAAGAATAGTCATCGTTTCGTCATGACCGTTATTTATTTTTTGGCATATTAGGGCCAAAATATAGGAATTCAATTCGATTTTAAATATTTGTGTGCCATACTCTAAGCCATCTGCCTGAATTAGGGCAATCGACTCCAAATCGCCTAAAATTTTGCGGGCCCATAAAATATAATATAATGAAAAATAGTCACCGCTTCTCCATGATTGTTCCATATTTTTTGGCGTTTTAGGGCCATAAAATAGGAATTCAGGACGATTTCCCAATTTTTATGTGCTATAGTCCAAACCATCTGCATGAATTCGAGTGACTAGCTCTGTATCGCCTAAAATTTTGCAGGCCCATCAGAAACGATCTAATGAAGAATATTCATCGCTTCGCTATGATTGTTCATCTTGTTTTGGTGTTTTAGGACTATAAAATAGGAATTCAAAATCATTTTCAAATTCTTATGTGCTATAATCTACGTCATCTGCATGAACGCGGGCGACTGGCTTCGAATTTCCTAAAATTTTACGGGCCTATTAGAAACAACCTAATGAATAATAGTCATTGCTTCGCCACGACGTTACTCATGTTTTGGCGTTTTAGGTCCATAAAATAAGAATTCAGTACCATTTCTAATTTTTCGTGTGCCATAGTCCACACCATCTGCATGAACTCGGGGCACCGGCTCTGAATCGGCTAAAATTTTACGGGCCCATCAAAAATGACCTAATGAATATTATTTATCGTTTCGCCATGACCGTTCCTCATATTTTTTTACCTTTTAGGGCCATAAAATAGGAATTCAACAAGACTTCCGATTTTTCATGTGCTATAGTCCATACCATCTACATGAACTCGTGCGACTGACCCCGAATCGCCTAAAATTGTGCGTCCCCATCAGAAATGACCTAATAAATGTTCCCTATTTTTTTGACATTTAGGGCCGTATAATAGGAATTCAAGACGATTTCTGTATTTTCGTGTGTTATAATCAATGCCATCTGCATATACCCGGGAGACCAGCTCCGAATCACCTATCAAATTTTTTGGGTCTAACAGAAATGACCTAATGAACTATAGTTGTTGCTTCGCCATGACCAATTATCATTTTTTGAAGTTTTAGGGACGTAAAATAGAAATTCTACACGAGTTCCGATTTTTCATGCACTATAGTCCATACCATCTTCATGAACTCGATCGCCGGCTCTTAATCGCCTAAAATTTTGTGGGCCCATAAAAATGGCCTAATAAAGAACAGTCGTTGCTTCTCCATGATAGTTCCTTATTTTGTGGCATTTTAGGGCCATAAAAATAGAAATTCAGCATGATTTTTTATTTTTCGTGTGCTATAGTCCATGCCATCTGCATGAATTCGGGCGACCGACGCCGAATCACTAAAACTTTTGCGGACCTAATGAAAAATAGTCTTTGCTTTTCCAAGATTGTTCCATATATTTTTGGCGTTTTAGGGCCATAAAATAGGAATTCAAGACGATTTCCAAATTTTTGTGTGCTATAGTCCATACCATTTGCATGAAATCGGGTGACTGGCTCCGGATCATCTAAAATTTTATGGGCCCATCAAAAATGACCTATTTAACAATACGCATTGGTTCTCCACGACCATTCCTCATTTTTTGTCATTTTAAGGCCATCAAATAGGAATTCGGGACGATTTCTGAAATTTTGTGTGTTATAGTCCACGTCATCTGATGAAGTCGCGCGACCGACTCCGAATTGCATAAAACTTTTGCGGGCCTTTCAGAAATGACCTATGAACAATAGTCATAGCTTTTCCACATTCGTTCCTCGTATATTTTCATTTTAGAGCCCATAAAATAAGAATTCAGCACTATTTTTTATTTTTCCTGTGTTATAGTCCATGCCATCTGTATGAACTTGGGCGACCCGATTCAAATCACCTAAAAATTTGTGGGCCGAAAAATAGGAATTCAGCATGATTTTCGAATTTTAGTGTATTTTAGTCCAAGTCATCTGCATGAATTCGGGCGACCGACTCCAAATCGCCTAAAGTTTTGCGGGCCTATCAGAAATGATCTAATGAAGAATAGTCATCGCTTTTTTCAAGACAACACCTCATTTTTTGCTTTTTAGGGCCATAAAACAGTAATTTAGGATGATTTTTGATTTTTTGTGTGCTATAGTCGACACCATTTGCATGAACTTGGGCGACCGGCTAAGAATCACCAAAACATTTCGTGTGCTATAGTCCACGCCTTGCCATAAACGGCCTATTTTTGGTGTTTAAGGCCATTAACAGGAATTTAGTACAATTTTTGGTTTTTCATGTGCTAGTCTATGCCATCTGCTCGAATTAGTGCGACTGGCTCCAAATCGCCTAAAATTTTGCGGGCCCATCAGAGTCAATCTAATGAATAATAGTCATCGCTTTTCCATGACTGTTCCTCATCTTTTGGCATTTTAGGATGCTAAAACTGGAATTCAGCATGATTTCTAATTCTTTTTGTGCTATAGTCCACGTCATCTGCATGAACTTCGGCGACCGATTTTGCATTGCCTATAATTTTGTAGACCTATCAGAAATGGTGTAATGAACAATAGCCATCACTTTGCCATGATCTTTTCACTTTTTTGACACTTTAGGACCATAAAACAGGAATTCGAGAAGAATTTTGATTTTTCGTGTGCCATAGTCCACGCCATCTGTATGAATTTAGGCGATCGGCTCAGAATTACCTACAATTTTACGGACCCATCAAAAATGACCTAATGAATAATACTCATCACTAAACCATAATCGTTAATCCTCAGTCTTAGCGTTTTAGGCTATAAAACATGAATTCAACACGATTCATAATTTTTCGTGCGCTACAGTCCATGTCATTGCATGAACTCGGGTGACCGGCTACGAATCGCCTAAATTTTTGCGGAAACATCAGAAATGACCTAACGAAGAATAGTTATTGCTTCGCCATGACCGTTCCTCGCTGTTTAGTATTTTTGGGCCATAAAACAGGAATTTAACATGATTTCCAATTTTTGGTGTGCTATAGTCCACGCCATCTACACGAATTCTGGGGACCGGCTCAGAATCACCAAAAACTTTGCAGGTCCGTTAGAAAAGACCTAATTAACAATAGCTATCACTTTACCTTGACTGTTGCTCATTTTTTTTTTGCCTATTGATCCATAAAATAGGAATTTAGCATGACTTTTAATTTTTCGTATGCTATAGTCAATGCCATCTACATGAACTCGAGTGACCGGCTCCGAATAGCCTAAAATTTTGCGAGCCCATAAAAAAAGACCTATTGAACAATAGTCATCGCTTCGCCATAAGTGTTCCTCGTGTTTGGCATTTTAGGGCCATAAATGGGAATTCGACATGATTTCTGATTTTTCGTGTGCTATAGTCCATGCCATCTGCATTAACTCGAGCAACTAGCACCGAATATTGAACAATAGTCATCGCTTCGCGTTACCGTTCCTCATTTTATGCATTTTAGGGCCATAAAACAGGAATTTTGAGCGATTTTCGTGTGCTATAGTCCATGTCATTTGTATGAACTCAAGTGACAGGCTCTGAATCACTTGAAATTTTTAATCACCCATAAGGTTTACACATTAGGGTTGGGTCACAACCCTAGAGAAAATTTAGCTACTCATGATAGAAATAGAAGATAAAACAAAGAAGAAGAACTAATTAAACCCATAAAACAAAATTAAATTAATAAAACTAATGTTTCTTCACCCAAAATGGTCACTAATTACCCAAAGTAGTAAAGTATAATGGTTACAGCACTAACAACTACAAAACTTGTCCTAAAAAGGTGTTTTCCGTCTATTTATAGTGGCCCAAAATTCGCCGAAAAAAATTCCCTTTGGGAGGTTCTGCGCCCGCACATTCCATATGCCGTCTTCACATTTCTTATTTCTGCAAGTGAAGGACTTTGGCAGCCACAAAATTCAGTCTACCGCTGCACTTCAGCTTATGCGGCCGCACTTTTCCTTCTGCGGGTGCACTTTTGGAAAGGCTTCACACTTGGTCGTTTTACATATTCTCTTAACTTTTTGAATTTTTATCGGTGCGACCATGTTTTGTGGCCACACAAAATATGTGCAGTCCGCACTTTTCCAAATATCCTCTAAGCTTCAGGTACTAGATCTGCAACCGCAGAGGTATTTCTGCGGTCCATCCTTTCTTCTGCGTGCCGCACTTTTTGCATGCTGCGGTCCTTCTTACCTTATGAGCTGGAACACTCCTTTTCTGGTTAGATTTCTTCGTTGAGGTTCAATTCTCCAACATGCCTGCATTTGCACAATTTAATTAGTTTTAGGGACAAAAATCAACAATTTAAGGAGTAAAACTAAAGAAAGAAGGTACTAATAAGTGGTTAAAATCCACACTTATCAATATTGCAGGCCCATCAGAAACGGTCTAATGAGAATGGTCATCGCATTGCTATTATCGTTCCCCATTTTTTAACATTTTAGGGCCATATAATAAAAATTCAAGACGATTTTTGAATTATTATGTGCTATAATCCTTCGGGGATAGGGGTAAGGTCTGCGTACACACTACCCACCCAGATTCCACTAGTGGGATTTCATTGGGTTGTTGTTGTTGTTGTTGTATTTGCTATAATCCACACCATTTACATGAACTTGGGTGACCGGCTCCGAATCGCCTAAAATTTTGCGGGCCTTTCAGAAATAACCTAATGAACAATACTCACCACTTCACATCACTTTTCGTCTTTTTTTGGTATTTTAGAGCCATAAAAAAAGGGATTCAGCACCATTTTCAAATTGTCATGTGCTATAGTCCGCGCCATCTGCATAAACTCGGAAGACTGACTCCGAATCGCCTAAAATTTTGCGGACCCATAAGAAACGGCCTAATGAACAATAGTAATCGCTTTGCCATAATCGTTCGTTATTTTTTGGCGTTTTAGGGTCATGAAACAAGAAAAACATGATTTCTGATTTTTGTGTGCTAAAGTCCACGCCATCTACAAGAATTCGGATCAATCGCTTAACTTTTTATGCGCCCATAAGAAACGACATAATGAATAATTGGCATCGCTTCATCATCGTTCCTCGTTTTTGGCGTTTTAGGGCCATAAAAAAGGAATTCAGCACGATTTCTGATTTTTCGTGGGCTATAGTCCACGTCATCCGCGTGAATTCAGGGGATCGGCTCCAAATTGCCTAAAACATTAAAAGCCCAATAGAAACAACCTAATGAACAATAGTTGTCGTTTTGATCGTTACTTTTTTTTTTGCGTTTTAGGGTCATAAAATATGAAATCACGATGATTTCCGAATTTTTGTGTCCTATTATCCACGCAATCTACATGAACTCATGCAACCGGCTTCGAATCGCCTAAAATTTTGCAGGCCCATCTGAAACGACCTAATAAACAACAGTCATCACTTCTCCATGGTCATTCCTCATTTTTTGGCATTCTTGGGCAATGAAACAGGAATTCAACACGATTTTTGATTTTTTGAGTGTTATAGTCCATGCCATCCGCATGACTCAGGCGACTGGCTTCGAGTCACCTATATCATAAATGATCTTATAAGCAATAGTCGTTGCTTCGCCATTAGTTCTTTGTTTTTTGGCATTTTAGGGCCATAAAATAAGAATTCAGCATGATTTTTGAATTTTCCTGTGATACAGTCCACGTCATCTGCATGAACTTAGGCGACTGATTCTGAATTGCCTATAATTTTATGGGACAATCAAAAATGATCTAAAAGAATAGGCATCGGTTTGCCATGCCCGTTTCTCATTTCTTAGCGTTTCATGGCTATAAATAAGGAATTCAGCTTGATTTCCAATTTCTAGTATGCTATAGTCCATGCCATCAGCATGAACTCTGGCAACCGGCTCTGAATCGCCTAATCGTTTACAGACCCATCAAAAACAACCTAATGTCCATAAAAAGTATTTAGGATGATTTTTGCATTTTGTATGCTATAGTCCACACCATCAGCATGAACTCAGACGACCGATTGCGATTCGCCTAAAATTTATCGGGCCCATTAGAAACGACCTAAAGAACAATAGCCATCACTTCACTATGACTGTTCCTTATTTTATGGCATTTTAGGTCCATAAAAAAAGAATTCATCATGATTTTCAATTTTTTGTGTGCTATAGTCCACACCATCTACATGAACTTGGGCGACCGACATCGAATTGCCTTAAATATTACGGGCCCATCAGAAATGACCTAATGAGGAATAGTCATCGCTTCGCAATGTTCATTGCTCATTTTTTTGCATTTTAGGGCCATAAAACAGTAATTCAGGACGATTTCTGATTTTTGTGTGCTATAAGTCCACGCTATTTGCATGAACTCAAAAAACCGGCTTTGAATGGCTTGAAATTTTAGGGCCCATAAAAAACGGCCTAATGAAGAATAGTCATCGCAATGCCATGACTGTTATTTATTTTTTGGTATATTAGGGCTATAAATAGGAATTTAGGACGATTTTCGATTTTTTTTGTTCTTATAGTCCACACCATCTGCATGAACTCGGGCGACCGGCTCTGGATCACCTAAACTTTTGCAGGCCCATGAGAAACTATCTAATGAACAATTGTCATCGCTTTACCATAACTGTTCCTCATTTTTTGCGTTTTAGGACCATAAAGCAGGAATTCATGGCAATTTTTAAATTTTTGTGTGCTAAAATATACGCCATCTGCATGAACTAGGGCGATCGGCTACGAATCACCTAAAATTTTGGGGTCTATCAGAAGCAACCTAATGAAGAATAGGCATTACTTCGCCATTAGTGTTTTTTGACATTTATAACTCCAAAATAGGAATCAAGATGATTTCCGAATTTTTGCGTGCTATAGTACACGCCATCTGCATGAAATCGAGCGACCGACTCCGAATCACCTAAAATTTTACGGGCCCATTAGAATCGACCTAATGAAGAATAGTTATCGCTTTGCCATAACCATAACTCAACATAATTTTTTTGATTTTTTGTGTGCTAAAGTCCACATCTGCATGAACTCGGACGACCGGTTCTGGATCGCCTAAAATTTTGCAGACCCATCATAAACGACCAAATGAATGATACTCATCACTTTGCCATGACCGTTCCTCGTTTCTTGGAACTTTAGGGTCATAAAACAAGAATTCAGCATGATTTTCAATTTCTCGAGCGGTATAGTCCATACTATCTTGAACTCGGACGACTGGCTCTGAATCACCTAATATTTTACGGGCCCATCAGAAATGACATAATAAAGAATAGTCATTGTTTCGCCATGAGTGTTCCTCTTTTTTTTTTGGTGTTTTAGGACCATAAAATAAAACGAAAATTCAAGAAAATTTTCAATTTTCGTTTACTATAGTCCATGCCATCTACATAAACACGGACGACCGGATCTAAATTATCTAAAATTTTGCGAGCCCATCAAAAATGAACTAATGAAAAATAGTCATCACTTTGTCGTGACCATCCCTCATTTTTTAGCTTTTTAGGGCTTAAAACGGGAATTCAATACAATTTCTGAATTTTCGTGTATTATAGTCCACGCCATCTGCATGAACTCTGGCGACCAGCTCTGGATCGCCTAAAATTTTGTGGGCTCATAAACAATGACCTATTGAACAATAGCCATCATTTCGCCATGACTTTTGCTCATTTTTGGAATTTTAGGGCCATAAAATAGGAATTCATCACGATTTTTGATTTTTCGTGTGCTATAGTCCTTGCCGTCTATATTAACTCGGATGACCGCCACCGAATTGCCTTAAATTTTACTGGCGATCAGAAATGACATGATGAAGAATAGTCATCGCTTCGCCATGACCGTTCCTCATTTTTTTGCGTTTTAGGGCCATAAAACAGGAATTTAGGCCGATTTCTTATTTTCGTATGCTATAGTCCGCGCCATCTGCATGAATTTGGGCGACCAGCTCCGAATCGCTTGAAATTTTATGGGCCCATCAGAAATGGCATAATGAAGAATAGACATTGCATTGCCATGATTATTCCCCATTTTTTGGCTTTTTAGGGCCATATAATAGGAATTCAGGAAGATATTTGACTTTTCATGTGCTATAATCCACGCCATCTGCATGAATTCGGGCGACCGGCTCTGAATCGCCTTAAATTTTGCAGGCCCATCAGAAATAACCTAATGAACAATAGTTATTTGGCGTTTTAGGGCCATCAAATAGGAATTTCGCACAATTTTCGAACAATAGTCCACGCCATCTTCATGAACTCGGATGACCAGAGCTGAATTGCCTATAATGTTACGGGCCCATTAGAAATGACCTAATGAACAATAGTTATTGATTTGCCATGATCCTTGCTCGGTTTTTGATGGCTTAGGGCCATAAAACAGGACTTCACCATGATTTTTGAATTTTCGTGTGCTACAGTCCACGCCATATGCATGAACTCGGGCGACAGGCTCCGAATCGCCTAAGATTTTGCGAGTTCATCAGAAATGACTTAATGAGTAATAGACATCACTTCACCATGACTGTTCCTCTTTTTTTTAGTATTTTAGGGCCATATAACATGAATTCACCACGATTTTCAAATTTCCGTATGCTATAGTCCACGCATTATGCATGAACTCGGACGATCGGCTACGAATCGCCTAAAAATTTTTGGGCTCATCAGAA
The DNA here is from genome assembly GCF_001879085.1 of Nicotiana attenuata. Taxonomy (NCBI): domain Eukaryota; kingdom Viridiplantae; phylum Streptophyta; class Magnoliopsida; order Solanales; family Solanaceae; genus Nicotiana; species Nicotiana attenuata. The sequence continues at coordinate 83,256 of NW_017670960.1, forward strand.
ATGACCGATTAGATAATAGCCATCGCTTCTCCATGATTGTTCTATATTTTTTAGTATTTTAGGGCCATTATACAGGACTTCACCATGATTTCTGAATTTTCGTATGTTATAGTCCATGCTGTCTAAATGAACTCGGGCGATCGGCTCCGAATCGTCTAATATTTTGTGGACCAATCAGAAACGACCTAAATAAACAATACTTATTGCTTCTCCATGACCATTCTCGATTTTTGGTATTTTAGGGCCATAACAGGAATTCACCATGATTTTTGAATTTTCGCGTGCTATAGTCCACGCCATCTATATGAACTCGGGCAAATCGGCTCCGAATAGCCTAAACATTTTCGGTCCCATCAGAAATTACCTAATGAACAATACTCACCACTTTTCCATGATTGTTCCTCGTTTTTTGGTGTATTAGGGCCATAAAACAGGAATTCGCCACAATTTTTGAATTTTCGTGTGCTATAGTCCACGTCATCTGCATAAACTCAAGCGATCGGCTCTAAATCGCCTAAAAATTTTCGGGCACATCAGAAATGACCTTATAAACAATAATCATTGATTCACCATTAACTCCTCTTTTTTGGCATTTTAGGGCCATAAAATAGGAATTCTGCTCGATTTTCAAATTTTCGTGTGCTATAGTTACTGCCATCTGCATGAACTCGGGCGATCGGCTCCGAATCTACTAAAATTTTGCAGGCCAATCAGAAATGACCTAATGAATATTAGTCATCACTTCACCATGATCTTTCCTCATTTTTTGGCATTTTAGGGCCATAAACATGAATTCAAGATGTTTTTGAATTTTTCATGTTTTACAATCCACGCCATCTGCATAAATTCAGGTGATCGGCTCCGAATGACCTAAAATTTTGCTGGCCCATCATAAACGACCTAATAAATAATCTTCATCACTTTGCCAAACGTTCCTCGTTTTTAAGTATATGGCCATAAAACAAGAATTCATCACGATTTTCAATTTTTCATGTGCTATAGTCTACGCCATCTGCATGAATTCGGGTAACTGGCTCAGAATCGCCTAAATTTTGCTGTCCCATTAAAAACCACCTAATGAATAATTGTCATTACTTCTCCATGATCGTTCCTCATTTTTGGCATTTTAGGGCCACCAAATAGGAATTCAACGTGATTTCCGAATTTTTGTATGTTATATTTCAGCTCTGAATCGCCTAAAATTTTGCGGGCCTATCAGACACAACCTAATGAACAATAGTCATCACTTTTCCTTGATCGTTCCTCGTTATTTGGCGTTTTAGTGCCATAAAATGGGAATTCAACACGATTTCTAATTTTTCGTGTACTATAATCCACGCCATCTGCATGAACCTAGGCTACCGGCTCCAAATCGCCTGAAAAATTTGGACCTATCAGAAACGACCTAATGAACAATACTCATTGATTCGCCATAATCGTTCCTTATTTTTTGGTGTTTTAGAGCCATAAAATAGAAATTCACCATGAGTTTCGAATTTTTGTACGCTATAGTCCACGCCATCTACATGAACTCGGACGCCGGGCTCGGAATCGTCTAAAATTTTGCGGGTCCATCGAAAATGACCTAATGAAAAATAGACATCGCTTTGCCATGACCCTTCATCATTTTTTTTTAACATTCCAGGGCTATAAAATAAGAAATTCACAATGATTTTCGTATTTTCTTGTGCTATAGTACACTCCATCTGCATGAACTCGTGCGATCAGCTCCGAATAGTCTAAAAAATTTTGGGCCCATTAGAAACGACAAATCAAATAATAGTCATGCTTTGCCATGACCGTTCCTCCTTTTTTGTATTTTAGGGGTCATAAAATAGGAATTCACCCCGATTTTCGGAATTTTGTGTGCTAGTCCACACCATCTGCATGAACTCGGGCGATCGGCTCCGAATCGCCTAAAATTTTAGGGACCAATTAGAAATAACCTAATGAACAGTACTTATCGCTTCTCCATGACCGTTCCTCATTTTATGGCATATTAGGGCCATAAATCAGGAATTCACCATAATTTTTGAATTTTCGTGTGCTATAATTCACACCATCTGCATGAAGTCGAGCGATCGGCTTAGAATCGCCTAAAAATTTCAGGGCCATCAGAACTGACCTAATGAAAAATACTCATCACTCTTCCATAACCGTTCCTCATTTCTTTGGCGTTTAAGCCATAAAACAGGAACCATCAAAACGGCGTGAACTCGGGCGATCAGCTCCGAATCACCTAAAAATTTTCGGGACCATTAGAAATGACCTTATAAACAATAGTTTTCACTTCGCCATTAATTTTTTGTTTTTTGGAATATTAGGGCCATAAATAGGAATTCACCACAATTTTTTATTTTTGTCTGCTATAGTTCACACCAACTGCATGAACTCATCCGATCGGCTCCGAATCGCCTAAAATTTGGAAGGTCCATCAGAAATGACATAATGAATATTATTCATCACTTCGCCATGACCGTTCCTTTTTTTGGCATTTTAGGTCTATAAAGCAGGAATTCAGGATGTTTTCTGATTTTTCGTGTGTTATAGTCCACACCATCTACATGAATTCGGGTGACCGGCTCCAATCACCTAAAATTTTGTAAGCCCATAAGAAATGACCTAATGAACAATATTTATCATTTGTCCATGATTGTTCCTTGTTTTTATGCATTTTAAGGCCATAAAACAGGAATTCAACACGATTTCTGATTTTTCGTATGCATAGCCCACCCTATCTTCATGAATTCGAGCGACCGGCTCCGAATCGCCTAAAATTTTGCAGGCCTCAAAAGACCTAATGAAGAATAGTCATCACCTCACCATGATCGTTCCTTATCTTTTGATATTTTAGGGCCATAAAACAGGAATTGTACATGATTTTTAAATTTTCATGTGCTATAGTCCACGCCATCTACATGAACTCGGGCGACCAGTTCCGAATTGCCTAAAATTTTGGAACCTTCAGAAATGACCTAATAAACAATAGTCATTGCATCACCAGAACCGTTCCTCATTTTTTGACATTGTAGGTCTACTAAGCATGAATTCAAGATGATTTCTGAATTTTCGTGTTCTTTAGTCCACGCCATCTGCATGAACTCGGGTGACTGGCTCCGAATCACCTATGATTTTGTGGGCGCATCAGAAATGACCTAATGAAGAATAGTTATCGTTTCGTCATGGCCGTTCCTCATTTATTGGGTTTTAGGGCCATAAAACAGGAATTCAGCACGATTTCTGATTTTTTGTGTGCTATAATCCACGTCATCTATGTGAACTGGGGCGATCGGCTCCAAATTGACTAAAATTTTGCGTTTCCATCAAAAACTACCTAATGAACAATAATCACCATTTTGACTTGATTGTTCCTCATTTTTGGCTTTTAGGGACACAAAACAGGAATTTAGGATGGTTTTCGATTTTCGTGTGCTTATAGTCCGTGCCATTTGCATAAATTTGGGTGATCGGCTCCAAATCGCCTAAAATTTTGCGAGCCCATCAGAAAGGATGTAATGATGAATAGTCATTTCTTCGCCCTGACCATTTCTTGTTTTTGATATTTTAGGACCATAAAATATGAATTCAGCACAACTTTTGATATTTTATATGCTATAGTCCACGTCATCTGCATGAACTTGGATGACCCGCGCCGAATCGCCTATAATATTACGCTCTCATTACAACGACCTAATGAACAATAGTCATTTCTTTGCCATGATCATTACTCGTTTTTTGATGCTTTAGGGCCATAAAACAGGAATTCAACACAATTTTCGAATATTCGTGTGCTATTGTCCACGCCATCTGCATGAACTCGGGCGACCGACTCCGAATCGCCTAAAATTTTGTGAGTCCATCAGAAATGACCTAATGAACAATACTCATCATTTCACCATGATCGTTCCTCGTATTTTGGTGTTTTAGTGCCATAAAGTAGGAATTTAGCATGATTTTCGAATTTTTGTGTGATATAGTTCACACCATCTGCATGAATTAAGACGATCGCGACCGAAATGCCTAAAATTTTGCGGGCCCATCAGAAATGACCTAATGAACAATATTCACTGTTTCACCATGACCGTTCCTCTTTTTTGGCGTGTTAGGGCCGTAAAACAGGAATTCAACATGATTTCCAATTTTTCGTATGCTATAGTCTATGCCATCTGCATGAACCCGCGCGGTAGAATCCGAATCGCCTATAATTTGCGGTCCCATCAACAATGACCTAATGAAGAATAGTCATCGCTGCGCCGTGATCATTCCCTTTTTTTGGCGTTTTAGAGCCACAAAACTGAAATTTAGTACGATTTTCGATTTTTCGTGTGTTATATAGTCTACGATCGTCTAAAAAAATTTGAAAAAAAGTTACCAAAATCTATGGCCAAACAGGATTTTAGTTCTGTAATTACTGTAAGTATCGCTACGGAATCGAATAAGTACGGTATTTGTTTACTTTCTTTGACTCGTCTAAATTTTCTAAATCATGTCTTTCATATTCAAACTAAACATGCCAAAAAAGGCTGCTTCTCAGTGCAGTCCAACAAAAAAAATAAAAATAAGAATAGCAGTCAATATTTTTACAGGACTCCAAAAAGTCATAAGAACCAAGTTAAAAGTCATCTTTGTAACCACCTACTACGCACTCATAGTGGCCAAAATTACACTTGACAATGACGAGGAACAAAGAAATTAAATAGAACTATAGTACTAGAATTTGGATTCCCATTTATGCTAACATTTTGTTTCGAGCTAGTTGTCGTCACAGGCGTAATCAAGATCTAAAGTTTATCAAGTTTGAACTTGTCATCGACCCATAATTTGTTTTAGTTATTGAGTTCACAAAATATTTATACATATTCAGTGAATTTTTAATACTTATACAATTTAAGCAAAAGTTAATGGATTTATCTGAATTCATACCTAATACCGTTAGTAACAGTGGCAAATCTAGAATATTACTGGAACCCAGTAACTTTTGTCGAATCCTTTATATAATTGAGAAATACACTAAATATTTCAAAATTTTGATTGTAACTCAATTATTAGTAACTTGATGTCGTTGTAGAAACATATAACTTTAAATTCTGGACTCGCCTCGACAAGCCCCTAGTTGTCGTCATTGCTTTCATCTTCATCTCGGACTTGTTGCTTCCTGGAAACCAGCACTTAACATTATTGTTTATTTTATTTATCAAAATTCACATGAATGCTTTAACTAAGCTGGCATTACTGCTTCTAGAAGCCTTACTCCCCGGCAGCCTATTACTAATAATTTAGATAACATGTTTGAATATTCAAAATAAAGGTTTTCTTTCCTTTTATATGAATGAAAGATCCAATAAAATACTTCCTCCGTTCTATTTTAATTAATTTTTTAGCATTTTTTGGTAGTTCATATATTTGATTTTTTCCGATATATATCGAGAAAGAGTTAATTTCTTTTTTTCTCAAAGTTGCTCATGGAATAAAGAAAGGCTAATATGATCAATTTTATTGCTAAGTAATGTTAAAAAGTAGATTCTTTAATTTGTGTAAAAATAACTAAAAATAAATTAAAGTTAAGTCGGAAAGAGTAATATATTGTGAAACACAAAATCATGGTTGAAATTGTGATTCTTGGATCCTGAACTGTCTTTTATGAAATCCAATCGGTAAGGATTTACATAAATAGTTTTCAGTGATTTCGGATTAAACTTTTTTATTTTATTGGGTAATGTTTTCGACGTAAACTTGAGGATTAAAGCTGCTCCCTATAGGTTAAATTACAAGATAATTGGAACAGTTCTTGGGAATAAACCCCGTAAAAATAGTATTCACGGTATTAGTGATAAACGCGGAAACACTAAGTTATGGTTAAATCAGCCAGAATAAAAATGCAGCAATAATGACACCCAGATTTTACGTGGAAACCCTTCTGAATAAGGGAAAAACCACGGCCAAGAGGAGCAACTGATATCACTATAGCGAGGAATTTTACACTGTATAGTAATGAGTAAAAAATACTCCTAAGACCACTACACCCTCAAAAGAAATAAACACTCATTTGCTTTTTCCACCTCACTACAATATCTCTCACTCTATTTTTCTTCACAAACAATTTTTTTTATAGTTTATGGAATACCTTGCTCTCTCTTTTCTCTCTTTGTTGGTGTAACTTAAAGTGAAGGTAGAGGCACCTATTTATAGTTGCAGAATACCTATGTTGATGTATGCAGTGACATCAACTCTACTGTAAAAGTCAGCCGCCCAAATCTTAAGTCAACCGCCCAAATCTTTTCTTGAATTGGCTGGCTTGACAAAAGGAGAAAAGAAGAAGCTTTTCCACATATGGGGCTGGACCCCACAAACTCCCCTCCAGTCCCATTCACCTGAAGGAGGTAACACCAGAGGTTCTAGTTTGAGTGTATGCCGGCAAGTTCTTTGCATAGCTCGAACTTGTCTCTTGGTACCACCTTGGTCAACATATCTGCAGGATTTTCACTCGTGTGAATCTTTTTGACTTGAAGTGATTCGTTCTCCACTTGCTCACGAATCCAGTGATATCTGACGTCGATGTGTTTTGTTCTCACATGGTACATGGAGTTTTTGCTCAGATCTATTGCACTCTGACTGTCGCAATAGACACCATACTCCATCTGTCGCAATCCAAGTTCTTGAAGAAATCTCTTGAGCCATATCATCTCTTTGCCAGCTTCAGTAGCCGCTATATACTCTACTTCAGTTGTAGATAGTGCGACACACTTCTGCAACTTCGACTGCCATGATATAGCTCCCCCTGAAAAAGTAAACAAATATCCAGTAGTGGATTTTCTATTATCAAGGTCACCTGCCATATCAGAATCTGTATAGCCCTTCAAAATTGGATTTGATCCTCCAAAACATAAGCATTCATGTGAGCTTCCTCTTAGATACCTGAGTATCCACTTTACAGCTTCCCAATGCTCTTTTCCTGGATTTTCGAGAAATCTGCTAACAACACCGACTGCATGAGCAATATCTGGTCGAGTGCATATCATTGCATACATCAAACTTCCGACGGTAGAGGAATAAGGAATCTTGGACATTCTCTCTTTTTCCTCCGTTGTTGTAGGACACATCTTCTTGCTCAACTTCAGATGACCAGGAAGGGGTGTGTGGACCAACTTAGCACTTTTCATATTGAAGCGCTCCAGTACACGTTCTATGTACTTCTCCTGTGACAAGTAAAGCTTCCTTTCATTTCTCGAACGAGTAATTCTCATGCCCAAGATCTGCTTAGCATGACCCCAAGTCTTTCATTGCAAAAGACTTATTCAACTGTTTCTTCAACTCGTCAATCTTGGAAGCATTCCTACCCACAATCAACATATCATCCACATATAGCAAGAGGATGATAAAGTCATCATCAGAAAATCTTTGTACAAACACACAATGATCTGAAGAAGTCTTCTTGTAGCCTTGCTCCCCCATAACAGACTCAAACTTCTTGTACCACTGTCTGGGAGCTTGTTTCAATCCATATAGACTCTTCTTAAGTTTGCATACAAGATTTTCTTTACCTTTTACCTTGAAGCCCTCAGGTTGTTCCATATAAATCTCCTCTTCTAAGTCACCGTGAAGAAAAGCAGTCTTCACATCCATCTGCTCAATCTCCAAATCAAGACTAGCAGTCAAACCAAGAACTGTACGAATGGAGGACATTTTCACAACAGGAGAAAATATTTCGTCAAAGTCAATACCTTTCCTTTGACCAAATCCCTTGACAACCAATCTAGCTTTGTATCTGGGCTTCAAACTATGTTCTTCAGCTTTAACTTTGAACACCCACTTGTTTTTCAAAGCTCTCATGCCCTTAGGCAATTTCACCAACTCATAAGTATGGTTCTCATGTAGAGATTTCATCTCATCTTGCATGGCTTCAATCCATTTATCCTTGTGCTCATCTTCTATGGCCTCCGCATAACATTCAGGTTCTCCCCCATCAGTGAGTAATACATACTCATTGGGTGAATAACGGGAGGAAGGAGTACGAGGTCTAGAAGACCTCCTGAGTGGAATATCTAACTCGTCCACAGCTCCGTGAGTAGAAGCATCTCCCTCATCAACGTTAGCATTGTTATCACCATCACCATCAATATGCTGATCTGGAATATGGTTCAGGGCATCACCATCATCATTGAGCCCACCGACGTCATCCGCATTTGTATGAGGAACTTGATCAAGATTAACTAAACCTTCAGAACTTGGAGGTTTTAGCTTCTCCGCTTTGTTAATATCTTCAATGGTTTGATCCTCCACGAAGATAACATCACGGCTTCTCACGACCTTCTTCTCAATTGGATCATATAGCCTGTAACCAAACTCATCAAGGCCATAACCAATGAAGATGCACTGCCTTGTCTTAGTATTTAACTTTGACCTCTCATCTTTAGGCACGTGTACAAAAGATTTGCAACCAAACACTTTCAAGTGGTCATAGGAAATATCCTTGCCATACCAAACTCTGTTTGGAACATCACCTTGCAAAGCAACCGTAGGGGATAGATTAATAACATGTGCGGCGGTCAACAAAGCCTCACCCCAAAAGGAATTCGGCAACTTTGCTTCAGAAAGCAAACATCTGACTCTTTCCATCAAGGTCCTGTTCATCCTTTCTGCTAAACCATTAAGCTGAGGAGTCTTTGGAGGAGTCTTCTGGTGTCTGATACCCTGCTGCTTGCAGTATTCGTCAAACGGTCCACAATATTCACCACCGTTATCAGTACGAATACACTTCAGCTTCTTTCCAGTTTCTCTTTCAACTGAAGCCTGAAACTGCTTAAAGACACCCAACACTTGGTCTTTAGTTTTCAAGATGTAGACCCAAAGTTTCCTTGAGCAATCATCAATAAAGGTAGCAAAATAAAGTGCACCACCCAAAGTCCTTGTCTTCATTGGACCACATAAATCCGAATGCACCAACTCAAGCAACTCTGTCTTTCTTGAAGGAGGATGAGACTGGAAAGAAACTCTTTTTTGTTTTCCAGCCAAGCAGTGCTCACATTTTTCTAATTTTGCACTTTCAAAATTTGACAACAATTTCTTCTTGGCCAAAACATTTAGTCCTTTCTCGCTAATGTGGCTAAGCCTCTTATGCCATAATGTTGAAGAGTTATTGCTCTCAACGGCATTCACCATATCAACACAGGTAGAGGCCGTAGTCCAGTATAGACCACGACGTTTTTCCCCACGAGCCACAATCATGGAACCCTTAGTGAGCTTCCACTTTCCAGCACCATTGGTACTGACATATCCCTCATCATCCAAAACACCAACAGAGATCAAGTGCAAACGAACATCCTGTGCATGCTTTACATTGTTTAAAACTAGTTTAGTTCCAATACTAGTTTCCAAACAAATCGTTCCAACACCAGCCACCCTAGATACAGTCTCATTACCCATACTCAAAGTTCCAAAGTCACCCTGAGTATAGGATGAGAAAAATTCCTTCCTTGATGTCACATGAGATGCGGCACCACTGTCCACAACCCAGCTTGACTCATCACAAGCAATATTTATCAGATCCGCATCAAGGACAGTAACAAGATCTTCTGTAGTGACGGTGGCCACACGATTTCCATCTTCTTTATGTTCTTCCTTGTCTCTATTCTCCTTTTTCAAAATCCGGCAGAACTTCTTTGTGTGCCCTTTCTTCCCGCAATGATAGCACTCAATATCTTTAAGTCTGCTTCTGGATTTGCTTCTATTATGTTCTCTATTTTGAAAACCTCGATTCTTGCTTCTCCCCCTAGAGTCAGTCACCAAGACATCTGATGAGAAGGAACCTTGATATTTTCTTCTCATCTCTTCATTTAAAAGGCTGCTCTTGGCAAGATCCATAGAGATCACACCATCCGGAGCAAAATTTGATAATGGAGTTCTAAGAATTTCCCAAGAATCTGGTAGAGAACCAAGTAGAAACAAGCATTGAATTTCTTCATCAAATTTAATGCCCATAGCAGATAACTGGTTCATGATCCCCTGAAAATTATTCAGATGATCTGTTATCGCGGAACCATCGTGGTATTTTAAACCCAACATCTGCTTTATTAGAAACATCTTGTTGTTTCCAGTTTTCCGAGCATACAGACTTTCAAGGTGCTCCCATAGGGTCCGAGCATGTGTCTCCCCAGAAATATGGTTCAAAACATTATCGTCAACCCACTGTCTAATAAAGCCGCAAACCTGCCTGTGTAACAAATTCCACTCTTCATCTGATTTATTATCAGGCTTTATAGTAGCGAAGACAGGTTGATGAAAATTCTTGACATAGAGCAAATCTTCCATTTTGCCCTTCCAAATGGCATAATTTGTGCCACTCAAAGTAACCATTCTACTAGTGTTGGCTTCCATCGTTTATCACAAATACAAATACTATTTATTATGAGACCAAAGTAATTCTTTTCTGATGTGGAAGTTCAGACTGTGCTGCAACCACAGAGCATACTCAGACAGAACCTTGGCTCTGATACCACTTGTTAGGAATAAACCCCGTAAAAATAGTATTCACGGTATTAGTGATAAACGCGGAAACACTAAGTTATGGTTAAATCAGCAAGAATAAAAATGCAGCAATAATGACACCAAGATTTTACGTGGAAACCCTTCTGAATAAGGGAAAAACCACGGCCAAGAGGAGCAGCTGATATCAATATAGCGAAGAATTTTAAACTGTGTAGTAACGAGTAAAAAAATACTCCTAAGACCACTACACCCTCAAAAGGAATAAACATTCTTTTGCTTTTTCCATCTCACTACAATATCTCTCACACTCTATTTTTCTTCACAAACTATTTTCTTATAGTTTATGGAATACCTTGCTCTCTCTCTTTTCTCTCTTTGTTGGTGTATCTTAAAATGAAGGTAGAGGCACCTATTTATAGTTGCAGAATACCTATGTTGATGTATGCAGTGACATCAACTCTACTGTAAAAGTCAGCCGCCCAAATCTTTTCTTAAATTGGCTGGCTTGACAAAAGGAGGAAAGAAGAAGCTTTTCCACATATGGGGCTGGACCCCACAAACTCCCCCTCCAGTCCCATTCACCTGAAGGAGGTAACACCAGAGGTTCTAGTTTGAGTGTATGCTGGCAAGTTCTTTGCATAGCTCGAACTTGTCTCTTGGTACCACCTTGGTCAACATATCTGCAGGATTTTCACTCGTGTGAATCTTTTTGACTTGAAGTGATTCGTTCTCCACTTGCTCACGAATCCAATGATATCTGACGTCGATGTGTTTTGTTCTCGCATGGTACGTGGAGTTTTTGCTCAGGTCTATTGCACTCTGACTGTCGCAATAGACACCATACTCCATCTGTCGCAATCCAAGTTCTTGAAGAAATCTCTTGAGCCATATCATCTCTTTGCCAGCTTCAGTAGCCGCAATATACTCTGCTTCAGTTGTAGATAGTGCGACACACTTCTGCAACTTCGACTGCCATGATATAGCTCCCCCTGAAAAAGTAAACAAATATCCAGTAGTGGATTTTCTATTATCAAGGTCACCTGCCATATCAGAATCTGTATAGCCCTTCAAAATTGGATTTGATCCTCCAAAACATAAGCATTCATGTGAGCTTCCTCTTAGATACCTGAGTATCCACTTTACAGCTTCCCAATGCTCTTTTCCCGAATTTTCGAGAAATCTGCTAACAACACCGACTGCATGAGCAATATCTGGTCGAGTGCATACCATTGCATACATCAAACTTCCGACGGCAGAGGAATAAGGAATCTTGGACATTCTCTCTTTTTCCTCCGTTGTTGTAGGACACATCTTCTTGCTCAACTTCAGATGACCAGGAAGGGGTGTGTGGACCAACTTAGCACTTTTCATATTGAAGCGCTCCAGTACACGTTCTATGTACTTCTCCTGTGACAAGTAAAGCTTCCTTTCATTTCTCGAACGAGTAATTCTCATGCCCAAGATCTGCTTAGCATGACCCCAAGTCTTTCATTGCAAAAGACTTATTCAACTGTTTCTTCAACTCGTCAATCTTGGAAGCATTCCTACCCACAATCAACATATCATCCACATATAGCAAGAGGATGATAAAGTCATCATCAGAAAATCTTTGTACAAACACACAATGATCTGAAGAAGTCTTCTTGTAGCCTTGCTCCCCCATAACAGACTCAAACTTCTTGTACCACTGTCTGGGAGCTTGTTTCAATCCATATAGACTCTTCTTAAGTTTGCATACAAGATTTTCTTTACCTTTTACCTTGAAGCCCTCAGGTTGTTCCATATAAATCTCCTCTTCTAAGTCACCATGAAGAAAAGCAGTCTTCACATCCATCTGCTCAATCTCCAAATCAAGACTAGCAGTCAAACCAAGAACTGTACGAATGGAGGACATTTTCACAACAGGAGAAAATATTTCATCAAAGTCAATACCTTTCCTTTGACCAAATCCCTTGACAACCAATCTAGCTTTGTATCTGGGCTTCAAACTATGTTCTTCAGCTTTAACTTTGAACACCCACTTGTTTTTCAAAGCTCTCATGCCCTTAGGCAATTTCACCAACTCATAAGTATGGTTCTCATGTAGAGATTTCATCTCATCTTGCATGGCTTCAATCCATTGATCCTTGTGCTCATCTTCTATGGCCTCCGCATAACATTCAGGTTCTCCCCCATCAGTGAGTAATACATACTCATTGGGTGAATAACGGGAGGAAGGAGTACGAGGTCTAGAAGACCTCCTGAGTGGAATATCTAACTCGTCCACAGCTTCGTGAGTAGAAGCATCTGCCTCATCAACATTAGCATTGTTATCACCATCACCATCAATATGCTGATCTGGAATATGGTTCTGGGCATCACCATCATCATTGAGCCCACCGACATCATCCGCATTTGTATGAGGAACTTGATCAAGATTAACTAAACCTTCAGAACTTGGAGATTTTAGCTTCTCCGCTTTGTTAATATCTTCAATGGTTTGATCCTCTACGAAGATAACATCACGGCTTCTCACGACCTTCTTCTCAATTGGATCATATAGCCTGTAACCAAACTCATCAAGGCCATAACCAATGAAGATGCACTGCCTTGTCTTAGTATTTAACTTTGACCTCTCATCTTTAGGCACGTGTACAAAAGATTTGCAACCAAACACTTTCAAGTGGTCATAGGAAATATCCTTGCCATACCAAACTCTGTTTGGAACATCACCTTGCAAAGCAACCGTAGGGGATAGATTAATAACATGTGCGGCGGTCAACAAAGCCTCACCCCAAAAGGAATTCGGCAACTTTGCTTCAGAAAGCAAACATCTGACTCTTTCCATCAAGGTCCTGTTCATCCTTTCTGCTAAACCATTAAGCTGAGGAGTCTTTGGAGGAGTCTTCTGGTGTCTGATACCCTGATGCTTGCAGTATTCGTCAAACGGTCCACAATATTCACCACCTTTATCAGTACGAATACACTTCAGCTTCTTTCCAGTTTCTCTTTCAACTGAAGCCTGAAACTGCTTAAAGACACCCAACACTTGGTCTTTAGTTTTCAAGATGTAGACCCAAAGTTTCCTTGAGCAATCATCAATAAAGGTAGCAAAATAAAGTGCACCACCCAAAGTCCTTGTCTTCATTGGACCACATAAATCCGAATGCACCAACTCAAGCAACTCTGTCTTTCTTGAAGGAGGATGAGACTGGAAAGAAACTCTTTTTTGTTTTCCAGCCAAGCAGTGCTCACATTTTTCTAATTTTGCACTTTCAAAATTTGACAACAATTTCTTCTTGGCCAAAACATTTAGTCCTTTCTCGCTAATGTGGCTAAGCCTCTTATGCCATAATGTTGAAGAGTTATTGCTCTCAACGGCATTCACCATATCAACACAGGTAGAGGCCGTAGTCCAGTATAGACCACGACGCTTTTCCCCACGAGCCACAATCATGGAACCCTTAGTGAGCTTCCACTTTCCAGCACCATTGGTACTGACATATCCCTCATCATCCAAAACACCAACAGAGATCAAGTGCAAACGAACATCCTGTGCATGCTTTACATTGTTTAAAACTAGTTTAGTTCCAATACTAGTTTCCAAACAAATCGTTCCAACACCAGCCACCCTAGATACAGTCTCATTACCCATACTCAAAGTTCCAAAGTCACCCTGAGTATAGGATGAGAAAAATTCCTTCCTTGATGTCACATGAGATGCGGCACCACTGTCCACAACCCAGCTTGACTCATCACAAGCAATATTTATCAGATCCGCATCAAGGACAGTAACAAGATCTTCTGTAGTGACGGTGGCCACACGATTTCCATCTTCTTTATGTTCTTCCTTGTCTCTATTCTCCTTTTTCAAAATCCGGCAGAACTTCTTTGTGTGCCCTTTCTTCCCGCAATGATAGCACTCAATATCTTTAAGTCTGCTTCTGGATTTGCTTCTATTATGTTCTCTATTTTGAAAACCTCGATTCTTGCTTCTCCCCCTAGAGTCAGTCACCAAGACATCTGATGAGAAGGAACCTTGATATTTTCTTCTCATCTCTTCATTTAAAAGGCTGCTCTTGGCAAGATCCATAGAGATCACACCATCCGGAGCAAAATTTGATAATGGAGTTCTAAGAATTTCCCAAGAATCTGGTAGAGAACCAAGTAGAAACAAGCATTGAATTTCTTCATCAAATTTAATGCCCATAGCAGATAACTGGTTCATGATCCCCTGAAAATTATTCAGATGATCTTTTATTGCGGAACCATCGTGGTATTTTAAACCCAACATCTGCTTTATTAGAAACATCTTGTTGTTTCCAGTTTTCTGAGCATACAGACTTTCAAGGTGCTCCCATAGGGTCCGAGCATGTGTCTCCCCAGAAATATGGTTCAAAACATTATCGTCAACCCACTGTCTAATAAAGCCACAAACCTGCCTGTGTAACAAATTCCACTCTTCATCTGATTTATTATCAAGCTTTATAGTAGTGAAGACAGGTTGATGAAAATTCTTGACGTAGAGCAAATCTTCCATTTTGCCCTTCCAAATGGCATAATTTGTGCCACTCAAAGTAACCATTCTACTAGTGTTGGCTTTCATCGTTTATCACAAATACAAATACTATTTATTATGAGACCAAAGTAATTCTTTTCTGATGTGAAAGTTCAGACTATGCTGCAACCACAGAGCAAACTCAGACAGAACCTTGGCTCTGATACCACTTGTTGGGAATAAACCCCGTAAAAATAGTATTCACGGTATTAGTGATAAACGCGGAAATACTAAGTTATGGTTAAATCAGCAAGAATAAAAATGCAGCAATAATGACACCCAGATTTTACGTGGAAACCCTTCTGAATAAGGGAAAAACCACGGCCAAGAGGAGCAACTGATATCACTAGAGCGAGAAATTTTACACTGTGTAGTAATGAGTAAAAAATACTCCTAAGACCACTACACCCTCAAAAGAAATAAACACTCTTTTGCTTTTTTCACCTCACTACAATATCTCTCACACTCTATTTTTCTTCACAAACAATTTTTTTTTATAGTTTATGGAATACCTTGCTCTCTCTCTTTTCTCTCTTTGTTGGTGTATCTTAAAATGAAGGTAGAGGCACCTATTTATAGTTGCAGAATACCTATGTTGATGTATGCAGTGACATCAACTCTACTGTAAAAGTCAGCCGCCCAAATCTTAAGTCAACCGCCCAAATCTTTTCTTGAATTGGCTGGCTTGACAAAAGGAGAAAAGAAGAAGCTTTTCCACATATGGGGCTGGACCCCACAAAATGGTCTGTCTGCTGCATATACAAATCTTAATATGGAGCAATTAATTTTTCTCGCGCTACTTTATTGCGAACATATAATAACCTGTAAAAAATACGTAGGGAATTTATTTTTTCTTTTCTTACAATTTTTAAAATTCTTAAGAACCAAAATTAAGTAACAAGTGCTTCAAATTTAAACGATCGAAAGCTGTGGCGGGATAAATAAGATCTCTACGTCCTAACCAAAGGTCTCGGATTCGAGTCTTGCTATGAATAGAAAAAATCCTGATAGTGAACGTTTCCCCTTTAACGAACCTTACGTGTGCCAATTTGAATTAGTTGGAGCCAAACAACATTGTATATTGGGTGAAAAACAAGAAAGCTTTTCAAAATAAAAACTCATAACCACCAAACAGTTCTCCTAACTTTTTTAAATTGAGAGAAAAAAGGAAATATATGACTAGAATATAGCTCCAAATTAAGGAGGGAGTCATGACCTGTCCCATAATACAAGTCATTTACTTTGACTGGCAAAATTTTTTTTTATCTATAAACTCTATTGATTTTCCTTTTGTTTTATTCTCTTTTTTTTTTTTAACCAAACTCTCTAGTTTCAAAAGCTATATTTATCTCACTTTCTTCCTTCTAATATTTTGTGACCATGAGTGAAACCATAACAAATCCCACTGACTGGGTACAAATCTATCAACATTCCCTCTCACAACAACCTCAAACTTCTCCGCCGTCAACCACCGTCTTCGGCGGCGGCCGACTCTCCGATGCCACGGTGGTCACCGCCACACCATCTTCCACTAGTCCTGGTCATCACAGCCCCCTGAGCCGTGATTCCAGGCCCATTAGGAGAAGATCCAGGGCTTCAAGGCGAACCCCAACAACTGTATTCAATACAAACACAACCAATTTCCGAGACATGGTTCAACGGTTCACTGGAAGCCACAGTGAACCATCTCCATTCGCAGGACTCGAACCCGAGACATTTGGGTCGAGGAATACTAATCTTCATCAGCAGATAGTGAATCCAAGTACTACTCCTAGTGCTTACAGTATACAGTTTCAGCAGCAAGTACAACAAACTTTGCCCTACACAAATCTCCCCCCTCACGGTCATAATATTGGCCATGAAGCTTTTTTTCATAGACTAGGCAACAGTTCTTCTAGATCTAATATGGAGGTTTCTGAGAATTTGATTATGGATAATAGAACTCTGTTTCCTCCTCAACATCAACGACGAGGACAAGAATGAAAATGTTTACGTTAGTACCACCAAAAAATGTGGTGGAATGAACGAGATTCTTCCGATCTTATTCAGAAATCTCAAGTTCGAACCTTAGGAATGAAGAAATTTCTGTCACGGAATATGCAACGCGAATTTAAATTAGTCGGACCAGGATTCAGTTTATTACTCTGTTGATTGTCGACATAACTTGAATTAATAGTTTGGGACCATGACTTATAGCTTCTGACTTTTCAACCAAGTAAGAAAAAGTGATCTTTTGTACATAGAACAAGTTGATTCGCTTCTCTTTCTTTTTATTTTTATTTTAAATACTATACCTACTTTTTTTTTGGGGGGCATAGGATTGTAACTTTACTTGCTCTTTGGTCTTTTTTGACAAGTAATTCCTCGATATCTTTATTGCTTTTTTTACACACTAAAGTTTGTGGTTTAATGGGTTCTCTTATTGTATGTTTTTTCCTTTTTTTTGGGCATCATTTAATTTTTAACTTGGCGTTTTTTTCTGAAATTTTGATCATTATCTCCAAGGTGAACGTTGGGCTCATTCATCTCTGGGAAGAGAAGTAAGATCCTTATGAAACTAAAATATATCCTCTTTTTAATTTATGAGGCACACTTTTATTTTTAGTCTATGTTAGTATACTGTATTTGTAAAATAATTTTGGAAATATAAATGAATATAAACAGAAATGACAGAAAACCAATTCGAGCCCACTGAATTCACAGTGTTTCCTTAAGGAATTTAATCCCCTCCTAGTACCCAAGGTTATGGATTATTTCCTCCCAGGATAGAACGAATTACACACTGGTGTAGTGGTACTTCAAACCCCAGTGTTTCAGCGAACACAAAGTTCGGTAGCAAATCACACTTACTTTTTGCTTTGTTTGATGCTAAAAGTATACAGAAGAAGGAGAAGAAACTTAGAAAATCGTAGTGATAGCAGAATAATGTTATATTTATAGCCAAAGTTGGGCTGAAATCTGAAGAGGTGCAACTCTTCAGAATGGCTGTTTATGCAAAACGCCCACAGCATAAATGTCATTACATAAATGGCAATTTACTCAACAATAAAGAGGGAAAATAAATAGGGAAAATTGAAGAGGGTAGTTATTTTTCTGTTACCAAAACAGAAAAACGGATTGGATTTAATATTAATATTTAATATTAATATTCTGTTATTAAAATAAATATTTAATAACATTTCTGTTAATATTTTACTATTAACAAATAAATTTGGTCCAAAAAGTTAATCACCGAAACCGAGCCGAGCGACGACTGCGCGAGACTTGCCTTCTTCTCAACTCTTTAAGAGCTAGAAGAAGAGCAATTGCTTATATACCCATAAAAAAACTCTTCCTCTTCCAATATGGGACAATGCCCATTTGCCAAAGGGGGAACTTAAAATTTCACTCAAAAATTTCATTTCCCTCCATTTCCCATTCACCCTCTTTTAAGTATTTAATATATTAATTAAATACATCCAAAACCCAACAGTCTATCCCAAAAAAAAAAAATTATATTTAAAAATAGTTTAACTTTAAACTTTTCATTTTATCTCTAATGAGGTATTATAGCCGCACAATGGCCATGGCTTGTTTTAGACTAAAAAGTCTTTTTTTTAATTATTGATACATAAAATCAGACGGAGGGAGTCATATATAAATTATAATTAATAAAAGAATAAGTACCTGATGTGTTCAAAAGATTAAACTTTTTGAAGTTGCATGTACTAAATTATTAGCGTGTTCATATCTAGTACGCATATGAACGCCTGAAAATGATGTTGCATGTCATGCTGAATAAGAAGATGTTGTTTGTGTGTGACATAAATAGTAGGAGAAAGGAAGTTTACAAGAGAACTTTGATGGTATTAAAATTTACTTCATTCATTTTTACTTATCAATTATACTAAATAAAAATATTACTTTTACTTGTTCATTATACTAAATCAAGAGAAAGACAATTTTTTTTTCTTGTTTTACCCTTATTATTAACTACTCATTCCGCAAATCATTTTTTAAATTTTTGGAAATGCTATTATTATTATGGGTAAAATTGTAAAATACATACTTCATTTATTTTTTCTTAAAAGGAGTGCAAAGTCAAAAATAAACAGCTAAAAGTGAACAAAGAGAGTAATTATTTAGAAAATACATGTCAAAATACAACTATAAGACTAAATGAATTCCACTAATCAGTATACTGATCGACAATAAAATATCAGCCCACTGTCAAAAAAAACAATGTGTTATATATTTCAACATAAATTAATATGCTTCCTTGACAAAGTCAATTCTTGTTCCTCACTGCTCTTATTTTATGTAATTAATTGACCGATTTTAACCATATGATAGTTTAACATCGAATCACCTAGAAAGTAACTACAAATAATTGTGTTACATACACGTTATTTGGAAATTAAGATAAATAACCTGTTGGAGTACAACAAATTTATTATACGTTGCTAGTGTAAAATAATTCTGCATTACTAGTGTGTATGAATTAAATTTTACTGTGTATACGTTGGTATATGACTTTAACTTTAATTGACTAACATTATTAAGGATTTAGCTATCAAGTTACTTAAAAAATAACTATAAGTAATTACCATAATAAGTGAAAATTGCTAGTTGTTTGCTCTTCGCTACACTTTTGGTCCGTCATTTATAGGAGATCCACGTGTTCAAATTATTCGAGGAAAAAAACCTGAATTGACCCCTCAACTTTTGAAATAACCCTTAGGTTGGAGCTCCATTAATAAGGGTAAAAGAGTAAAAAAAAAAAAGACTTTTTCTAATGCGAGGTAACATTAGACACAAAAACGGACAAAATTGCTCAATTTCAGATAACACAGGAGCAAATTTGATCTATTTCACTAGAATATTTGATACAATGGACTTAATTCTAACCCCAAACAGACCAATAAAGGTTTGATATATATCACTTCGATTTGTTCGAGTTTGAGGTCTTTCCTTGTGTTGGTCTGATGCATCACTTCGATTGTGTCTGTTATGTCTCATTCTGATTCACGTGGTATTCTATCACATACGGGCGGAACTGGGATTTGAAATTTATAGATTCTAAATTTGCAGTCAAATTTATAACGTGTCTTATTTTATTCGGTTTGCAATTGAATATTTATAGAATTTCAGTGAATTTTTAACTATATAATAAGTGAGAGTTGTTGGTACGACGAAGGGTAATTTTGAAATTTCACTGAGTCCAGCTGTTATGCTTCTTATATACACACGTGTATGCTGTAATACAACACATATATTGCCATTTAGTACATATATAAATGAGTCTAACAAAAGTTAGTGGATTCGTCTGAACAGGTATGTACTACTATGACTCCCCCGATCAGATATCGCGTCTTATGGTAAGTGCAAATATAGATAACATGGAAAACACGTCCATTTACATGGCTGTGCTCAGCACGAACAACCTTCACTAGTAAATTAGAAATGAGGGTACATAACCAACTAAAATCGATGAAATCTCAGAGTATAGATAAACTTTATTGAAAAAAGTATTACTATTAATTATTGAGAATTCTCCATTATACTCTGTATGAAACCTCCAATAGAAGTGTAAGAAGTTCCACCTTCCATTTGTGCTGCTCTGCTCTTCTCCTTCATCTCCTTCACCTTCACCCGAATTTCACTTTCGGAATCCATAATTTCCTTTATTGCTCTATCAATCTCCTCGGCTTTCACTATAACTTCTTTGCCCATCACTTTCATATCCTTCCTATAATCCATCTTAATCTCCACTCCCATTCTCAAATCCTTAACCAATTGAAATGCATTCGCTTGTTGCTCCGCGTACATTGGCCAAGTTGCTATTGGCACGCCAAAGTACGTACTTTCCAAAGTCGAATTCCATCCACAGTGTGACACAAATCCTCCTACCGATTTATGTGACAAAATCGCCAACTGAGGTGCCCATCCTATTACTTTTCCAATCCCTTTTGTTCTTTCCAAGAACCCTTCTGGCAAGATTTCGTCAAGATTTTCATAGTCACTTGGAAATCTTGCATCTTCGGTTGGTGGTCGTCTTAACGACCACAAAAACCGACACCCACTGTTCTCCAGAGCATAGGCTATTTCCTTAACTTGTTCTATTTCAAAGCTTCCACCACTACCAAAACAAAGAAACACTACAGATGAAGCAGGTTGATCATCTAACCATTTCATAATATTCTGTTCAGATGAACCTAAGTTTTCACCTTGAGCATTACCAAGGTTCAATACTGGTCCGACATGGTATATAGGTGGAAGATTCTTGTCGCGTGAGAGCGAGTTTAATGCATGGGATTCGAGCTCTAGAAACGTGTTTATCATAATACCTTTGGTTTCTCGAAACCTTTTTGCGAGATCAAGAAACATTGTTGAACCACCTTCTTTGTCTAAGGCTACAGAGGGCAAACATTTTGCTGGAAATGGATTGAGATATGTTGCTATAGAGAGTTCTTTTTCAGGTTCGTCTTTGTACTTGGTAATATCTTTGTTAAATTCATCCCTAAGGCACTGTATATGAAACTGCAGACCTAGAGTTGCTGCACCAGAGGTGTAGAAAACATAGGTTGGTAGCTCGAACTCATTAGCCACGTCTATCATTGAGGTGCAGAACAAGTCGATAACAATCCCTGGACAATTAATTTTAGCATGGTAAGTGAACTTTATCCTATAACAGTAATGTCATAAAACTATTTCTTGTAATATTAAAATTGAATATTACCGACTATATAGTAAAAGGCGTTAAACTTTATTCGCTATAACATTAAGTCATTAAAATATTACTCTATCACATTAAAACAACTCAACTTTATCTACTATAACAGTAAAAGTATTATAGTTTGTCCACTACAACGATAAATCTATGCATCGAAAGTGATTTTACTAACAACAACAACAAGAAGAACACACTCAGTATAATCTCACATAGTAGGGTCTGGAGAGGGTATGTAGATATTAACCCCACCTTGTGGAGATAGAGATGATGTTTCCAATAGACCCTCGGCTCAGAAAAGCATAAGTACCACGCATTGAAAAGAAAAACAAGAAGGGACAACACGTACCGAGGAGCCATATAAAAGCAGCATAAATAACAAAAAGATAGTAAGATGACCGAAAAAGCAAGAAACATCAGGTAATCATAGAAACCTAATACCTACGTACTAATACTACATGTATGAACAATCTAGACTACCTAACCTACTACCTTAATCCTCGACCTCCACACCTTCCTATCAAGGGTCATGTCCGAAGATGATTTTACTAGTAATATAGTAGATAGAGTTTTGTGACTGGTAATATCAAATAATCATTTACTTTTACTGGGCAATATAATTTAGTGACTTTTGAATAAAGTTCAGTTACTTTAACGTGAGAAGAAAAAGATAGATTAGTAACTTTACTGATATAACAAGTAAAATCCAATGACTATACGTGAATTTGACACCAATATACCTGCTAGTATAGTATTTGATTCTGACTTGAGAATTTCGGAAACAGCATCTCTAACTGCAGGCTTATGACCGGCAATAAACGCGGTGAAAATATTGTTTTTGAGTAGCTGCATAATGGAATCGTCCTGAGGGAGTCGAATGAATTTCAAACGCGAGCTGAAATTGACGACTGATTGGATATAAGAATCGAGTTTGTTATCGTCAGGCCATTGGATGATGAGGACTGTGATAGATAGCTGCTCTTCTCTAGCTATAAGTAGCTTTGCCATTTCAACTGTGGATACTAAATGACCAATTCCTGGAGAAGGAATGAAGACTAACTCTATTTTCTTGGTATCTTTCATTTTCTTTTTGGCTTAAAGGTTTATACTAAAGTTGAAATTTGATATTTGTTTGAAACTTGAAGAGGAAACTTGAGTTTGTTATGACTTGAGAATTGGAATGTAAGATTGGTTTGATGATAATCCTTCTGATTAGCTATTTATAAGATGAAGATATGTTAAAAGGTTAATTACTTGGAGTCTTGAAATTAAATACTTTAGTAAGTGGAGTGATGACAAGATTAAGTCGTCTTGGTGATTAAGAATGACAATGATGTCATGGCTTAGGTGAAAGTGTTGTACTCCTTATGTTTCATTTTATGTGATACTTTTATTTTTAGTTTGATTCAAAAAAAAAATGACATCGCTCCGGCAAATACGATGCAGTGAAAGACGTTGCTGATTATGTGGCCGTAAAATAACTGTCAACAGCTAGCCAACTCTGCTTGCTGATAATAGGTGAATTTAACTATAATCACGCCTTAAATAATCACCTTCTTGTATAGTTTTGATGATAAAAGTAATAACAAAATGCTCTTAGTAGTGCTTTTCATGATTTGCGGGTGATATATGATCAGGGAAGGCTAGGGAGTACTTTTGGAGTCAATAATGAAGAAAAAGAGGCCAACTGTGAAATTCCCCAAGTAAACCACGCAAAACAGGTTTGAAGATTCAGAAAACTGGTTTGACCGCGGTTCCACCGCGGTGGAAGATAGCTGCGGATAAAACAAGATTCAGAGAGGGCATTTAGCCGCGGTTTGACCGCGACCGCGGCAGAACCACGGCGGAAGCAGAAAACTTCAGGGACTAAAGTGTAAAACACGGGATTTTTAGACCTAAACCCTATTTTAAATACAAGACTTCGCCCAAGAGAGGCAGGTATTGAATTTTAGAGTATCTTGGCAAGGAGAACAATTGTGAGAGATCACCCAAAACATCTTTCTTCTTTTCTTTGATTTTTATTGCTAGTTATGATGAATTCTATCTTAGTTTGTTTTCCCATAGCCATGAGTAGCTAAACTCTTTGTCTAAGGCTTTGAGGGAACCTATTGGGGGATGAACATCTTGTTTATGTGAATACAAAATGCTAGCTTCAATCTCTATTTGTTCAACTTTGTGCTTGTTGTAGTTAATTGACAGGATCCTCAATTAGCTGTGCCTATTTAGTGTGCATAACTTGGAAAAGAGTGCATATTTAGGTTATTGTTGAACAACACCACTCCCAAAGTATAAGAGGAATCTATAATTGCGGGTTTAAAGGCGGGATTAGGGATACCGAAGCCTTGGGTGTAATCTAAAGTGAATTGTGCTAAATAAAATAAGCTAGTGTATCTCGGGAGAGTGCAATTAGTATATTACTGTGATTACTCGGGAGAGATTTACGGTAAGATGAGCGTTCATGATTGATAGAGATGTGTTGGTAAATTTGTGTGAGCATAAACAGAAGGGACTCTTTCAATAGGGAAAATCATTGCCTTAGCTTCTTCTCATCATTGTTTACAACCTTAGCATTTTAATTTTCAGCTGTTCAAGTTACTTGCAATCTTAGTTAGTAAAGCAACCTTCAACGGTGATTCAAACATCTGGGAAACTGGTTCTGAAGAGTTTAGTGGGTCTAAAGACAGTGATTGATAGGTTAACTCTCTGTGGATTCGACCCTGGGCGTAATATTCGGATTATATTTGCAACGTCTGCAGAGTCCTTTTTAGAGGACATAGTTGGGCGTGATCACTTGCTAACGAGGTTTATAAAATGTGACCTGAAAAACGGAAATAGCGAGACATGGGGTCTCAACAAATGAGAAGTGGCTTCCGCCCACGAAATCCTCTCCCTCCACAAGGTTGGACTGGTCCCCGGAGGTGATGTCAAGTTATTACCGATGGAGCATGATGACAACAATATTTTTTTCGCTTCTTTCGTACTTTCTATACTTGAAAATAATTTAAAAACTTTATATTTTATTCTAAATAAGTTGGTTTAAACATACAAATATTTATGAATTGTTTAAATAATTTCAAAATTCTTTTTTCTCTTTTAAAAGGTGAGGGGACAAAAGGAAATATCCAAGTAAGCGGAGTGAGTGCTAAAAAGTACTTAGATTTGTCTTGGTGATTAAGATTGGTAATGATGTTATGGCTTTGCTGGTTTGTCTTTTTAATACTACATTTGTTTATTTGAAATCTCTTCATATTTTGTGGTTTTACTTCTCAAGATAAGAGGAATTTGTGAGAGGGGTGTTGACGGCGTTGACCGAATCTTTCGTTATTTCCTTGCTCTGTACGCATAATTTATCGGATTTGGAGACTTTAATGAAATTTAGATCACAAATTTTAAAAAAATTCCTTTATTTCTTAAACTACTTGCCTGTAAAATTAACCCATACTATTATTTACTTTTACGTAAAGAAAAGGTAAAAGAAGATAACAGAGACATCGTTTAAGGAGGCGGCTTTACTTGCAAACACTTTTGACAGTTATAGCTTGTTTGGGCAAGTTTTTAAAATTAGATTATTTTAATAAGTGTTTTTTCTCAAAAGTGCTTTTATCAAAAGTTCTTTTGATGACAAACTGCTTGTGTTTTGTCTAATTAATTTGAAAAGTACTTCTGAGCAGCAATTAGTGTCTGGCCAAGCTTTTAAAAAGTGTTTCTAAGTGTATTTTTTTCAAAAGTATTTTTGGGGACGTACTTTTTTCTGCTTCTCCAAAAATATTTCTGCTTTTACTTAAAAGCACTTTTTTTTCTTCTAAAAGTTTGGCCAAACACTTTAACTTTGAAAAAAGAACACTTTATTTGAGGAAAAAAATGCTTTTGGTCCTGAAAAAACTTGGTCAAAAAGGCTATTAGTTTATTACCGATGTGTACATTGGCTGCACAAAGCTTTTTCTTTTCTTTTTCTTTTACTTTTTGGTTTATTAAATGGATAGTAATTTTAATTATATTAGAGATGGTAAAAATAAGTTGTTATAATCCTAATTGCATATTAAAGTACTCTCCATATATGTTGGTGGGATAATAACATAGTAAAGTGAAACTAGATGACAGTCATTAGAGACTTCGTTCCAAATACTCGAAGTAACTGGATTCTGAAAGAGCAAATATTAAAGAAGCAAAAAATTGGAGAAATATAATACTTTTTGGGGTGGTCTTTAACTTTTGACCCCCGCTTGTCTGTGGCAGAACTTCAAGGTCAAAAGTTAAAAGTGTTAGTTGTATGGGTCGAAATCTGATCAAGGGGACCTCACCTGAAAGAAGGCAATCAAGAATCAATTAGGCCGAGGTCATGCTTAAGAGGCAACACTGGCGAGCCGAGCAGCTAAGGTCGAGGTCGAGCACTCAGATCGGCCAAAATGGCTAGTTTAGCAATAAGATATTTTAAAGGAATATTTTAAAGAATATTCTCTGCACCTATACTTTCTGTAGGTAAGGGATATGTCCCATATAAGTAGGAAGAGAGATAGAAAGAAGGGGGTATGTAATATTCTATATAAGCTCTCTCTAGAAAACTTGACTCTCAAGTAACTACAAACATCATCTTTATACAAGATTCGATTTGTTGTTTGTTCCAAACTTTCTCACATCCCAATAAAGTTTCCTATATTCCCACATTGGGTTACCTTCATCACTTTGAGAGGGAGAATCATCCACCTCATTGAATATTTGGGTGAATCATTATCTCTATTTATATTTATTGCCATTTATCATATTTATTGATTGCCCTTATCCCCTCATTCTTTTATAACAATATCATTAAACACCCTTTTGGTATTTAATAGCTTTGAATGCGGTTTTTAGATTATTATCCATTAATCTTGGATCTAGGATTTATTATATTTAACTAGAATTTACCCATTATCATTTATTTAATTAGTTTAACAAAAAGGTTTAACACTTTTTGGTCAAACAATTTGGCACCGTCTGCGGGGACTTTTTAATTAAAATTTTAGTTTCTTCTAGATTTAAAAAAAAAAGAACGCACAAAACTATGCAAAATCTCATATATCTATGTTTGCACAAAGCTGACATGGCGGGCAATGGAGAGGAGACGAGAAAAGCGATAGCTGATCTCACCGCCAATCTCTTCAACACCATTAACAAAGTAGACGAAACAGAGGGTGTGGACATAATACCAAACACCTCTCCCAGGCGAAACAGCTCGCCTCCACCTCCCGACAGCGTACGACCTCGTATGGAAAGGGTGCCTCTACGTCCACGACAGAAGAAACACCACCAGCAGTGAAAAGGTTACTTGAGGCATGGTTGACAAATACGCTAATCGGCTTCCTCGACAAGCCCGCTTGGAGGTCGAATAGGGAAGAAACAGGAGTTGGTGTCACATCAGCAGCTGACGAACAGCACGCTCCCCCCACATCAGGTATTACTTACAATGTTAGTGATGCAGGTAATGACACCCTCACAGCCATTTTGAGGAAAATGGAGGAGATGGAGAACGAGAACAAAATGCTCCGTAACCAAATGAAAGAGCACCGAGAAAGGGTAGACAAAATACCAGGCGCCCCAAAACTTCTGCCAAAAAGAGATGTCGGTCGGTTTGTCGAGCAACCATATAGCAACAAGGTTTCACCACACGCCATACCAAAAACTTTCAAAATGCCGTCATACTTGAAAATATATGACGGCACGACGGACCCGGAGGATCATGTGACCCACTATGTCACTGTAGTGAAAGGCAACGACCTCGTAAAAGAACAAGTATCATTCATATTGTTGAAGAAGTTTAGAGAGACCCTAGCCGGCGGGGCCCTGACTTGGTACTCGCAGTTACCTACGCGCTCCATAGCAACATTCGAGGAAATGGCCGACAAGTTCGTTACCGCCCATGCTGGGGCCAAAAAAGCAGAGGCGAGGGTGAACGACATATTCGCCATTAAGCAATCGCCTAGCGAGGGGATCAGGGACTTCCTCGCCCGTTTCAACCATGTAAGAATGACCCTTCCGAATGTATTTGAAGGAATGTCGGTAGCCATTCCAAAATGGGATAAGTAGAAGTGGGTCGCGGGCGACCAAAAAATTGCTAAGCCATCTCATGAAATACCCTCCAACCACTTGGGACGAAGTACACAATGCTTCCTGTGCCGAAGTAAGAGCCGACGAGGATGATCTCAACGGACCTACCCAACGTCTGACCTCGGTCCAAATGAAGTCTAGGAAAGATCGGAGAAACGACGGTAGGAGAGATCTAGCAGGATCTCGACCTAATCGAGAAAGACATCAGCCCTATGTCAGAGGCACTCTCATGCTGACTCCACGCCACGATGAAGGTCCTTCTAGGCCGCGAACGAGAAGCCACCGAAATGAAAGAGGTATGCCACCCTTATTATCAGCTCACAATTTTTGTGTTTCCCCCTCAGAAATAGTCTACGCGTTGGAAAAACTCGTCGCAAAGGTAAAATGGCCGCAGAAGATGAAGTTGGACCTGAGCACCAGAAAATCAAATGCCCTCTGTGAATTCCACCAGGAACGGGGTCATAAGACCGAGGACTGCATCGCCCTTAGACAGGAGGTCGTGAACATGCTTCACCAAGGGCACCTAAAAGAGCTGATGAGCGATCGTGGGAGGGCCAACTTTGCCCGAGGGCGAGCTCAACACCAGGGGCCGCCCAGACCACCTTCCCCAGTCTGGACCATTCAAATGATCATCGGAGGAGGCAACGACGTGTCCATCAACAACGTGAAGTTCACCACCACCCACAAACTCAAGCGGTCGATCATCCACGAACGGTATGACGAACTCGAAGAAAGTATCATCTTCGATAAGTCAGATACCCACGGTTTGGTCTTTCCTCACTATGACGCCCTTGTCATTAGTTTACGTGTTTTAGATACTGATGTAAGACGTATTATGGTCGATGATGGAAGCAGCGCGTGCATCACGGCGCGTGGAGGCGGCGTGAAGGTGCCTCTTACATATGGCTGATGTCTTTCTCGATTAGGTCGGGATCCTGCTAGATCCCTCCTGCCGTCATTTCTCCGATCATTCCTAGACTCCATATGGACCGAGGTCAGATGTTGGGTAGGTCTGTTGAGATCATCCTCGTCGGCTCTTACTTCGGCACAGTAAGAGTTGTGTATCTCGTCCCAAGTGGTTGGAGGGTATTTCATGAGACGACTCAACAATTTTTTGGTCGCCCGCGACCCACTTCTACTTAGCCTATTCTGGAATGGGGCTGTCGCCATTCCATCAGATACATTCGGAAGGGTCATTCTTACACGGTTGAACCCCGCGAGGAAGTCCCTGAGCCCCTCGCCATGCGATTGCTTAATGGCGAATATGTCGTTCACCCTCGCCTCTGCTTTTTTGGCCCCAGCATGGGCGGTGACAAACTTGTCGGTCATTTCCTCGAACGTTTTATGGAGTACACAGGTAACAGCGAGTACCAAGTCAGGGCCCCATGATGATAGGCTATAATTGCATAATTTAGTCGCTTATTACACTCGAATTTACTGCACTTTAATTGAATTTGCGCTTTAATCGCTAGTGTTTTGCACTAATTGTGTGTTTTATGCCTTGTAGGTGTGATTCCGAGCTATATAGATGTTATGGAATGAATTTAAGTGATTTGAAGCTTTGAAGTCTGAGTAAAAGCTCAAGGAATTAAGCCGGGATCGTGTTCGGGGGTCAAATTTGATAATTAAGTACGAACGAAGACTTGAGGAGGCATATTGCGCACTGTCTAGTAAAATAGACATAACTTTTTCCTTAGAACACCATTTGGGCTCCACAATATATGGTTGGAAAGCTAATTCAAAGGGCTAACACTTTCATGTTTTACGTTTTTCCAAATTCCAAACCGAACAGGGTGAAAAACGCGGTCGAAACCGCGACCGCGGAACTGACCGCGGCAGAAAATCAGAGAACTTGTCTGGCCGCGGTCCTACCGCGTTTTGGCCGCGGTCGCGCCGCTCCAGGCGTCAAAAAGAAGTCCTATTTCGTCCGGGACAAGTTTATTTCGTCCCTACACTATTCCAACTTGTATAAAAGGGGTCCTAAACCTATTTTGAAGAAGAGGGGACATTTTTTGGACATAGATTCGACCTAAGGAGGCAAGAACACATTGGGAGCAAGGCGGAGAATTCTTCTACGAGTTTTTTCCTTCCTCTTCCTATTTTTCATTGTTGGTTATGACTTTTAGTATTGTAGTTTTATATACTATTATGAATAGCTAATTTTTTATCTAGAGTTTTGATAGAACCTTTTGTAGGAAAAGTTCTTGTTATGTTTTTATATAATTGAGCCATAGCTTTTCTCTATATGTTCAACTACGTTTATATTGTGGTTGGTTGAAGAGCTCTCAATTAGTTGTGCCTATTTAGTATGCATAACTCGGGAGAGAGTGCATATATAGGTAATTGTTAAACAACACCACTCCCAAAGTATATGAGGGATCAATAACCGAGGGTTTAAAGGCGGGATTAGGGATAACGAAGCCTTGGGTGCGATCTGAAGTGAGCTGTATTAAAAGCCAGCTAGCGTAGCTCGGGATAGTGCGTCTAGTAAATTGTCGTAATTACTCGGGAGAGATTTACGGTAATAAGAGTGCTCATGATCGGTAGAGAATACTTAGGCGAAATTATAGAAGACATAGCGGGAAGGATTCCGACAATAGGGGAAATCATAACTCTAGACCTCCTTAATCTTTTCTCTAACCCTCAGTATCGTTAGTTGTTAATTTACTATTTTAATTTGTTAGTTAAGTAGTTAAATACAAGAATCTTAATATCTATAAGTTAGGAATTGTTCAAGCTTGTCATCTTGGTGATAGTGAACAGCTGTAGCTAAACCTTAGTTCTCTGTGGGATTCGACTCCGGACTTGTAAACCGGATTATATTTGCAGCGACCGCTTAGTCCTTTTTATAAGGCATAGTTGGGCGTGATCAAATTTTGGCGCCATTGCCGGGAAACTAACGGTGTAGTTGTAGGTGTACATATTGCTAGGTTTCAAGTTTGAACTTTTATTTTATTATTTGATTTTTTTTTAGTTTTATTTGTTTATTTGAGAAACATGACATCATGGAATTATGAGAATTTTGTTGTTGGTAATTCTACTTTTGATCCTCCTTATGCATATTGTGAAGGAAACCACCCAGGGCAAAATTATCAAAATATTCCTGAGAGCGAGTTTTGTGCACCAACTCAATCTTATGTGTGGAATGTGTGTGATATGTGTGGTGGTCAAGATGGTCACTTTCACGGTTGTGCTTATATTTCTTACCTTCCCCCAACCCCTTACTTTGATGGTTCTTCTTTTTCTGGTGAAGTTAATAGGAACAAAGAACCTAGGGAAGCTGACCTAAAGAAGATCGAAGATATGTTAAAGTGCATTTTGGAACAACAGAGTAAATTACTACTGCGGATAGAAAGGCAGGAGGAAACTATTCACAACTTGAAAGTTCACATGAGTCAACTGGTTGAAGTTTTTAATGCTCAACAAGCCAATATTGTGAATAGTATCCAAGAAGAGCGTGAATTAGATACAGAAATTGATGAGCTAGAGGAGGAGGCTAGAGTAGAACACCAACAATCAATCGCACTAGATTTTGAGGATGTCGATGTTGTAGAAGAGATACTAGAGTCAACCAAGGATATTGAGGATACATATTTAGTTGACTCTATTGTCATTAGTGTTGAGAATGTAGACAGTCCCAATGTTCATGTAGTTGAGCGCATTGGTCCTCACTCCAAGCATTTTTCCACATTGTGTTTAGATGATGATATGGAAATAGAGCCGTCCGAGCCATTTGAGGAGTCAAGGAATGAGGAACAAAGTGCTTACATTCTGGAATTCTTCTTGCCAAAAAGTCGGGACTACACACCTCATATAAAGGCCAAGAAGTGCAGAATACTACATTATTTTATTGGGCCAGTCAGATTCGTTCCACCACCCCAGGAGCATGATCATAGAGCAGAATCAAAACTTGGGGTCCGATTCATAAGTTCAAAGTGGAGGCAGAAAGTGATTCACGTCGTGCCGCGACGTTAAATCAAGCGTTTGTTGGGAGGCAACCCAGCTTTATTGCTTTCTTTTATTTATTTATTTTATTTTTTTAATTGTATTATTTTTGTATTGTCAATTTTTTATTTTCTAGGAGCATGGAAAGCAAAGGTATTGGAAGGATGCATCAGCAAACCAAATGGTTGGAACTAAGTGTGAGGTACCCACACGAAGGACCAAGCTTGGGAGAAGTCTGAGTACCCCATGAACTGCTAGTGCTTCGGCCTTTGGCCAACCAGGGAGTTTCTTTTACCCTCTTGTATGTATGGGTGTGCATTGGGGACAATGCACAATTTTAAGTGTGGGGTGAGGAGATTGTCTGGGTGATTTTTCATGCTACTTTAGCTGTATTTTTTTTTTTTAAAAGATTGGACTTTTCCTGATGACGGATCTTCTAGACAGTTTTCTTGAGGGAAGTAAGTCTAAAGAAAATACCAAAAAGATTTTTTGTTTTGTTAGGTAGTGTAGCAATTACCCCTTGGTTTTTCTTTAAACCACGGTTCTTCTCCAAGGGTTTTATTTGAACCGGGTGTAGTTAGTTTTTTTTTTTGGGAATAGGAGCCATTTTGTTTTGTTTTGAAATGAAGCAATATCTCTTGATTTTATTATGCCTTGAGAATAGTGAGTACTTTGGTTGTAACGCTTAGGCTCAGTTTTTGACTCTTGTATAAGTACCTTAAATTGTATGATCTTAAATTTGCTTAACTGCTCTGACTAGGGTGTCTTGATGAATCCAATCCTAAGTGAGTTATGTGCCATGTGTGTGTAAGGTTTTATGATATTCTGTGCAGTGCATTTGATGCCTAGAACTTGCCCCGTGTGTTTGCAAAGCGAAATAGTAGTTTTATTCAGTCTAGGAAGTGATATAGGCATTTCTTTGTTGAGCCAGATATGTATATTTTACCCACCTAATTGTTATGTATCGTAGTTAACCCCTTTGAGCCTGTAATCCTGTTTCTTTGGCAACCACATTACAAGCCTTACCCATTTGTTCGAATTAACCATCTATTTGAACCATTGTAACCTCTCATGAGCACGTGAATTATTATGAACTATGTAAAAGTTAAAGTGTGGGGTGGTTGGTTTGGCTTTTGAGTGGAACTAATGAAATCAGGAGAAAGGTGCACTGTTTTGAAAAAGGAAGAGCCACTTGAATTGAAAAAAAAATATAGTTGGATTGTTGTAAAAAAAATCCTTGATAAGTGGTGGCTCTTGATGTAAGTGTGCTTAAAGAAGAATGGGGTAATATACATTGATGTGAAGGTGGAGTTTGGTTTGACATAAGTATGGGGTTTGAATGTTAAAGTATATGTATTAAAGTGCTTAGGGAGGTGTAGTCACCCTTATATCTAAATGTATCCTACCCGTCTCGTAGCCTACATTACAACCAAATAAAGTCCTAATTGATCCAAGATTGAATGAGCTCGATTAGTGGAGCAGTACACTACGGGCAAGCTTATGGTGCATCTTTTGTGGCATATGAATGTTATTTCTGAGAGTGAGTGAATTCTTTCTATCTTGAGTTCCTAAGTGTTCTTAAATTTTATTGTGTGGAACTACTCTCTTTTGTTGTGTGAGGGCACTTGATTCATGAAGGAAAGGTAATGTCAGTGACCTCTATATTAGAGTAAGTGGGTGAGTTGTGAATAACGTGTGGTACTTGTGAGTTAAATCTTGAGGTGAAGATGTTACGCTTTTGTGCTTAGTCTATTTTAAATACTCTTGGTGTGATGAGTTAGGAGAATTGTTTAAAAAGGTCGTGTCTATAAAAAAAATGTAGTTTGATTGCTCGAGGACGAGCAATGGTTTAAGTGTGGGGTGTTGATGATAGGCTATAATTGCATATTTTAGTCGCTTATTACACTGGAATTTACTGCACTTTAATTGAGTTTGCGCTTTAATCGCTAGTGTTTTGCACTAATTGTGTGTTTTATGCCTTGTAGGTGTGATTCCGAGCTATATAGATGTTATGGAATGAATTTAAGTGATTTGAAGCTTTGAAGTCTGAGTAAAAGCTCAAGGAATTAAGCCGGGATCGTGTTCGGGGGTCAAATTTGATAATTAAGTACGAACGAAGACTTGAGGAGGCATATTGCGCACTGTCTAGTAAAATAGACATAACTTTTTGCTTAGAACACCATTTGGGCTCCACAATATATGGTTGGAAAGCTAATTCAAAGGGCTAACACTTTCATGTTTTACGTTTTTCCAAATTCCAAACCGAACAGGGTGAAAAATGCAGTCGAAACCGCGACCGCGGAACTGACCGCGGCAGAAAATCAGAGAACTTGTCTGGCCGCGGTCCTACCGCGTTTTGGCCGCGGTCGCGCCGCTCCAGGCGTCAAAAAGAAGTCCTATTTCGTCCGGGACAAGTTTATTTCGGCCCTATACTATTCCAACTTGTATAAAAGGGGTCCTAAACCTATTTTGAAGAAGAGGGGACATTTTTTGGACATAGATTCGACCTAAGGAGGCAAGAACACATTGGGAGCAAGGCGGAGAATTCTTTTACGAGTTTTTTCCTTCCTCTTCCTATTTTTCATTGTTGGTTATGACTTTTAGTAATGTAGTTTTACATACTATTATGAATAGCTAATTTGTTATCTAGAGTTTTGATAGAACCTTTTGTAGGATAAGTTCTTGTTATGTTTTTATATAATTGAGCCATAGCTTTTCTCTATATGTTCAACTACGTTTATATTGTGGTTGGTTGAAGAGCTCTCAATTAGCTGTCCCTATTTAGTATGCATAACTCGGGAGAGAGTGCATATTTAGGTAATTGTTAAACAACACCACTCCCAAAGTATATGAGGGATCAATAACCGAGGGTTTAAAGGCGGGATTAGGGATAACGAAGCCTTGGGCGCGATCTGAAGTGAGCTGTATTAAAAGCCAGCTAGCGTAGCTCGGGAGAGTGCGTCTAGTAAATTGTCGTAATTACTCGGGAGAGATTTACGGTAATAAGAGTGCTCATGATCGGTAGAGAATACTTAGGCGAAATTATAGAAGACATAGCGGGAAGGATTCCGACAATAGGGAAAATCATAGCTCTAGACCTCCTTAATCTTTTCTCTAACCCTCAGTATCGTTAGTTGTTTATTTACTATTTTAATTTATTAGTTAAGTAGTTAAACACAAGAATCTTAATATCTATAAGTTAGGAATTGTTCAAGCTTGTCTTCTTGGTGATAGTGAACAGCTGTAGCTAAACCTTAGTTCTCTGTGGGATTCGACTCCGGACTTGTAAACCGGATTATATTTGCAGCGACCGCTTAGTCCTTTTTATAAGGCATAGTTGGGCGTGATCACCCCACCGGTTAGGGTCTCTCCAAACTTCTTCAGCAATATGGATGATACTTGTTCTTTTGCGA
Source organism: Nicotiana attenuata (assembly GCF_001879085.1). Classification (NCBI taxonomy): domain Eukaryota; kingdom Viridiplantae; phylum Streptophyta; class Magnoliopsida; order Solanales; family Solanaceae; genus Nicotiana; species Nicotiana attenuata. The sequence goes on from NW_017670960.1 coordinate 118,429, forward strand.
GGTCGTTGCCTTTCACTGTAGTGACATAGTGGGTCACGTGATTCTTCGGGTCCGTCGTGCCGTCATATATTTTCAAGTATTACGGCATTTTGAAAATTTTTGGTATGGCGTTTGGTGCATCCTCATTGCTATATGGTTGCTTGACAAACCGACCGGTGTCTCTTTTTGGCAGAAGTTTTGGGGCGCCTGGCATTTTGTCTACCCTTTCTTGATGCTCTTTCATTTGGTTACGGAACATTTTGTTCCCGTTCTCCATCTCCTCCATTTTCCTCAAAATGGCTGTGAGGGTGTCATTACCTGCATCACTAACATTGTGAGTAATATCTTATGCGGGGGGAACGTGTTGTTTGTCAGCTGCTGATGCGACACCAGATCTTGTTTCTTCCCTATTCGACCTTCGAGCGGGCTTGTCGAGGAAGTCGGTAAGCGTATTTGTCACCCATGCCTCAAGTAACTTTTTGACTGTTGGTGGTGCTTCTTCTGTCGTGGACGTAGAGGCACCCTTTCCGTGCGAGGTCGTGACGCTGTTGGGAGGTGCTGGCGAGCTGTTTCGCTTGGGAGAGGTGTTTGGTGTTATGTCCACACCCTCCGTTTCGTCTACTACATTAATGGTGTTGAGGAGATTGACAATGAGATCGGCTATCGCCTTTCTCTTTTACTATCCATTGCCTGCCATGTCAGATTTGTGCAAACAAAGATATACGATATTTTGCAAAGGTTTGTGCATACGTCCTTTTTTTAGATCTAGAAGAAACTAGAATTTTAACTAGAAAGTCCGCATAGACGGCGCCAAATTGTTTGACCAAAAAGTGTTAAACCTTTTTGTTAAACTAATCAAATAAATGATAATGGGTAAATTCTAGTTAAATATAATAAATCCTATATCCAAGATTGATGGATATCAATAATCTAAAAACCGCATTCAAAGCTATTAAATACCAAAAGGTGTTTAATGATATTGTTATGAAACAATAAGGGGATAAGGGCAAGCAATAAATATGATAAATGGGAATAAATGTAAATAGAGAGAATAATTCACTCAAATGTTCAATGAGGTGGATGATTCTCCCTCTGACAGTGATGTAAGGTAACCCAACGTGGGAATATAGGAAACTTTATCGGATCTGATGTGAGAAAGTTTGGGACAAACAACAAATCGAATCTTGTATAAAGATGATGTTTGTAGTTACTTGAGAGTCAACTTTTCTAGAGAGAGTTTATCAAATAAAATATTCTTCAGAATATTCCTTTAAAATATCTTATTGCTAAACTAGCCGTTTTGACCGATCTGAGTGCTCAACCTCGACCTTAGCTGCTCGGCTCGCCAATGTTGCTTCTTAAGCATGACCTCGGCCTAATTGATTCTTGATTGCCTTCTGTCAGGCGAGGTCCACTTGATCAGATTTCGACCCAGACAATGGGGCCAACATATAATATTAAATCAATTTTACGAAATATATACATAAAATATCCGCCCTTGGCCGAGCCTGAATTGGATTGGCCTTTTTGATCAAGACCAGACCAGTGGACATTTTTGTATGAGCAGATTAAGCACAAACAATTAAAAAAATTCGTTAAATTAATTATTATGGATGAAATTGCATGCATTATAATATGTGAATCACTTCTTTGCGAAAAAATAGAAACTTTGATAAGGAGAAAAGACATTATTTAAAAAATTCGGGGGGTTACAAGCCTTGTCCGAGCCTCAATATATATTACTCCCTCCGCTTTAAAAAGACTGTCTTAGTTACTATTTGGACAGTCAAAATATATTTTCTTTGACCATAATTTTTTTAGATACTTCCTAAATATTTTGATTTGTAAACTATTGTGACTTGTAGTATTTTTCATGTAGTTACCAAATATGTAATTTTTATTTTAATGAAATATTAAAGATTCTATGCCTGAATTTCACACCAAACATTGACTAAAGGACTAAATGTTTTAAATACTCAGATATTAGGAAAAAATTGTTTTAATTTTTTTTTATTTTTACGATCGTGTGAAGCGCGAACAATTTCAAATGGTCTAAGAAGCTTTAAGTTGTTTTCTGAGATAAAACATTGAGAGAGTGATGCACGAGTCTGATGTTTTGAGTACTTGCCAAGCAAATGGAAGATTCCAAAAGCAAGTGCTTATTCTAATGTTACACATCAACCAGTTGAAGGCTTCCAAATTGTTGATAAAGTTCCACAGCTTATGCTTAAACACGCAATTAGAGGGACCCCTTTTAATCACATTCATCGGTGAACAAGAATGACGGACTTTCTAAGAAGAGATCACGCAAAGCAAATTTAATTGCACTTTGGATCTGCAGAACAATTTGAAGTATAAGACCTTGGAAATAGGAGTTATGGATCAAAATCCCGTATAATCCTTCCTCAAAAGGAAATATCACTTTTTTATAAGCCAACTCCCGCCCTCCAGGCCCAGGGTAGGGGTAAAGATGCGTATATCTCACCCTCCCAGACCCCACTTGTGAGTGAGAATTCACTGGGTTTGTTGTTGTTGTTGTTGTTTTATAAGCCAATTCCCCTCTTATCTCTTAAGAAGTAAATCCCACTATACTAGACTGTAGGCTTGACATTAAAAGTCTCAACCAGCAAAGTAAACAACCATGCCAACCCAAGAAACTAGAGATTCACAAGCAATGAACGTGAAAAGCAGGCGAGGCCTTTCAGATTTTGTTGTTCATGATATAGTACAATTTGAAAACTATATGAGTAAAAAACGAAGACAAAACCCTGACATAAATTGAACAATAAAGTACCTTAGTACCATTTTTCTAACATGAAAGACAGCAAGACATATGTAGAAGAGCGATTAGTAATCACTAAAGTAAAAGAAAACCTGATATCATCAATTACTGATAGTGCCTTGAGACCTCTAGACATGAGCAGTGCCTTCAGTGAATTTGGGATCCTCACATCTGTACCTTCCATCAGGCCCAATTCCAAAGCCCCTTGGATCGGCAAATACGTTCTCTAGCAGCTGGCTACGAACAGGATGAGGGCTTTCATCTGCAAACTCAACAGCATCTTCAACCAGCTCATCAATCTTCTTATCAATGGCCTTCAGCTCCGCTTCATTGACCAGGTTGTTCTCAAACATATACTTCTTCAAGGCGCTGATAGGATCTCGTGCAGCATAGTGGTTCTTTTCAGCTGCCAAGACAAATAGATTAAGGTCAAATAAATGAAATCATTGGCTAACATACAACAGCACAAGATAACAGAATTCAGCCGCTTATTATCTAAAGGTCTTTTATTTAATTAAATTTTGGATATATACATCTTTCACAGTACAGAAAATAGGGGTTTACTCTTATATGGAAGCAATAAAGATCAAAGGGCGAAAGCATTCATTGCACACAAATTTGTCATACTCCAAGATGATCAAAATGCAGCATAATGGTTCTTCTCACAATGCTTATGCCTTACTATTTCCATAATTTTCAATCAATTTTCAATATCCAACATGATCAAAATGTAGATATCATGTTATTCACTGTTTCGGTTTCTTCCTACAAACAGTAATATACAAAAGGTTCTGCATTTCATCAATACATAAGCACATTGACACCCAGTATAGTTCAAACAGGTTCTTTTTGTACTACCAAGCAATTCAATAAATAATCGACTATTTCAATTATTTACAGATCTACGTATACTTTTGTTGTATCAAATCCAATGCACTGTCATAAACAAGGACCGAGATGGTACTTCTGTGACAAGTCATCAATGAAAGTATTTTCATGATGAAATATTAAATTCTCAAAGATTATTTTGACAAATACAGAATACTGATATGCCAAGAAAGCTGAAGCTAGTATAGTAGCTGAAAGCACTTCACCACAAAAAGGGTCAAAGTGTAGTTAAACCACAGTTAATCAAGTCTTCAGAAAACCTACCTGAGTTTTGTGCAATAGACTGATAGCATACAAATAGCATGTAACAGTTAATACATTCAACAATTTGAAAACGTATGCTAAAGCCAGGCTCTGGTTTTACTAATTCCAGTAGCAGCAGTAAAAATTAGACACAAAGCTGAGTGGATTAGGGAAAAGGAAAAAAAAAAAAGGCAAAACTAGACAGGGTTAAACAACTATACAGAAGAAGAGGATTAGAACGCTCACCAGGGTCACGAAGCTCATCTGGATCAGCCAAAGAGTGTCCTCTAAACCGGTAGGTCTCACACTCAACAAGAGTGGGACCGTCACCTCTCCTAGCTCGGGCAACAGCTTCCTTTGCTACCTCCCTCACCTTCAACACATCCATGCCATCAACGTGAACTCCAGGCATCCCGAAGGCGGGACCTTTCTTCCAAATTTCAGGATCAGAAGTTGCCCTCAAGTGGGACATGCCAATTGCCCACAAATTGTTCTCAACAACAAAGATAATGGGCAACTTCCATAGTGCAGCCATGTTCAAACACTCAAAGAACTGGCCATTGTTGCAAGTTCCGTCACCAAAGAAGGCCATGGTTACATGATCACAGTCCGCCTCTTTCAGTACCTCCCTTTTATACTTGCTAGTGAAGGCGGCACCCGTCGCCACAGGGATACCCTCGCCAATGAAAGCAAAACCGCCAAGAACGTTGTGTTCTTTCGAGAACATGTGCATGGAACCACCTTGGCCTCTGCAACAGCCAGTGGTCTTCCCAAAGAGCTCGCTCATCACTTGACGTGCTGGAACCCCTTTGCTCAATGCGTGAACGTGATCACGATAAGTGCTAACCACTGAGTCCTCTTTCTTCAAGAGCTTAATGAAGCCAGTGGAGACTGCTTCTTGGCCATTGTACAAATGCACAAAACCAAACATTTTTCCCCTGTAATACATTTGGGCACACATGTCCTCAAAAGCTCTTCCAAGAACCATGTCCTCATACAACTCCAATCCTTCCTCTTTGGTAATTAACTAGATGGGACAACACAAACATAAAATTGAGTTAACATTTACAAAAAGTTATAAAAGCTTGAAACATTTTCAGTGAAGTGAATTTACACAAAAAAGAAAAAGATAACTACTCCCTTAGTCCCATTTTATATGATACTATTACAATTTTTAGATCTTGTCACAATTTTTCTCGTCTATAATGCACATGTTTAAATTACAAGAACCTTTAATATATCTTAGTTTACGTAGTTTCGAACAATATAATTTATGTTTTCAAGAAATTATAAACCAACATCCAAATTCACATAAAAAGTATATGCTTCCACTCCCGTACTCCATATCTCGTTGACTACATTTTATTGGAATTTATTTAAATATTTTTTACTATAAAAATTGATACTTCATGTAGTTTCAGAATTAATAAACTCATAGCCGAATTCACACAAAATTTAAATGATACTCCCTCTGTCCTAATTTATGTGACACGCTTTACTTTTTAGTCCCTCCCGAAAAGAATGATATTTTTCCATATTTAGAAACAATTTAACTTTAAAACTTCTCATTTTACCTTTAATGAGATGATATATATCCATGGACATGTCTATGGTATGTTTTAGACCATAAGTCTTTCTTTTTTAAACTCCATATCCAATCAAACACTTTAACATAATGTGGGACAGAGGGAGTACCTCATTTTCTGGGTAAATTATACAACACCATTGTAATATGACTCAGTTGCAGACACACCCCTGTATTTTAAAATCAAACACTTACCCCCTTGTACTATGAGAATCCTACAAAGATTTGATGTCTTAGTTACAAATACTGGAAATTCTACACAAATATAATGACTCAAAACACAACAGTGATTTAAGCAAGTATGACCCAATTGACAAAAATTAACATTAATTTTGACTAGAATTAGGAAAATGCAAGTAACAGAATGGAGACGATATAGAAACAATTTAACTTTAAACTTTGATATTTTGTAGCCACAGAAACTCCACCGCATGTTTTAGATTCCAAATTTGAAAAGCCTTTTTTTCTAAACTCCGTATCCAATCATACAACATATTCAATGAAAAATAAGCAGTAAATCATCAGAAAAACCACTTCAAAACACCCAATGATCCAAGCAAGCATGACCCAATTGGAAAAAATGAGCTCATAAGACAAAAATAAACATAAATTACGATAAAAATAAGGAAAATGCAAGTACCAGATTGGAGAGGGAGGAATCATTTTTGAGCTTCTTGTCTTTTACAACCTCGGAGACAGCAAAAACAGGTTTGGATCGACGTTGTGAGTGAGGAGGCGAAAAGGGTTTTTTTAAAGAGAGTTTATGGGTTGATCCAAGAAAAAAGGAGCTGTCTTTACTCAAAAGGGTATTTTTATCAGTGGATCTGGCACTCGAGTTGAGAGGAGGCAAAGGTTGTAAGAGTTTTGTAGCAGAAAATGAGGTAGCCATGTTTGGGGGAAAGATTTTATTAAGGAAAAATTGATGGATATGAAGATGAATGTGATTGAATTACAGAGGGAGTGAAGGATATATATATATATATATATAAAGGAGGGGACAAGAAGAAGAAGAAGAAGAAGAGAGCGGAGAAAACAAGAAGAGGGAAAGGAAATGTGGAAATAACCGTCACGAGGAGTTGGCCTATATAAGTATTTTCTTGCTATTTTTTCTAGGGGAAATGACATGACCCCTTTTTTTTTCCACTATTTATATTTTGATCCAGTAAAAGAAAAATTGTAGGTATTTGGACATAAAAATTATAATTTTTGAAAAAAAAAATAGTATTTAGAATTAAGTTGAAAAATGATATTTGGAGTTTGAAATTATATTTGAACACATATTTCATTTGAAAAAATAGTTTTGTCAGTGGAGAAGAAAGTTTCTTTGAATTTTTTTTAAAAAACTCATTTTCGAAATTTTTTTAAAAACTTACAAAATTTCATAGACAAACACATTTTGAAAAAAATATCGAAAAAAAAGAAATTTTATGGACAAACGGTCCTTCATGTATGTTGGTCAGAATTTTCAATGGTCGAAATTTTGTGCCAATTACATAAAATTATAGTGACCGTCAGAATTTGTGACGATCACTATAAATTATAGAACTATGGCAATTCTCATTATGACGAATCATCATAAGACTAGTCTAAAAAAATTTTTAGTAGATAGTGTTTTATTGTCAATTGTAATTTTTTGGTGTGAATTTAAATTATTTTAGCCTTAGAATTCATAACAAACTCTGAGTCAGAAACTAAAGAAAAACATTTTGTTCATTACTCCTTCCTTTCCATTTGGTGTGATATCTCGTAGCAGGAGGAAAAACATATTTAATTTTTCGTGTCAAAATGAACATAAATTCTTTAATTTCTTAAAATTATTAAGTATATATTCTGAAAAGTCAGAAAATTTAAATTATAATAACTAATATTTTTAAAAATTTAGAAAATATTAAAAAATTAGTGAAAGAAAAACGTCTTTGATTTTCAAATAATAATGTTAGCACATAATTAAAACTCTTGAGTCTTAATTATGCTAGTAGAACTTTAAACCCAAAAAAAAACATGTTTTGTGCTAGGACTATAATAGAGGAGGTAGTAGACATTATACTCTGGGTAAAAACTTATCCGTACCGGGTGTTTACACCAAACTAATAGATATATGATATGTGTCTTGCATATGGACTTCAATCATTTAACCATAGTAAATTACATACATTCTCATCTAATTAAATTAATTAACCATAGTGAGTTAATATAGTTTGGTGTAAACACCTGGTGTGGATAAGTATTTACCCGCTGTCTGAATAATAATAATAATAATAATAATAATAATAATAATAATAATAATAATAATATATAGATTATTATTTATTAAATAATACAGAACGACCCCTATACTTGTCTAAATTTTCAATTAGACGCTTTAAACTTTGTAGATCCTGTACCCCTCTGTAGTTATAGAAATACACTCTCAGGCGATTTCACTGGTCAGTATTCCATAATTTCTCTCTATTCTTTACAGCTTACGAACTAAGAAAGTTTAAAGCTGAGAAGTGAGAAAGGAGAATAGCGGAAGCTATAAGCAAAAAAGATTTAAGCTATGCCCCCAAGGAAAGAACCCTGCAGAAATTTTCTGCGTGGCAGGTATAAATTTTTTTTTTTTTTTTTTGGGCTTCACACACTACTTTATTTGTTATCATGTCCATGTATTTTAGGGTTCTTGATAAACCCCTTTAAACCTGCATTTCAAAATTCTTGATTTCCTTATATGTTGTATATAGGAGTAGAGTTGGTTTACAGTCAGCATTAAAATTAATTTTTTGTATTTTGTACTGGATTGAGCGGAATGAATTTAGAGAAGTTATATAACCGACCCAATGTAGCTGATTGATGGTTGTACTCCTCTTAATCGTAATGGCTGAATGATCTTAGCTAGTATAGCCAGTGGCGGAATCAAAAATTTATACAAGAGGATTCAAAAACAAAAATTTAGGATGTCACAATTGGGATTTAAGCGCATGACTAAAGCAACTTTTGTACACTATAATACGTGAATTTTTCATCATGTCAAGGGGATTCAATAGCTCGCATATAAGCAAAAAAAAATATAATTTATCCCCTATTTGCACAGTGTAATTTTTGACAAAAGGGGTAACCCCCTTCACCCTACTTAGTTCCGCCACTGAGCATAGCCCCCGAGCTTCAAGCTTTTTTTCGTTCTCTTGTTCTTCTTGGATTGGCAATATGTGTAATTTCATTGAAGAAATTGATATTGGGATACAGAATTATATTAGTTCATGTAAAGGATTGGCAAAAAATTTTAACTTTTGTTTTGTTTGATATGGCCTCTATAATTTTGTTACTTCTCTCCTGAAGCAAAAAATTTCTAGACAATGTTAATATTGTTTATGCATGAGATGATTTAAATGGAGTAATGTGGTCGGTGAGGATTCATATAGCTGACCCCAATTTGTTTGAGATTGAGGCATAGTTGTTGTAGTGTTAAACTGTTAATGTTGTTTCCAGTGAAATAGAAGGGAAAGAAAAAAATTGAGAAGAGACACTGTATTTCATATCGTGATGTTTACATATATTGTCTTATTTTCGTTTCGTATTGTGTCTTATTCTCATTCTCTGTTCCTTTCTTCTCCATGAAGATCAAGAATGTAAAATTAACCTTAGCTTTGATGGTATTTATTTGACTGCCAATGTAATTTTAGGGACTTGGAGTTGTGGTGTACAGTGGGACTGCTTGGGGTGTCTGTGGGTTTTTTATTTGGGGGGGGGGGGGGGGTAGGGTTGCATTTCTTTTCCTTATTACATAATATTGACCAAAGATGAATAATGATTGGTATGATATTCCATCTTAGAACTTAGAAAAAGGATTCTGGCGTGATGTCTTCGAGAGTAAAAATGACCTGTTTAACTTAAAAACCAGTGTTGTCAAAGGCTCATTTAAGGCGCGCTTAAGCCCTGAAGCTCAGAAATCTCAGGGAGAGCGCTTCACCTCGCTTAAGTTGTGCTTCAACCTAAGGCAAGGCACTAAGACATGCACCTCAGTGCCCATGAGTTTTGTCGTAAATCAAGCGGTACTAAACAACAAACACAATAGGAAAATACATGTATTAGCTGTAAAAGAAAACATTATGAATGATTTTGTTACTTTGTTCTTGAATTGCATATATCTATATATATATATATATATATTTCTCCTTCATTGCACCTTTTTTAACTAAAGCCCACACTTTAAGTACTCTTTTCACTTAAAGCCCCAGCAAACCTAGAGCGCTTTTTAGAGTGTTTCGCCTTTGACAACACTGCTTAAAATATAGAAACTATTATTCAGATTAGTAGTTTTTGATTGAAGTCGAGTAATCCTTGTTTTGACTAGGTTCCTTTGTGAAAGTATGTAGAACAGGATCTGATCTCTGTCTTATTCATCCAGCTGTCAATATGGTGAACGTTGTAAATTTCTTCATGTTGCCCAACAACAGCCGAAGCCAAATCCATTTGGGTTTGGCAGCCAGCCCTCTAATTTACAGAATACGAATCTGCAGCAAACTAAGTCCAACCCTTATGGTTTCGGTGTTCAGAACAACTTCCAGCCTAGAGGGTCCAACGATCTGGGGCCCAAACAGAGTCAATATAAGGTACTTTAGCCGTTACTCTCTAATTATAGCTAGTTGCTGCGGATATATAATATTTATTTACTCCCTCCATCCCGAAAAGGATGATACTTTTTGAATTTCAAGAATCAAACGAGTTGTTCTTTGACCGCAGTTTTTTCATGTCTTTTAAACATTTTGAATTGTTAATCATATGATTTATAGTACTTTTTATGTAGTTTTCAAATATGTGAATTTTATTTCAAAAAACTTCAAGATTTTATGTCCGAATTTGAGGGCAAAATTAAGAAGTTTGACTCTCGAAATTCGAAAAGTATCATCCTTTTTGGGATGGAGAGAGTATTTATTTAATATAAATACTATGTTTTCCCAGTACCATTTTGAGGAGATTTCACTCCATATACTCAATTTACCTGCTAATACATGATAAAGGATAATGTTTCTCAAGAACCTATAGTCCTGGACACTAGAACTCATATCATTCTTTATCTGTATGTCTCAGAAGAAATGTTCACATGTTGCCAGTGTTCGATGTGATAGTACTTTTAGAAGTTGAAGAAATGATGGTGAATCATATAGATAAAGAATCGGAAAAATTAGAAGTGTGAAATTTACACGTCTGAGAAATTCATTTTACTAGTTTAAAGGCAGGCCTTGTATTTTGCTAAATAGGTATTAATAAGAATGTATTTTTTTGGGGTATACCATTTGGAAAAAGGGAGTACGATTTTGTTGAATGATGTAACAGCCCTTTTCATTTATTGAAAACGAACAATCATTAGCAAGACGTGCTAGGTAATTTCGTATGCTATTTGAAGCTTTTCTTTAAAAGGCTACCTTTTGGTTTCAGCAAGGGAAGAAGGTCACTGATGCTATCTTCAAACGAAAAAATCGCATTAACCTAAAGTAAAGGTTGATCAATGGAAACTCATGGAGTTGACTATTTTTTTTATTTAAGTTTATGGAGCTTAATATTTATTGTTTTGTTTTTGTGGTGAGTTTTCTACTGCTAATAGTTACATACTGGCGAAAATATATGTGTATGGTTTTGCTGGAACTTTCTGTATTATTCCTTTATCTGATTACATGACATATTTATGTGATACTAGGTATTGACTTGTGCATGAGTATGTGTAGGTTCAATTCTATCCAGTTTTCTAGGTTCTATGAAGAATTAAAATGAATGGATAGATGATGCATATTAACCCTTTTTGTCGAAAATGGTGCATATTAACTCTGTTTATCCTCTTTGTTGTTTTTAGCCTTTCGAAAATAAGTGGACTCGTTCTACAAGTACCAACAGTTCTTCATCGCGGCAATCTGACAATCAGCCTGTAGCACCTAATCACACGTGAGTTCTTTGTGGCACAACCCTTTCTGTTTTGTGTTTAGCTTTATGGTTTAAATGGAATTAAATGTTTGGTTCTGCTACATGTGCAGCTGCACAGATTCTGACTCATGCAGACGCCAAATTATGGAAGATTTTAATAATGAGAAGCCAATGTGGTTGCTTACATGCTATGGTCATCGTAAAAAGTATGTTTCTAGATCTTATCTTCACTTGACGCACTTTGAGTTTCTCTCATGAATAAGATCTAGTGAAGATTATGCCTTTTTTGTTTGGCGAGTCATCCAGCTTCTTTAATTAGTATTAAGATCCCCAACCCTCTCATTTATTTTCGAATTTGAATACTCATCCAGCTTCTTAAATTATTATTGGAAGTTAACGAAATGGAAAAATGAAGATCTCTAACCTTCACTTTCGTTTGCCAATTCATGTACGTTCATCTCTTTTACTACTCAAACAACGAATCATGCATTAATACAAAAACTAGTATAATTTGTTATTTGTGTTTTTCATCAACTATTACACCCGTATTTGTTCTTCTAACTTGTAATTGACGACTTGGTAACTTGTCTTTGGAGATGACAATTTTTCAAATCTTAGACTCCTTGTCTGAGGAACTTTGGTTGGAGAAGTGATTGCATCTTCCTCTTCTTGCTATCCAGGTTTTTCAAACTAAACCATCATACGCAGTTCCCTTGTTGCAACTCTTCGAGAGAGCGTCCTCTTAGTTTATACTCTCTCTATTCTAAAACTAAAAAGGAAAACTAAAAGAAGCAAATTTTTATTCTATGGACCCCTGCATATATCTGGTGGGCTTAGGTTCTTGTTCTATCTGCATTGCCTGTTTCATGAACTAGATCATAGAGATTGATCAAGAGCTGCAACTTCTTTTGTATGCAGCGGTCCATGTGATGTTACCGGTGATGTTAGCTATGAAGAGCTACGAGCAGTAGCATATGATGATGCAAAACGTGGACAGAGCTTGATGTCTATTGTAAGACACCACCTTTGCTGCCTTCTTTTGCTCTGTATTCTCGGCTGATACTGTTCGATGCAATTGAAAATTGTTGGTTTCATATCTGTATATATGCCTTAAATGAAACTTGTTCTCAAAATTCAAGCAAAGAATTTTATCTTATCGGGAAGGAAGACTTCTAAGTGAAGCAGAGTGCTTTAGATTAGTTAGAAAGAGGGCTACATTAACACGATCAAGTTTTTCCTCTTCCATGACCTGGTTGAGTTTCTTTTCTTCCTTCCTCCCTGAAAATATGTTGAGAGAGGAGCGAGTTCACTTTGAGTAATGATTTCTAAAATTTTGCAGTTTGTTTTTTGGGAAGGATAGTGATGATACTTTTGATATGCTTAGTGCAAATGATAGATTTTCGTAGCGCGTTGATAAGGACTATCTCAGACTTTCACCCACCTCTGTTATAATTTGCAAACAAAAAGACACTTGCCATTTAAAAAGTAGACCATTTCTGCCCTTTGCCTCCAACTTGGCAAACAGAATCCTTGTTGACATTTATCATCGACACATAAGCTGACACGTGGATGACATGTATGCTGACACGTAAGGCCCTAGAAAACTTGTCAGCAGAAGCTAAATCTCCAAAGCCTCCCCTTTAGACTGTTATTTATAGTCTCAAGTTTCTCAACCCCAAGCCTCCCTTTCTACTGGCTTCATCACCTTTTTTCATTTTACTAGGTCATACTTGAACCTTCCCACTTGAGCTAGATGTACCTGCCTTTCTATCCCAAGTGGATTTTCCCGAGTTTGAGCAGGCTACGGTTCCATTGGTGCTTCCATATGAAATTCTCACCTTATCTTGGCTCACTTCTTTTACTATCCAGGGAAAAGATCATAATTGCTGTTTCAGATTTGTATAGGTTACTTTGCACCGATTTTCAGTAGACCTTTTGCTAGGGCTGGAACTGCCTTGGTGCCAATCTTTGACTATCTCATTACTTATCAGTAAACTCTATCATAGTCTTCGTCTAAAAGCATCTTATGGTCTTGCTTTAACAAACTGTTTTCTGTCGTCGTGTTAATGCAGGTTGAGAGAGAGAGGAACATGCTTAATTCTAAAGCAGCTGAATTTGAAAATCTATTGCGGAACTATGTAGCTCCATCAACTTCTGTTCCTAATGCTCAAAGTCCTTTTCCTGGTGCCGTGCCAAATGCCTCATTGAGTGGTCAAAGTCCTTTTCCTGGTACCGCGCCTAATGCCTCATTGAGTGCTCAAAGTCCTTTTCCTGGTACAGCGCCTAATGCCTCATTGAGTACTCAAAGTCATTTTCCTGGTGCCGCACCAAATGCATCGTTGAGTGCTCAAAGCAGTTTTCCTCCTTCAGCCTCAAGTTTTAGTCAGTTGGGAGCTTTACTGAATACAGGGTTAGAACTGAAGCATGATTATTACCTACATTAGTGCATTTAGACCAAGTTTTTTGCTTCTTTGATAGGTAAACTTTAGTTATAGCAAACCAGGAACCAAGTGCTGGACATTACCATTAGGACGTTTTCCTATTACAAAATCTGTTAGAAAAAGCGAGCACTTGTTCTCATGGTTCTCAGGTCACTTCATTGACCACTAAGCCACACCCTTGGGTAAAAAAAAAAGCGATTATTTTTCTCTCACACGTGTAATTTCGACCATAAATCTGCATACCACTAGTGATTTGGCTTTTACCAACTTCTGACTACATTTTTTCTAATTAACAGGGCATCTGCTCCACCAACTAATACATTTGGGCAACCCAGTCCCCTTGGGAACTCTGTTAAGACATCAAGTTCTTCTGGGGCAAATGCTTTTTCATTTGGGAATGCAGGTGACATAACGCGGTTTTCGAGTGTTATCAATTCGTGATTATGTATTTTATTTAGCTAGACTTTGTTTGCAGGTTCAGGTTCCTTTGGCTTCGGAAGCCAAGTCACTTCCCAGTCACATCAAAGTCCTTTCACTCCCAGCAATATTTCAGCAAGTTCTGAGAGGAACCTTTCTACCTCAACTACCTCTCAACATTTTCCTAATCCCTCTGGCGGCCAACTTCCTACTCCTCAGGGGCATTTTTCTGCTTCATTTGCGGTGTCCCCTGTCAACATCAACTTGACGTAAGTTCAAAGCAGTAGTTACTTAACTTACCATAAAATCATCAAATAACTTGATTTTCACATTTTCTGTGGAAATATTAAATGGTAACTTACTGATGAGTTTCTTTTGGGTGTTCTTGTTTTGCAGGAATGCTGCATCAACAGAGGAATTCAGTGGGGATAACAGCATTTGGACAAAGAAGGAATGGAAAATTGGGGAGGTAACATATTTTCCTTGCCTTGGGCATCTTGAATCAAGATAGCTTATAGAAAAAACACTAAATATAATAAAAGTAAAAATTACTTTCCTTGAAAATGGGGAAGATGGTGCATCCGCAAGCATATCTACCACTGTATTTGATTTAATGCTAACGTAAAACATTAAAGTAATAATCTTTATAACATAAAAAGAATTCCATAGTTCGTGTTTTTTAATTCTTGTTGCTTTTTCAGATTCCAGAAGAAGCACCCCCAGACAAATATATCTTTTAGGATTGCTTCTGGCACCTGCCTATTGAAGGTTGTCAGTGTAAATTAGATACAGAAGAAACTTCTTTTTCTTGGCGTGGTTCATTGTTGCAACAGAGAGAATTTTGGTGATGAGATGAAGTTCCTACGTCATTATTCTTGTGGAAAGGGTCTTACTATATCTTCTCCCTTTATACACTTCCAGAGAGGGGTCAAATATCGTTTTCTCAGCTGTTGAAAGAGTTGTAATATCATCAAGTTGTGAGCTTGTATAAGCTATCTGCTATCAGTTGTGTGACAAGAAAATGTGGGATCAAATTCATTTTAGTTTGTAGGCGAAAAGAGGAAACAAGAAATTGATAAGATCAGTCGCGATATTTTTTTATTACTGTTATTTGAGAAGGTATAGTGGCTACCCAAATTGCAGTTACTACGAGTATCAAAATTTTGTTTTCTCAAGTTGCCAATTCATTTGCATTGTATTTTCTTTTTCTTGGATGTACAAATTAGAGCAACTCATAAACTAACTTTACCAATATGCGTCAAGAACAATCCTCACTAGCTTATAGCAGCAACTCTCCTGCAGATTTTGATACTGTAGATTTGTACAGCAACATGATGTTCTGCTCAGAGGTAGTAAAATGTGTGCTGTGCAGTGCATACTCGTGAAAATACTTTCACCAATATATAACAAGCATCGGGGAAAAAACAGACGCTCTGTTACTAAGTTTAAGAGCTATGAAGACGCGTAATTCAGACAAGATTCACAACAAAATGATGAAACGACCTTCATAGCCGGTAATGACAGTAACAATGGAAAAAGACGACAAGGCAATTGCAGGACTATAATATTCAGTTGCTTAACACCCTCGAATATCATAACTCCTATCGTCTTATAGTCTTCTACTAACTCCTACTTTGGCTGTTTGGGTCTATTCACCACGCAGACCATGTTAAACCTGGAAATCACCAGCTTCCAACTGGAACTAGTCTTCAATCTAGTTGGTCAACCCTAAAACAGCAGTTGGCATGTTCCCGTTTCACAATAGTGGACCAAAAACACCAGAAAGTTGAAAATAGGATTTTGTTCTGGATACACAAGGCGAAGTGGAGATAATACTTCTCTTTCAACTCTAACTAGCGTTAGGAGACACTTCAGTCTTGTTGACCGTCTCAGTGGTAGTTCGTGCTGAAGGAGGTACATAAATTCTTGCTCTTTTCAATATTTCAGCAACAACCCAGTGCTTACGCTTGCTCAGTGGTCTTGAATGATCCAACTTAACCTGAAATTGGAATTTCATCAAGTACTCAACATCTTATTCACAGATTACACCAAATCTAGCTACATTTGAGAGTTATTGATCGTAAATAAGCAAGCGGGAAGTAAACAGAATGAGTCCACGGTAAGATACAATGCAATGTACACAAAGGACGTAATTTAAAGTTCTAAGTGCGATGACATTGAAGGATTAAAGTAAATCATCCTGACAAATCAGTTCGATAAAAGAGTTGCACTCGCTGCAGCTATATATTAGTAAATAATAATTTGACGAAGGAAAAAGTAAAAGAACCTTCAACCTTATACCAAAAAAAAAAAAAGAGCAAAAGAACCTTTAATCACATGATGCAAAGATATACATCACTTACACTTAAAATTCACCAAGTCTCTATCTGAATCCTCACATCTTTCCCTCAACTTAAAATAGATTCATCAGGGTTTTCCTTACCGCCACAGCGCCACTCCCCTTCTTTCTCAATCTCGTGGTTAAAAGCGTTTTTGATACTTAATAATATTCCAAGGGGAAGTCTCCCCTTTTCTCTCTTGTACAACTCCAGGTGTAATATAATCAGAGATGCCATAAACAGAAGTTACAGAACACATCAATCAACCACAACACAATCCCAAATTAATTGCAGCCGTTATATAAATCCCAACCAGTTCCACTCTAATTTAGTCTTCAGAGGTGTATCATAATTCGACTATAACCTTCAGCAAACCCCAATCCATAGTTGGGGCCTGGAAATAACACTATTCACAAAATTTCAACTGAAAATGAAAAGGACTTCACCAACTTCATACACCCGCAAACAGGCACAGATGATAGGAACACATCGCCAACAAAGAATTTGGATAAAAATGAAGCTTGAGTCTAGGCATGCGTAAATTTAGGTGATTATTTTTCATTGAAGCAAACAATTATTTTGGAGTCTAATAACCAATTCTCATATGAGTTCCCGATAGTTAAATCCATATACTAGGGCCACTTTTGATTCTACAATATTTTCTGCATTAATGACTCCAGATTCTCTCATTTCATATATAGATATTTTCCTTCCCGAGTAAGTTGACCGTGAGCTTTAACAATATATTGAAGAATGAGCGGCAAAGCGATTGATCAAGAAAGATCTTTTCTTCTTCTTATATATAACATTGTGTTTGGATCTGCATATGTTTGGTAAAGATTTTGCGAGTTTACAAGCTCATAATTTAGTACGCTTGAATAATCAAAGACCAAAATAACATCATCAGCAACATTTCCACTAAAAAAGACCAGTTTTTTCACCAACTTCATGTACCCACTAAAAATGGCCAACCAAGAATTAGGAAAATGAAATTAAAATCTATAGTGAGTGTAGATATGGGTAAATTTAGTTGCTTTTGCCTTTTTGGGCTTTGAACACATTTGGTCGGTCCAAAATAATTACAGCCGCTAGCCAAATACACAAAAATATACACTGATTGTATATTATATATAAATTATTTATTAAATACAGAAAATATACATTTGCAAGCTATTATTTTGGGGAGCGGCTACACTGTGTAGGTTTCTCTCTTTTCTTTCTTTCTTTTTTTTTTTTTTTTTTTTTGCATTGAAACAAAATTTATTTTGAAGTCAATTGGTAGTTCACAAGCTCAGAATTAATCTGCACAAGCTCAAGTAATCTAAGACTAAACAAACAGAATAAAAGCACGCACGCGCACACATACACAGAGAGTGGGAAAAAGTAGATTACGCGATCACCGATATTGCACTCGTTCTTCTCGTCATGAGCCATGAATTTGGAGGTGCGCTTAACATATCGATTGTAAAGCTTGTTATGGAAGAGCCGATCGACTGCCACCACAACTGATTTCTGCATTTTGTTCGACACTACTCTCCCTACCACCGGCTTCATCGCAATACAGTGCTAAAACCACCGTCTACGGCCTAAACCCTACTATGTCGACTGTGACGACGCCGTTGAATTTGAAAAGACTTCGTTTTTCACTAATCATATATTGGTGATGTGCACCATCTTCCCTTAAGTTTTCAATAAGTGGCTTTTAGACCCATGTAATTTGTTTTGCTGTACATTATCAACCCTTGTTATTATAAAGTTGGGGGAGAGGAGATCAGGATACCCACTTTAAAAATAATAATTACTCGTACACGGTGAAGTATGTTTGAGTCAATTTAGGCGTCTATTTCATTAGTTACTTACTATTATCTTATATCGGTACGAATGTCAAGTAACTTTACTTACCAAGACTTAAAAAGAAAATAAAAAGAGATCATCTAACATTGTTTTGTCCTTGATAGAGTCTTGCACGTATCATTAAATAATGTATGAAATATTAGCTCAATTTTTCACGTAATTATGGTAAACTAACATGACTTGCTACATGCATCAAATTCAAGTTAATTAAACCCGTCCACTTTTGAGTGAAATTAACAAATACTATGTTTACCCTTAAAATCGGATAACAATTAAACTCATAAGTGATTTTAAGGACATGTGATTTCACTTGGCACAAACTGATAAATATAAGAATTAACATTAGGAATTAATAGTAAATAGAGCAAACCAATGTGGTGAACAATTATGGCCCTCGAGCTAAACCGTCCTCAAACCAACTAAGTAACCTATTGAAAAGTATGAACCGAACAACAGAGCTTGCAGGAGAAAAAATATAATATATTGCTTTGATATGCGTGAATGTATGATGACTACAAAATGATTAAGACCCTCTTTATATAGTAGAGGAATCTTACTTATGGTATAATTCTAATTACAGAAGCAAATCCCATGATAGGCTAAATAACCGATCACAACTCGATACGTGCCGAGATTTTCGCTACGATCCTTGCCCGATCACGGATATCTCGGCTTTCTGTTATTCGACGTAGCGGGCTTCCTTCGATCTTGCTCGATCTCTTTCTCACTTCGGTCTCGATCTTGATCGGCCATTGATCCACGAGCTTACCAATCCATCTCCGTACCACGTTTCGATATAACCGAGGCCGAGCCTTGATCTTCCTTCCCGATTTCGGTTAGTTGTACAAAATTAGACAAGCCGGATTTTGATCGTATACAGATAGTCCCCTCATTTTTTTGGAGTGCAATGACAAGAAACGAATTGAGTCTTCGAATTTCCCCTTGGTTTATCATGACGTAAGCGGCAGAGGTGATCGAAATGTCCCGTCGGTTCAGTTCCCCAGGCATTTAAGGCGCGTAGTTGCTTGTCGGCCACTATCAATATTGAACCGTCGTCTTCAACCTATAAGTTCATCTTTCTTCATCTTTCAAACTTTACTCACAAATCTCCTACACTCTAATCTTCAAAATCTTTGCCTTCTTCAGAGCTCTGTATTTCCATATCTCTGAATCTCTTTACTAGTTTCATCGCAAAACACCAAGCGTTCTTCCCCCATTTCATCCTTCTCTACTTATAAGAATGGTTAAAACTTCAAAAACCATTCCGCACAAGGAAATCGCATCTTCATCAAAGTCCGTCGGCGCCGCAGCCGTGGTGGAACATCCCCTCGAGGACTTCGTTCCGACGAAGTGTGCCACTGCTTCTGATTTCAAGGTGGAGAATACACCCTCGACACCGGGTCGATGTGAACCGATGTCGAGGTACATATGTACGATTACAGAAGGTCTCCTCGAGAAGGTGAAAGAGGAGTGCAACCGGGTAGGCAAGGATGTAGTAGTTCCTAGCCCCGAGGAATCCATAACAACTTACATGGAGGGGTATTTGAGTGTCTATACCTACCCCTTCACGATAGGTCATTTAGACCCTATCATCGTTGCCTTTTGCAAGAGGTACGATGTCACTCTGGGCCAAATCCATTCGTCGTTTTGGAGGATCGTGATCCTCCTCCGATTCTTTGCAAACAAGATCGAGGGGCATCATTTTACCCTCGATCACCTCATGCGCCTCTACAACCCCCAGCTTTATCGTAGAGGCATGATCAAGCTTTACCGTCGAGCCACCAAACCCCTGTTCTCGAGCATAGATGAGACTCGAGGCCGAGGTTGGATAGGCATATTTGTCCGAATAATGACTCCGGATCTAATCCCTGCCGAAGACATATCATTCCCTGAAAAGTGGAACATGAAGCGTAAGTACTGCTTTTCCTTTGAATATTTGTTTTTGCTGTTTTACTTCTTGTCTTCCCCTCATCTAAGTTTTTTTTGTTGCAGCTGTGGTCGTTGTGACGGAAGTGATCCCCGACCTGAGGCAATGGGTCGAGGGATTAGTATCGCAAAAATCTTACTCCGAGCGTGCCTGGATGGAGTTATTGAGGGGTAAATGGGAGGCCCGAAACCATGGTAATCTTCTTTCCTTAGAAAGGTTTTCATTCGGGCTTCGTTATTGTACTTACTCATCTTTTTCATTTTGTAGGCCTCGGGAAAGGATGTACCAATGAGGCTCCCCTCTGCTGAAGAAGAGGCACTTATTTCCTCATCTGCCCCGAAGCAGGGCAAAGAGAAGAAAAGAAATGAGGCTCCGAGTTCTCCAGGCCCGAAAAAGAAAAGGTCGGCCAGGAGGCCCCGTAAGCCTAAGAGGAATGTCATCCATGTAACTCTAGAGTGCGTCCAATAGCTAATGGATGAGACCGAAGATGAAGACGAAGAAGAAGAAAACTCTGGATTGGTGACTCGTGCGCGAGCTGGCACCGAGATTCAAAGAACCACTGGACAGGCGAGAGCCGAAATTGCTTTGCCCTGACCTGATGAGCCCGAATCGGAAAGAGTCGAAGATGACTCACCTCGAGGTGGGAAGGCTACCGAGGAGGCGGTCGAGGCCGGTGCAGAAACCACGCCCGATGCTTCTCGTGACGAAGGCGGAGCCCTAAAATATTCACTTGGGGAAATGGAGATTGGAGATTTCTCCTCGTTGCCTTCGTTCTCTGATACGACAATCAAGGACGCTCAGGCGATGGAGACTCGCCACGGCGAAGAGGTCCACGAAGCAAAAGACCTTTCGAGGCTATTTTGCTAAAGTGGAAGATGTTATCGGTCTGGGTGACGTGGACGTACCGAGGAAGAGCTCGAATGAGGCTTCCTCAAGCTTTAAATTGACCAACCAATCCCCGGCCCCCAGCGTTGATCCCGAACGTAAGCGGCCACTTATCATCTCGATCCCGGAGGATACTCAAGTTTTCTCTGCCCCTGTAGGGGTGGCTAGCTATCTCCGATGCTTGGTCGCTGAAGAGGACCAAGCCAAGATGGATGCAGTGAAGTTGCTTGCTTGTTCAACGAGGCCCAGCATGCTCTGAATCGAGTAAGTTCAATGGCCATTATCTTTTTATGACTTTGAATTGTAGATATCTCTAACATTTTCTTCCTTTCTCGTTGGCTTCGGTGTTGCATCATGAGGCCTTTCTTTGAATCCGAGAGGAACGCAAGGCCGAGGTCCAGGGCCTCACTGAGAAATGCAATACTTACAAGCTTCTTAGTGAGAAGCTTCAGGTAGACTTGGTGGCGGCTCTAGATGAGTATGCTGAGATGGCTGAGCAGGTATTCCGAGTTCTTCATGATAGTGAGGACGAGTCGGAGATAACAACTAACAATCCGATTCTGCAGGTTCGATAGAGGCTCAAAAAGATCAAGGGCCTCCAAGGGAAAATAGATAAAGTATGAGCCGAGGCTGAAGAGTTCAAGGGATGTATGGACATTTTGACTACACAAAAGGAAACTGTTCAAGCAGAGCTGGATTCGGCCAAGTCACAGCTTCGATCTGCAAGAGAGAATGCCTCGGTTCAGGAGAAAAAGGTCGAGGAGCTCGAGTCCAATTTAGCCAGTTTGGACAAAAAGCTCGAGGTTGCCAGATCTGAAGCGGCCGCGGACAATACTAAGGCCCAGGCTACTGCGGCCCTATACAAAGACGATACTGAAGCCACCCTCGAGCAGGCCAAAGGCATGGTGGATCATTCGAAGTGGCAAGCTCGAAGGGAGGCTCTCGAGGGGGTCCTTGCTCAAAGTTTCGATATATCTGCTGAACTCGAGATCGCCAAGTCTGAGGAAGCAAAGGCTTGGAAGCTAGCATTTACCGACGAGGATTCTGAAATGTGAGTGGATCTGGTGGAGAAGATTTCGAGGGCGAAGAAGCTTCCTCCGATAAGGACCGTGCTTCTTAGGCCTAGTAATTTTCGCTTTTGCTTTGAGGCGGATCGACCTTTGTAAAGAATTTTTTGATTGGGCCATGTGGCCCTTGTAAAAAACTTTGATATGTAAAAAACATTTTCCTTTCCATGGCTCCCAAATCTGTTGTCCTTTAGTTATTTTATGCAAGTATCAAAGTACCTTAATACAAAGTTATAAAGTTGTATTCAACGGTCCCAGATCAGACATTCGAACTTGGCCTGAGGCAGTTTCCGATAAATCGGAGCCGAGTGAGATCATTTATCTGGACTCGGAATAAGGTAATCTTTGAGTTTGATGTTCGAGTGAGAATGTTATCTCGAACTCAAAATCAGGTGGCCCTTAGGCTCGAAGAACAGTCCCCGAGTGAGAATTTATTCGAACTTGAGTTGAAGTAGCCCTTAAGCTCAGTAGTCGAGTAAGAGTGATATTTCGAAATCGAAGTGAGAGTAGCCCTTAAGCCTCTGTATTTGGCCGATCTGGCCTTTGTAGAACGATCATTTTAACATATATAAGGCTTTCTACCCTTTTTGGCTTTTTCAGAATTTTTTCCTTTGCTTTGTCATTCATGTTCGCAAAGGTTGTAATGCCTTAGCATGAAATAATAAAGTCGTGTTCCAGGGTTCGAACAAAGTCATGCTTCTACTGCCTTTCTGGGTTAATGCGTTATCGGAGTTCGATATTTATCGATGTTTTTTCTCAAAAATATCTTAAATATTAAGATTCTATCGAGGGTAGCTTTTTAGAACCGGTTGTGAATGAATTCGAAGGCCTGTTTTGTTACGGAATTCGGACGTATCTGAGCCATGTTAATTTGGTCGTACTCTCTTTAATTGGGAATTTTCCCCTTGGGTTAATTTTCCCGTTTTACTTCGAGCTTGCCCGAAGTTTCAGTCCCCGAGTGGGGTGGCCGTGACCTATAAAGATCGAGAATTGCCTAAATATGATCTCGAAGTTTTAATGATTCGATCTCATTTATTTTTCAGGCGGCAGTCCCCGAGCACGGGGGTAATTATCCGAACTCTGGTTATGATCGGCCCTTGAGCCTGTTTACATAACAGATCGAGAGTATGAATTTGTAAAGTAGAAAATTTTTTCTAAGGCATGATATATTGGCAAGGAAAAATACTTCTCTTTATAATTGATTATACATGCATACCATTTGGCCCTTACAAATTTTCCTGCCAAGGCCCTGATGCCATGAAGTAATTTCCTCGCAACAAAGTTGACATTCGAGGGTAATTCCCCCCAGTATTCGAGGTTGATTGTAAAGAAGCCTCGGATACTGTTGACTTGTTCTAAGTTAGCACGATCAATGGTTGCCTCGTTAAAAACCTCGCCAGAAAACCCTAACGCATGCTTTCAGACCTAAAATCTGTGTGTCGAGGAGTCCATTGCCACATCTGATCGGAATACCTGCAGGAGTTAGTTTAAAATATAAATGAAAATGGAAAGGGTCGTACCTTAGCAATAGTATCGTTTTAGGTGCGATATGTTCCAGTTGCTCGGTAATTGTTCGCCGTTCATTGTACCGAGCTTGTAGGACCCTATTCCGACGATTTCGAGAACCTGGTACGGTCCTTCCCAGTTTGGACCAAGCATCCCTTCATTTGGATTTCGGGTGTTGAGGGTGACCTTTCTTAGTACCAAGTCCCCGATGTTAAAATGTCGAAGATTGGCTCT
This sequence comes from Nicotiana attenuata, assembly GCF_001879085.1. NCBI lineage: Eukaryota > Viridiplantae > Streptophyta > Magnoliopsida > Solanales > Solanaceae > Nicotiana > Nicotiana attenuata. The sequence continues at coordinate 142,471 of NW_017670960.1, forward strand.
TCGATTGTAGTACCTTTCAATCAGCTGTTTTTGAGAGGTGAATCGGACGAGGGCGGCTTTGCGTCTTTCGTCCAACAATTCTAGGCTCGTATTCATGGCCTCGTTATTTGACTCTTCTGTTGCATATCTAAATCTGATACTGGGTTCTCCGACTTCGATCGGGATTAGAGCTTCGGCACCATAAACTAATGAGAACGGTGTTGCTCCGGTACTAGATTTTGATGTTGTGCGGTACGCCCATAGAACTTCGGGCAATATCTCTCTCCACTTCCCTTTGGCATCGGTCAATCTCTTCTTAAGGTTCTGAATGATGGTTTTATTGGTCGATTCGGCCTGTTCGTTTTCACTGGGATGATAAGGCGTCGATAGGATCCTCTTGATCTTGTGATCCTCAAGAAATTTAGTTACTTTGTTGCCGATGAATTGCTTTCCATTATCACATACGATCTCGGAGGGCATCCCGAATCGACGTATGATGTGATCCCGAATGAAGTCTATGACTTCTTTTTCTCTGACTTTCTCGAAAGCATGTGCTTCAACCCACTTAGAAAAATAATCAGTCATAAATATAATAAACTGAGCTTTACCTGGGGCCGATGGAAGAGGACCGACGATGTCCATTCCACATTTCATGAACGGCCATAGGGATAAGACCGAATGGAGCTGCTCTCCGGGCTGGTGAATTATTGGCGCATACCTTTGGAATTGGTCGCATTTTCGAACGAACTCCTTTGCGTCCTTCTCTATATCGGTTCAGTAGTATCCTGCTCTGATTACTTTGTGGACCAACGATTCCGCACCGAAATAATTTCCACAAGTGCCTTCGTGAACTTCCCGTAGGACGTAATCAGTATCTCCCGGTCCCAAGCATATTGCCAACGGTCCATCGAACATCCTTCTAAACAGCGTTCCGTCTTCGGCCAAAGTAAACCGTGCTGCTTTTGTGTGCAGAGTTCTCGACTCATTTTGATCCGATGGGAGATTCCCGTTCTTTAAGTACTCTATATACTTGTTTCTCCAATCCTAGGTCAAACTCGTGGAGTTTATTTCGGCGTGGCCTTCTTCGATCATTGACCTCATGAGTTAGACGACAGTCCCCGAGTTGAGTTCGTCGTCTTCGACCGATGAACCTAGATTGGCAAGAGCGTCGGCCTCATTGTTCTGTTCTCGAGGTAGATGCTGCAAGGTCCATTCCTTAACTCGATGTAAGAGTTATCTGTAGTTTATCCAAGTACCTCTACATTCGATTTTCTCGGACTTCAAAAGTCCTGTTAACTTGGTTTACCACGAGAAGGGAATCACACTTGGCCTCTATGACCATCGCTCCCAAACTTTTAGCTAGTTTGAGACCTACAATCATGGCCTCATACTCGGCCTCATTGTTAGTCAATTTCGAAGTTGTAATAGAATGTCTAACTATATTACCCGTGGGTGATTTTGGTACGATGCCTAGTCCGGAACCCTTCACGTTCAAAGCACCGTCTGTAAAGAGGGTCCATACTCCCGAAGATGTATCCAATTACATTAGTAGTTCTTTTTCGACTTCGGGTACGAGGGCTGGAGCAAAGTCAGCCACAAGTCTGCCAAGATTTGAGATTTGATAGCGGTTCGGGGTCGATACTCAATATCCTACCCACTGATTTCAACGGCCCATTTGGCCAATCGACCCGAAAGTTCGGGTTTGTGCAAGATATTTCGAAGAGGATAAGTTGTCACAACACATATTGGATGGCATTGGAAGTATGGTTTTATTTTCCTAGAGGCGCTTATTAAAGCAAGCGTTAGTTTTTAAGTGTGGATATCTAGCTTCGGCCTCACCCAAGGTTCGACTAACATAATAGACAGGGAATTACGTATCTTGTTCTTCTCGGACCAGGACTCCACTTACCGCTATCTCCGAGATGGCCAAATACAAGTAAAGTTGTTCGTCCACTTTCGGGGTATGAAGTAGCGGCGGGATCGATAGATACCGCTTCAGTTCCTCCAAGGCCTGCTGGCATTCCGGAGTCCATGCAAAATTGCTCTTCTTCTTAAGCAGTGAGAACAATCTGTGGCTCCTATCTGAGGACCTCGAGATGAATCGTCCTAGGGCGGCTATGCAGCCCATTAGACTTTGCACGGCCTTTACATTATCCACGACCGTGATATCCTCGATAGCTTTGATTTTATTGGGGTTGATCTCGATCCCCCGATTGGACACCATGAAGCCAAGGAACTTGCCCGAGCCAACCCCGAACGCGCACTTTTCCGGGTTGAGCTTCATATTGTACTTCCTCAGTATATCGAAGGTTTCCTGCAAATTCTTTAAATGGTCCACTGCTCGCAGGGACTAAATTAGCATGTTATCAATATAAACTTCCATAGATTTCCCTATTTGTTCTTCGAACATTCGATTTACTAGGCGTTGATAGGTTGCACCAACATTTTTTTGGTCCGAATGGCATTACATTATAACAGTAGGTGTCGTACTTCGTGATGAACGAAGTCTTTTCCTGGTCTTCCGGGTTCATTTGTATTTGGTTGTACCCGTAATGGGCATCGATAAAACTAAGAGTCTCGTGGCCGGCCGTGACATCGATCATACGATCGATGTTAGGAAAAAGAAATGAATCCTTGGGGCATGCCTTATTTAGGTCTTTATAATCTACACACATTCTAAGTTTGTTTTCCTTCTTAGGGACTACCACTACGTTTGCTAGCCATTCGGGATACTTTACTTCCCGAATGGATCCTATTTTGAGAAGTTTGGTTACTTCATCCTTGATGAAGGCATGTTTAATCCGACTAGGGCCTTCTTTTTTGCTTCACCGGGCGGAATTTAAGATCCAGGCTCAGCTTGTGAATGGTAATTTCTGGCGGGATCCTTGTCATATCGAGGTGGGACCAAGCAAAGCAATTCATGTTAGCTGTAAGGAAATGAATAAGTTTTTTCCTGAGCTCGGGGGTTAGCCTCGTGCCCAAGTATACCTTTTGTTCTGGCTGATGTTCGGTTAGTGTGATTTGTTCCAGCTCTTCGACCATTTGTTTGGTGGCATCGAAGTCATCAGGAACTACGAAAGATCGAGGTATCCTATAGTCGTCGTCCTCATCAGTCCCCCGCTTCTCCGATTGGGTCGAGGCTGGTGTCTGTGGGTGCTATTTAGCCTCTTGCTTTCCCTTTGAGTCTGATCCCTTTGCTAAAGAAAGCGCTGACACCGGTATTACTTCGTCAATTGCAAACATATCCTTGGCGGCAGGATGTTCCCCGTACACTGTTTTAACTCTTTCAGATGTCGGGAACTTCAGAACTTGGTAAAGGGTCGAGGGTACCACCCTCGTGTTATGGATCCAAGGCCTTCCGAGCAGGGCGTTGTACCTCATGTCGCCCTCGATTACATGGAACTTTGTTTCTTGGATGGTCATGGCCACGTTCACTGGCAAAACAATCTCACCTTTGGTGGTTTCGCTCACCATGTTGAAATCGTTAAGTACTCGGTCTACAGGCACAATTTGATCTTGTAGGCCGAGTTGTTCTACGACCCTCGATCGAATAATGTTGGGCGAGCTACCTGGATCAATCAAAACACGTTTAACTTGAATTTTATTCATAAGGATAGATATTACCAGTACATCGTTATGAGGTTGTTCGATCCCTTCTACATCCTCTTCGTTGAAAGACAAGGTCTCTTCTGGTAAGTAGTCCCGTGTTCGTTTTTCCCTTGTGATCGTTACCTTGGTGCGTTTAAATACCGGTCCTTGAGGAATGTCGACCCCTCCAACGATCATGTGAATCACGTGCTGCGACTCTTCGTGCTCATTCTGCCTATTTGAATTTCTATTTTTGAAGTGATTCTTGACCCGATCACTTAAGAATTCTCGAAGGTGACCCTCGTTGAACAATCGGGCTACTTCCTCCCTTAACTATCCGCAATCTTCTGTTTTATGGCCATGGGTACCATGATACTTGCTTATTTGGTTTGTATTTCTCTGGGCTGGATTGGTTTGCAGAGGTCGATGCCACCTAGTATCTTTGATACGTCCAATAGCTGATACTATGGCGGAAGCATTTACGCTGAAGTTATATTCTAACAATCGAGGTGCTTCTTTGGACCCAGCATCCCTATTGAAACCACTCTTACTCATGAGTCCACGGGAGCTCTATCCTCGATCATTCCTTCTATCACTCCGCACAGGGTTGCGTCCAGGTCCGTTATTTCTCCGATCTCCACCGTATGGCTGATATCAGTCTCTGTTCGATCGTGGTTCCCGGTCAAAGTCCCTTTTAACTCTTTCCACGGGCTTGTTAGGATAAATTTACCCGGTTGGAGCCCCGAGTTGATCGTCCTTGACCCTGATCTTCGACTAATACGATTATGCACATCGGCCCAAGTGACAGCTGGATATTCGATCAAATTCTATTTCAAATGTTATGAAGTTACGGAACTTCGAGCATTGAGACATTGAGTAAAAGCTTGAACAGCCCAATCGTCGGTGACCGGTGGCAAATCTATCTGTTCCATTTGGAATCGAGATACGAATTCCCTGAGCATCTCCTTGTCTTTTTGTCTTACCTTGAAAAGGTCCGACTTTCTTGTAGCAAACTTAATGGCTCCGGCGTGTGCCTTTACAAAAGAATCTTCATGCATATCAAACGAATCAATAGAATTAGGTGGTAAGTTATGGTATCATATCATAACACCCTTCGATAGAGTCTCCCCGAACTTCTTCAGCAATACGGACTCAATCTCATCATCTTCCAAGTCATTTCCCTTAATGGCGCACGTGTATGAGGTGACGTGCTCGTTTGGATCTGTTGTCCTATTATATTTCAGCATCTCGGGCATACGGAACTTCTTGGGGAGTGAATTCGGAGCCGCACTCGGGGGGAAAGGTTTTTGGACAAACTATTTGGAATCAAGTCCTTTCAACACCGGTGGTGCCCCCGGGATTTGGTCGACCCTGGAAATATAAGTTTCCACTTTCTTATCATTTTCCTCGATCTTCTTTTCCCCCGTCTCGATTCGCCTTGTCAGTTCCTCGAGCATCTTCACAATAGCAGGATCGGTCTCCCATTCTCCTCCATTCGATCTCTTTGGCACCGATTCGGCTCTATGAACAATTTCTTGTGATGGCTCAAGCTCGATCCAGCTTTGTGAACGATTCTAATTCTGGAGTTGTGCTATTGTAGCTTGTTGAGTTTGCAACATTTCGAATATCATTCGAAGGCTAATCCCTCCTTCTTCACCGCCCAATGCGTTCTGATCGGTTGTTCGAGCACCTCTGCGGACGCTATTTTCAGGACCGACGCCCAAATTCTCATTAATGGCAATATGGGAGCCGACGTCGATTGGTCCACGACCGTGGCCCCATCGGGGTTGACTGGAGGTACTCTGTTTCCTGGGGCGGCTATGTTGTCGTTCTCGCCATGGAGACCAAGGCCATCGTCTGTGTGTGTGGGTGCTACTTGAGGGTTTCACATGTTGGTCCTGGAATTAAAGATACTTCAAAGAGCAAGCGTAAAATAGTGTGTGCTACGAAAATTGTACCAGGCAATCAATATTATGCTTAGCCCCACGGTGGGCGCCAAACTGTTTACCCTTAAAATCGGATAATAATTAAACTTATAAGTGGTTTTAAGGACATGTGATTTCACTTGGCACAAACTGATAAATATAAGAATTAACGTTAGGAATTAATAGTAAATAGAGCAAACCAATGTGGTGAACAATTATGGCCCTCGAGCTAAACCGCCCTCAAACCAACTAAGTAAGCTATTGAAAAGTATGAACCGAACAACAGAGCTTGCAGGAGAAAAAATATAATATATTGCTTTGATATGCGTGAATGTATGATGACTACAAAATGATTAAGACCCTCTTTATATAGTAGAGGAATCTTACTTATGGTATAATTCTAATTACAGAAGCAAATCCCATGATAGGCTAAATAACCGATCACAACTCGATACGTGCCTAGATTTTCGCTACGATCCTTGCCCGATCACGGATATCTCGATTTTCTATTATTCGACGTAGCAGGCTTCCTTCGATCTTGCTCGATCTCTTTCTCGCTTCGATCTAGATCATGGCTGGTCTCGGTCTTGATCGGCCATTGATCCACGAGCTTACCAATCCATCTCCGTACCACGTTCCGATATAACCGAGGCCGAGCCTTGATCTTCCTTCCCAATTTCGGTTAGTCGTACAAAATTAGGCAAGCCCGATTTTGACCGTATACATACTACTTTTCAATCCATGTAATTTAAAAATGATTACTATCTTACAGTTTCAAATTCTACAAGCAAAACCTCGTAATATTGTCCTGAATTTGGAATTTTAATTGAAATTTAAAAAAAAATTAAAACTTCAGGATATTAGCTATTTTTCAAAGACAGGGCAGAAAAGTAGCCCGTGAGTACTATCTCTACTCCACTTTTAGATGCAAATTAGGAGTACCACTTTCGGAAATACTAAGCTCCCGTTTGGCCATAGATTTTGGCTTTATTTTTTCAAAACAAATTGAAAACATTATTTGTTTATGAAATATGATCATGTTTTAGAAGAAAAAAAAATCAATTATTTACAAGTTTCCAAAAACTGGTTTAAGACAGTGTTTGGGTGAAATTTTTTCTTCCACTCACAAAACTTCAACTTTTCTTCAATAAAATGCATGTCCAAACACAACTTAAACTTTCAAAAATTATTTTACAACACAACTTCAAAAACTCTTTTTCCAAATTTCAATCAAATTTATGTCCAAACGCCAGCCCAATCTAAGTTTTGAAGGATTTTGAACTCTAATCCAACTATGGTAGAGGCGGATTTAATCCATATATACCAAGTGGAAAGATGTTATGTTGGCCCAAGTTCAGATGAAGTTTTGAAGATTGACAAAATGAACTCAGTCATGAACCAGGTCCATCATGTGAGACACAGTGTTGATATGCTTGCACATGTGACATACGCGTGAAGAAGATAAGTCTCAAGGATCAGCAACAATATCTTCTGAATTGATCGAAAAGATTGCATACAGGATAAGGAGTTGAAGTCTCCTTATGAAAAGAGAATTATATCCGGATCAAGGATATGGATTAGGAGTTAGAGTTGTTCTTGGACTCGAATTGTCAAAGGATCCACAATTCGAGTTCTTATCAAACTCTGATTACTAACTCTATAAATATAACGATTGTTCTCTTTTACAGGTGATTGCACATAAGCAGAAGTTAAGCATATTTGAGAGCAAAAAGATCAAGTCTGATTTGCAAGCAAACATATGCGAGATACAAGTGTGCACGTCTGAAGCTACATGAACTAAGATAGAAGAACCAGTTTCATCATTGTGTTTATTCTAAGTCTAGTTCAATTGTAGTAGGTTTTCATATTGTACCTTTCAGCTTTCATAGAAGCAATTGTAATAGGTATATTGAGTATTCAAGTTAGAGTTAACTTGAAAGTGTCGCAACAGTTGAGGCTGTGTGCTACACTGGGATTAGAGTTAATCCTTAGGTTTACAAAGAGTTTTGTAAATGCAGTTTTTGGCTCAGTGATTTTAGTGGAGTTTGGGAAAATCCTACTGAGTAGTAGGTCGTGGTTTTTTCACCTTTTGAGCCAGGTGTTTTCCACGTAAAAATCTCTGTGCCCTTTACTTTCANTTCTCTTCTTGATGGGATTCATGGAGAGTTCTTGACGAGTGGAGTACGTAGATGTTTGTGGTTAGGAAGGGAGATGGAGTTCTCATGTTATACTAGTGCGGTATGGTATATGCGATATGTGGTGGAGGATTGGGATTGGTGTGTGTAAGGTTACGGTTCTGTTCATAATGGAAAGTCAATTAAATTCTTAAGCAGCACGGGCAGCTGCAGGTGATTAAAGAATCGATCTTCAAATGATTAAGGAAAATGGTATTGCCAACCATAGTGATTCGACGGGGGTATATGTTCCAGTAAAAGGGCAATGTGATGTAAACTGATAATACTTCGGTAGTGTTGCGGCATTTGGGATCGACTGTTGATATCTGAGTTTGTTTGATGGCACAGGGAAACTTTAGAATACCTTTCGTGGGATGATTGGGTACTTGAGGTGTGATATGTATTCGTACGACGCAATTTGGGATCAGGTATAGTGATTTGTGTCTATATGGAGTTGGAGACTAGGAGTTCTCGTGTTCAGGCTATGCAATTGTTGTAAATCGTGTGTATTGGCACCGTCTAGCGGTTATTGGGAATTAGAGGTCCGAGTGGATATTTCTTTGCTTGGTATGCCAGATTTTGGATATGATATTGGATTGTAGACTGGTTGTCTTAGTGTTGGATTATTCTAGACTATTGTACTACGGGCTATGCCGGAAATGCCACGGGTTGAGTGGCAAGGTGCATTGGATTATGTTCTTGCAGACTGGTATATATTTCAAAAGATTCAGCGGATGGCTGAGAAGGATTGCTTTCCTTAATCGGGCCTTCGCAACGGATGTCAGTGCAGAGGTTTCTACCATTGATTCAGTTCCGGTATTGAATGACCTTTTCGGATGCGTTCCTTGTGGCCGGGCATGTTGCCGGGCGAGGTTGTGGATTTCGATGTTGATTTGGTGCCGGGCACCGTATTGTACGGCTCCGACAGGAGTTATAGTAGTGGAAGGAGCAGCTTCAGGCTTCTTGATAATGAGCTCGTTGGCAGGCCAATGTGGCTACGTATTTAGCTTGAGTTAGCTTGGTTAGTCCCGAGTTGTATTGTTGAGGGATAGGTTGGATCTATCGTTATTGAGCTTGTTTAGGGATCTGGGGAGATCTATGAGTTGCTTTCTATGCTGTGGGATGTCATGACTTGTTGGCTATAGGCACATGTGGTGCGGTCCTATTTGAGACTCATAGAGGAAGTCGAGCGGGAAGAGTGATTGAGTGTTGCTCAGCAAATGGAGTATTGGTTATGGCCTATCGGGTTGTGTGTCATATGTTATTGGTTTCACAGTGGATGTAATGAATTGCTTTGGTTACAGACAACAAATGTGCGTGGCTGTCGATTTTGATCATAGTGACTTGAGGTGCTTCATGTGTAACGGTGTTTGGATAGGATCGTGCATTGTGGCGAGTCCGCGTGGAGATATGACCTTTCGGGGTAGATTCAGGTGTTCTATTTCTATGATGTGAGACGGGGTCTCAGCTTTGTGTGGTGATGGTACTGATGAGCTTGAGGTACATCTCTTTCGTTTGAGTCATTTTTCGTGATTTGAGTATGTTCAGACCGTTTCTTATTGATGCGCGTATTATGCAAGTTGTGGCTTAGGCCTGCATTGAGGTGTCATACCACCAGAGTGGTGTGTTGGATTCGAGGTGATCGTTAGAGTCATTAATGAATACGAACAGAATTGATTGCAACTTGTTAGAGAGATAATATCAAGGTATGGCCCGGAAATCTGTTGTGATATTAGTCAAAGGGAAGTGGCTTCATGAATGGTTGATCTGAGGAAGGGTTAAGATTTATTGCGTGTTTCATTCATCGTTGGCAGTATATGAAAGTGTTGGAATAAGGCCTTAGTGGATAAGAGATTTTTTTTACCGGTATCCGGGTGTTGTGGGCAACTTCTGTGAATAGAGGCTATCGTTTCGAGTGTTTGGATTATGTGGTATATCATATGATTTCACCCGAGGTTGCAAGTATGGGTTATTACAGCTGGTTCGGGTTTATTCTGGGTATAGATGTGAGGTTCTGATATTGTGTATGATTTCGGAAAGTGCAATGTGGTTCTATGGTTTATGGTTTAAATGGACTGTGAGATTTCGGCTATATTGTGTTGTCGGACCTATATGAGATAGGGTGACGTGAGATCACCCCGGGTATATACTTGGTAAAGTTATTCAGCTGTTGGTTAGCTTCTAGGACAACTCTGGGTACGCTCGAGGACGAGCGATTGTTTAAGTTGGGGAGGATGTGACGACCCGACCCGTCGTCTCAGGAGCTACCACCCCGTTTCCCCCATTTTATGCTTCTTCATATTTCGTTATCGGTATTTGGTGTGTTAGAGTTGATTTGGATTGGTTTTGATAAGAAACGAGACACTTAGTCTCTTTAAGGAAGGCTTGGTTTGGAAAAAGTCAACCGGAGGTTGACTTATGAGTTATAGGGCTCGGATGTGATTTCCGGTGATTCGGTTAGCTTCGGGGGATGATTTGTGACTTAGGAGTGTGATCGGAATTGATTTTGGAGGTCCGGTGTAGAATTAGGCTTGAATTGGCGAAGTTTGTATTTTGGCGAATTCCGGTTGATGGGTGAGAATTTGATCCGAGGGTCGGAATGGAATTCCGAGAGTTGCTGTAGCTTCGTTAGGTGATGTTGGATATGTGTGCAAATTTTCAGGTCATTCGGACGTCGTTTGGTCGGGTTTTTGATCGAAAGTGCATTTCGGAAGTTTCTGAAGAACTTAGGCTTGAATCCGATGTGATTTAATGGTTTTAGCGTTGTTTGATGTGTTTTGATGATTGGAGCAAGTCTGAATAATGTTTTAAGATGTGTTGGTGCTTTTGGTTGAGGTCCCGAGGGCCTCGGGGTGATTTCGGGTGGCAATCGGAAGGAAATTGAAGTTGGAAATTTCAGGTTCTTGGCTGCAGCAGGTATTTTCGCATCTGCGGAAAGGCAACCGCAGATGCGGTTGCGCGGAAGCGGAGAAGGCTTCGCAGGTGCGAAAGAGGGTGAGATTGAGCAGTTCCGCAGAAGTGGAAGTCGTTTCGCTTAAGCGAGTCTGCAGAAGCGGACATGAGGTCGCAGAAGCGGTTTGACCTGGGGGTGAAGTTTCGCGGAAGCGAGAAATTTTGTCGCAGAAGCGACCCTTGTGATTTAATGAAATTCCGCTTAAGCGGACAAAAACCGCAGAAACGGTCACGCGGAAGCGGGAGTAGGGACCGCAGAAGCGGAAACCCCTGAAGGCCAGTAGGAGTTTATATTCATTTTTGCTCCGCGAGGGTTATGTTATTTCCACCAATTTTGAGCGAGCTTTGAGAGCTTTGAGGCGATTTTGAAGAGGGATTCAAGGAGGAATGATTAGAGGTAAGTTCCTTGGCCTAAATTCACGAGATTATGTTAGATTTAACATGGAAATTGGTTGAAATTCATCAAAGGGGTAAAGCTAGGGCTTGAGTTTTTGATAATTCAAATTGGGATTTGATAGGTCATTTAAGCTCGGATTTGGGAGTTCTTGGTATGTATGGACTCGCGGCGAGACGAGGAATCTGGTAATGTGAGTTTTGTCATTTTTCGGGAAGTGGACCCGGGGCTCAGGTTTTGCTAGTTTCGAGATTGTTGCTATTTTTCGATTGTTTTCGATTGGGTATTGTTCCCTTAGCATATTGTGATGTATTCGCTCTGATTTTGGTTAGATTCGACGCGCGTGGAGGCCGATTTGATGGGGCAAGGGCATCGCGAGCTAGAGATTTCACCGTTTCGCGATGAGTAATGATTGTAAATGATATCCTGAGGGTTTGAAACCCCGGAGTTGCACGCCATAGTGCTATATTGAGGTGACTTGCACGCCGGATAGCGAGCGTGGGGTAGAGCACCGTTGGGGATTGTGACTTGGTCTGTCCCGATTGTTGATTTTACCACGTATTTGATTGAAACTTATTTGATATTATCATGACTTGGGCTGATTGCCATACTTGTTGCTTATTGCCGACTGTTTAAAATCCTTGTGAGCTATCATCACGGTTTTCCTCACTATTTGAAAAATATTATTTGAATTCAGTCCATTTGAATTACACTGTTTCATGAACTCAGCTATATTTTCACTCAACCTTGAGTTTTAACTGATGTTTGAACTATTGTTTGAGCTGAGCATTATTGTCTTTACTGATGCCTGAGGGGCTTATGATTATTTTTGGACTGATTGAGGCCGAGGGCCATATGTGAGGATATGTCGAGTGATGTGAGGAGGCTTTCAGGCCTCGAGTGATATGTGAGGAGGCTTTCAGGCCTCGAGTGATATTTGAGGAGGCTTTAAGGCCTCGAGTGTATTGTGAGAAGGCTTTTAGGCCTCATGTTGATATGTTCAGGCTTTCAGGCCTTATGATGATATAGCGCTTGGGCTGTAGGAGCCCCTCCGGAGTCTGCACACCCACAGTGAGCGCGGGTACCCATTTAGAATTGGACAGTGGTAACAATGACACTGTCATACGTGTTTTGGTCAGGTAACAATGACTGACCAGTCAGGTAACAATGGCTGACCAGTGGTAACAATGGCACTGTAATACGTGTTTTGGTCAGGTAACAATGGCTGACCGGTCAGGTAACAATGACTGACCAGGAACATAAATCATGCCTGAGGGGCCGGTACTGTTTTGAGATATTGCCCGAGGGGCGAACTTTTATGTGCTCATCTTGCATACTTATTTGCCTCTTTACTTGTTATATCGTGGTATTTGTGCCCGAGGGGCGGATTTTCTGTGCGTATCAGCACTAACTGTTTTGAAATCGTTTTCGTAATCACTGAAAAGATCATTTTTAAAAGAGATTTGAACTGAGCCAAGGTATTTCTAAAGATTTCTCAGATTTCACTGTTTTTCTCAGAAAATTGCACCCGGCTTCTGTATAGCATGTTGGTTGCTTTACGTGATTTCTTGCTGCTCAGTTATTATTTACTTTTATTACTCACTGAGTTGGAGTACTCACTTTACTCCCTGCACCTCGCGTGCAGATGCAGGTATTGTTCACCCGGTAGTGGGTTTTGAGCTGGTTGAAGGTATTGCTATCGTAGCTAAGCAGAGTGACCGCCAGCGTTCGCGGCACCGGATTACTTCCTTTGGTTCTAAATTTTATTCCGTATATTGTTGGTCCTGTAGTTGTATTTAGACTTCTCTAGATGCTCGTGACTTGTGACACCCCGGTCGGGTTGTGTTGGGTTGTAAATACTGGTTTGTATTGTCGTTAAGCTGTATTTATCTATTCATTTATGTTTAATAATTGTTAAAGAGACGATTTGGGTTAGTTGGCTGGCCTTGTCTTCACGAGAGGCGCCATCACGACCGGGTTGGAAATTGGGTCGTGACAGTACAGCGTTGTTGGCCCAAGTTCAGATGAAGTTTTGAAGATTGACAAAATGAACTCAGTCATGAACCAGGTCCATCATGTGACACAGTATTGATATGCTTACACATGTGACATACGCGTGAAGAAGATAAGTCTCAAGGATCAACAACAATATCTTCTGAATTGATCGAAAAGATTGCATATAGGATAAGGAGTTGAAGTCTCCTTATGAAAAGAGAATTATATCCGGATCAAGGATATGGATTAGGAGTTAGAGTTGTTCTTGGACTCGAATTGTCAAATGATCCACAATTCGAGTTCTTATCAAACTCTGATTACTAACTCTATAAATATAACGATTGTTCTCTTTTACAGGTGATTGCACATAAGCAGAAGTTAAGCATATTTGAGAGCAAAAAGATCAAGTCTGATTTGCAAGCAACATATGCGAGATACAAGTGTGCACGTCTGAAGCTACAGGAACTAAGATAGAAGAACCAGTTTCATCATTGTGTTTATTCTAAGTCTAGTTCAATTGTAGTAGGTTTTCATATTGTACCTTTCAGCTTTCATAGAAGCAATTGTAATAGGTATATTGAGTATTCAAGTTAGAGTTAACTTGAAAGTGTCGCAACAGTTGAGACTGTGTGCTACACTGGGATTAGAGTTAATTCTTAGGTTTACAAAGAGTTTTGTAAATGCAGTTTTTGGCTCAGTGATTTTAGTGGAGTTTGGAAAAATCCTACTGAGTAGTAGGTCGTGGTTTTTTCACCTTTTGAGCCAGGTGTTTTCCACGTAAAAATCTCTGTGCACTTTACTTTCAGCATTTATTATTCCACAAACTGTTGTAGTTAGAACACTTAGAAGAACCAGGTTCTTCTAACGCGAAAATTAGGTACCACACAAATCAACCCCCCCCCCCCCTCTTGTGTGGTATTGACGTTTATAACATCATGTTAGTTTTTAGTTTTCGTCCCATGTGGAAAATAAGTCGATTCTAGCGTTTGGATTTTGTCTTTGAAATATATTTCTAGAAGGGAAATTTTCGTTCTTATACCATATAAGAAACTATATTACCAAATATGTTCATAGTTTGCATATTACCCGCCATGCTAATAGTTTTTCTACAAAATATAGACAATTCATTAAATAAGGAATCATTGTAGCTGTAGGCTTCCTTATTTAGGCGCACTAAAATTGGGGAACTAAATATTCTTCCAGATATTTTACAACGCAAATCACGCCTTCATAATTATCAGCTGTTTGGATTCAAACTTTAGCTACTCTGTTTTTGCGATACACTGTGTTTCAACATTTTTTCTGATTTCACAAATCAAAATCGACTAAAGCTTCTACAGTTCTGCTGCAACAAACGCAATTATGTCCAAAATACCAATTATGCTACACCTGGATGGGACTTGGGATAGTTATGGGAGATTTAGAGAATTTGAGGTCGATGGCATTGTAGTCGATGAGGATGCGAGTTATAGTCTATTGATTTTTACAATAGCACAACAATTAATGATCGATACATCCGAAAAAATTATAGAAATCATATACATTATCAACGAGCATTGTCCTCCAATGAAAATTAGGAACGATATGGGTGTTCATGTATACATGGAGACGAAAAAGGAAAACAAAAACTTAGGATCATATCCGCAATGTATAACTGTTCGCGATTTCAAAATGGAATTGAGTATCACCAATGAGAACACAGTTGTAGGTTTGTGCTGTTATATTTTCTATCAAATTCTGGTTGTATATTAATATCCTACACTTTATCTACATTTGATCTACAAATAAACTACATGTCAAAGTAAATATATATATCAGTATGGATTTTCACCATATCTACAAAATTTCTACATTTATTCTACAATAAAACTACATATTATCTGAAAAATTAATATGAAATACAGAATTTCAATGTTTCTACAAATTATCTACAAAATTTCTACAAACTGTTCATAACAAAATTTAACTTTATTTTCATGCAGTTTCGTCTGGAACACTAAAGTTACTTGATATGCCAACATCTCCCGTTATAGAGAAATATGAAAGTATAATAATAACAGATAGTATACCAAGTATTATTGAAGTACGACAAGTATACCAAGACAAGCAAACAGTTGCAACTGCAATGAAGCACTATTCTGTCATGCACAAGTTCCAATTCAGGGTTAAAAGATCTAGTGCTAGAAGGTATGAACATTGCACTTTGTAAATTTTTACTTCATCAGTTTTTTTGGGTGATATTGTTTAACAACATTGTGGATAGTTTGTAGTTGCTTTGTATATAACTTATTGTATATAATCTTTTATGCTAAAACTATTTTTTTTTGTGTGTGTGATCTACATTTTTTATACCAGTGTTTAAATTGGTTTTATTTTGTAGCTACTGGTTGGTATGTGTTGGTGAAAATTGTACATGGCACTTCAAGGCAACTAGCATAAATGATTCTGCAATGTTCAAGGTTAGAACATTCAACAACTTGCACACATGCTCTTTGATGGACAGTACATTCATCCAACGCAAACCTACTGCCATGGTAGTTGGTAGCATGGTTATTCCAAAATATGCTGATCCTAAGACAATTTACACATCAAAAGACATACAAACTGATATGTTGTCTGAACACGGCGTGAACTTAACATACATGCAAGCTTGGAGAGCAAAGGAAAAGGCTTTGGAGTTTTTGAGAGGTCATCCTGCTGACTCCTACAGCAAATTGCCCAGTTATTTGTATATTCTGGAGAAGACTTATCCAGGGTCTGTAGTTAAATTGAAGAAGACGGACGATGACTGCTTCTTGTATGTATTTATTGTGATTTGTACGTCAATCAGTGGTTGGGAATATTGTAGGTCAGTTGTAGTAGTTGATTGGACCTTCTTAAAGTCAGCATACAGGGAAATAATGCTAACAGCTAGTACAATGGATGCAGCAGGTATTGTAGTTTTATTGTAGAAATATTATAGTTTGTCTGTTTTTTGAAGTATTTGTAGATATATTATAGATAAATTGTTGAAAAGTTGTAGTTTGTATGTACATGTCTTCCTCTGCATTTTTCCTACAGCCAATTAATTGCCATTTGCCACATAATGTAGGTACCATATTACCATTGGCATATGCTGTTGTTGATTCAGAAAATGATGCATCATGAGCATCATGGAAGTGGTTTTTGAGCAATTCAAACATGCATATGGTGAACGACCAAATATGTGTGTTGTTTCGGATCGGAATGAGAGTATCTTGAAGGCAACATCTATTGTTTATCCCGACATGCCACATTATTCTTGCATGTGGCATATTTGGACAAATATAAGGGCAAAGTTCAAGAAGGGTCATCTAAAGTTAAGCGAATTGTACTTTGCCACGGCACGATCATACACGCTTGATGAATTTAATGAAAGGATGTCAAAGATTGATGAGATTGACCCGCGTGTTAAAGCATACTTATACGATATTGGCTACCATAGATGGTCTCGAGTACATGCTATGGTGAACAGAACTTGGACTATGACATCAAACATTGCAGAGTCGCTGAATGCTGTAACAAAATATGCAAGAGAGCTGCCGATAGTAGAACTATTAGAGTATATGAGGACTCTTCTTGAACGTTGGACGAAGGAAAAGTTATTGAAAGCAAAGGGTACATTCACATACCTTGGGTTTAAATTCAACAAAGAGTTGGATGACAACAGAACATTGTCGCACAAGCTTAGAGTAAGATCTGATCATTTACTGAATTAAATTAATTTATACAGGACAATGTAGATAATTTGTAGATATTTTGTATTTAACCGTATATGAATTGCTTTTTTGTCTGTGATGAAATTGTAGGTGAGGGCTTCAACAGACTACATCCATACAGTACTATATGGTGTGAGGCGCTATATTGTTTGTCTTGAAAACAAGAGATGTAGTTGTGGGCAATTCCAGCTTGATGAACTTCCTTGTCCACATGCTTTGGCTGCTTTAAGACACAGGGATGAGTCTTTTGAACAATATTGTTCTCCTTATTACACAAGTAAGAACCTATTGCGTACTTATGAAATACCAGTAAATCCCCTGCCTGATGAAAGCAATTGGAATGTACCACAACATATATCTGAAGAAGTAGTAAATCCACCTACAGCCAGCCAGGAAGACCTCAAAAAGAAAGATACAAATCATATAATGAAATAAATTCAAAGAAGTACAAGGTTTCATGTGGCAACTGCGGAGGAGAAGGGCATAACAAAAGATCTTGCAAGAATGAACCCAGAAAGAAATAAAACTTTTATGTAGTTAACAGAATATTTCATAAAAATTGTTGGTGAGTTCAGGACCTCAAAATTTGATGTGTAATTGTTGAGGTTTTTTAAGATCATAATGTAGTTAGTCAGGATTTTTCTATATCGAGATAATACTTTCATAGAGTGATTCGTTTATGAATGGTTTCTATATATATAATCTACCTCTTTTTTACTATCTCTAGCATCCTTTACAATCAGTTAATGACTTTCTACAAATTGTCTACAAATTCACATACAAAAAAACTACAATAACTGGAGCTGACATAATAACTAGATTATAATTCAGCTAGAAAGAAGTTATATGCTAAAAATAATATAGATCAGGTACTGTTTACATTCAACAATTTGAATGTAAAAAGCAACAAAATATTTAGTTACAGATTTTTACACTTATCTACAGAAAAAACAAAATAACTACATATTTATTGCGTTGACAGAATAACTGTATAAAAATTCAGTTGGAAAGGATTTACATGCTAAAATAATGAAGATCAAGTACTGTAAAAATTGAACAAGTGAATATAAAACAAACAGAATGTTTCCATTTGAACTACTATACTGGATAAGAAAAAAAAAAACAAAGGCTACTATAATTGTAGCGCAAGTCTGCTACAATTAAAACACAACAATATTGTTCAAAAACTTGTCTACCATCTTTCTTCTCAACTAGCATCAACTAAACAATTGTACTACATGTTCCATACAAAACATTACAACTACTTCTTCTTCCTCTGGACTCGTGTTTTCTCATTCAAAGCTGCTGCACCTTTTCTCCTTGCCAATTTGCCCGTCATCTCACTATCACTAATTACCCCATGTTTTTGCTTCTTTCTAGCATAGTCCCAAAGTAGCGCTCCATAGCGTCTACGATGTTGGTCAATATCAGAAAGGTCTTCCTCGGGAATTGATAAGTCTCCAAGACTAACATACTCTGCAAAGGCAGCAACAAATACACCACAATCGCTGCAAAGATAAAAAATGACAATATTTACCAAACAATTAGAAAAAAAGGGTTAAATGTATAGAAAGAAAGAAGATTTTTGTTACAGTGATCCTTCTTTTTGCTGTGGTATCTCTCCGACGATCCACTGAATGTTAAGAGGGTCGGTAACAGCTTTCTCAATGTATGCCTTTGTATTCTTGAAGTTGATGTCTTTACGCTTCCCATAAAAATCGGTGCATGACAAATACAAAGGGATAATAACAGAAAACTTGTCGACACAAGATTCAACAATAGGATGATTGCGTGAAGAGACCATGGAATCATACACATAAAGTTGCATGTCTGCAATGTCAAAAACAACCAACAACCAGTGAAATTTTTCTACAATGTTGACGGGCATGATGACATAATCAACTTGATCCCATGCAACATTTGCGAGTAGTCTATACCCCAATATATATTTTGCTACAACGTCCTGGGGTTTGACAACAGAAAACTTCTTTTCTGGAGGAGAATTTTGGAACTTTTCATAAATTTGTTCAATCCTAGTCTTGAACAAACAATCTGTTGTAGTAAACCTGGTCTTATTGTGGGGGCCATACTTGCCTCTTTTCCTCAAGTAATACATTATAACATTAATGTGCTGCAACAAAAACAGATTGCTTTTATAATACAAGTTATCTTCAAGTAATCTACACAAAACTACAATTACAGTACAAACAGATAACAAAGCATCTGCAATCAGAATACAAAGTACCTACATAATATCTACAAATCGAATACATTGAATCTTACCGAGTCATTGAGCACTTGTCCAGGGTGTGCCAGGGAAAAGAACCACTCCTTCTAGTCAACCTTTTCCACTCCAAGATCTAACCATGGCTTAATTTGGTTGTCCTTTATAGAGTACGGAGCCTTCCTCCTATATAAACAAATAGAAATTAAAATAAAATTGTTGAATGAAGTGGATATGTAAAAGATGAATACTGGAATAAAAGTGTCCAATTGTGCAAACTAACCTCTTTGAACCTGTGTCGGTACCGTGGTATAACCACTTGTTGAATTGATCCAACAACTCAGGATCTACATCTTGACCAATAACACTAGTAAATGGGTGCTTGAGGTGAAAAATTTGAGGTCCAACCGAGGTGCTGCCACCAGAACTGTATAAAGGGAGAAATGGTGATCGGGCATGCTTTCCCGGCTGCCTTGTTCTACCTTGATGCACGAGTGTTGTTTCATCTTGTATAGGCTCGCCGAACTTAACCAACTGGGAGAAGTTTTCAGGCAGCTCGAAATCATCAAGTGTAACCTCCTTCTTCTCACCTCCGGAGTCTTCTGAATCACGTACATTCACATAATCTGCCTCTTCACCTACATTGTCATCTTCCTCATTTTGTTGTTCTGTTTGAGCTGCTACTGTCACTCCGTGAATTGGATATTGTGCATCCATATCTTCCCTCTCTGAAACACAATGTATGCAATTTCATACCTGCATACATTGAACCATAAAGCAAATATCTATGAATGCAATTTCATACCTGCATTCTCTTCATCAACTGCACCTTCAAAATGTGTATATAAATCAACACGTGCTGGATGATTTTCTTCACCAAGTGCACCTTCAACATGTTCTGTTTTTCATTAAAAATGTTAAATCTGTAGAGCTGTGCCAATATGGTGTATTTATTTGTATATATTTTGTATATATAATGTAGACAAATTGTAGATATTTTGTAGAAAACTTGTAGATATTTGTACATATTCTGTAGATAATTGTAGATATAGTGGAGTTATTTTGTAGATACCTGTTTTGCTGGTGCTGGCCTGCACTGGTTCTCCACTAGTGAACTAAAATTGCTGATTGCTATTGTCTTTTGGTTGGTCAGTATTTTTGGTTGAACTCCCAGCAAACTGCAAGTTTTATATTAGTTAGTATATATATTTTAGAGGTGACATAAATAGTTTTGTTAATATGAATAAAATTCAAATGTTACCTTTGCATCAACTTGATCATTTTGATTGTTTAACACCTGCAAAACAGTGTTGACTGACTCATTTATTAGCACTCGAAGGCTACCTAGTTCTTCAAAGACATCTTTCCTAAAATCTGCAATCTTTTCATCGACCTACATATTAAAAAAATACATAGTTAACTTCAGAATATGTCTTAACATACATTAAAGAACATATGCACTATTATGTATACATCACAATGTTGTTTAGGAATAAATGTTACCTCCTCAAGACCTTTTCAATTTTGTACTCAACTTTATCAGGCAAAGAAATCACCGAAAGCTCTTCAGGTGATTCATTTATGTTGGTGAACTGGATGAGAAAAAAAATAAATTAGCTTGATTAAGGCAGAATATGTAGACAAATTGTAGATATTGTGTAGGTAAATGTATAATCATAAATAAAAATCATTTACCTTCATCCATTCAAGCTTGATCATTCTGTCTTCAATTGCAGCTAACCAAATCTGACCCTTACTAGCTGACCAGTTAAGTATGCGAGGGATTGAATTAGAAATCCTTGTAGCTATATCAGTGTTGACGAAGGAGCAACACTCATACAACCATACTTGCATAGCTAGTGGGAATCTTCGAATGAGATAAGAATGAACGAAAGGATTTAGCCTGTGCCTAACTGATTCAATCAATAGTCTGTAAGCCTGAATACCCCATGGAAATGTCTCGTACTGACCGGAATCCACCAAATAAAACCTAAAATGATCTACCAACCCAATATGGTCTTTCTCTGAAGGACAAATGAAGAATTCTATGAGATATAGAATACATAACTTTACTGCATCATCATCATTTACCCAACTTTTGTTGGTTACAATCTGTTTTAGGTATGTCTTCTCCACTTTTACCTTGTTTGGAAAGTAACTGCTCATTATCTAACTGACATAATTCGTAGTGTAACCAAAGTCTGTCACCTCGGTATGACATCTAAGACCAGTTATTAATGCAAACTCTCTCAATCCAAAATTTAACCTCTCACCTTTAACTCAGCTGAAAAATAGGAAGCATCGGATGAAATCAATTCATACTTCATAAGAAGATGAATAGCTTGATTTTGCATGCATAAATTGGGAAATGACAGTAAATAACCAAAGCATGTCTTCTCGAATAGCTTCAAACCATTTGGAGATAAGAGCTCTTTAATTTGGCTAGGAATGCTAGGATCACATAATGTCTGAAATCTAAGCACCCCATAATCAACATTATGGGATGCAAAAAAATGTCCATTCTGCACAAAATATAAATAATCTCACATTAATACAGTGCTTACAAAATATAGATACATTTGCAATTTATCTAAAAAATAACTACAAAAAATGTACAGAATATCAACAATTTTAAATAGATCAATAAAGCTACAATTAATCTTCAAACTGAAGATACATAATCTACAGAGCAGAAAAAACACAGATTATGTAGATTTTTAACAACTAAAACAATCGAAATAACTAGTGAAGAAATTACTAAAATCTTACCTTCACCAATGACTGTTTTCGAACATTTTTAGGAGATTTAACCCTAGGGGCTTTTTTTGAATTTTTCTTCTTTTTGGGAGTTTTTGAACTGGGAGACACCTTCGCTTTCTTTCCAGGTTTACTGATAGGCACATCTTCTACAAAATCATCATCGAACACTATCTCCTTTCCTTTCCTTTTCGCTTGTTTAATCTCCCTCGAAGATTCTCCAGCATCGAAATCATGTTTTTGTTTAGTTCTATTTTCAGCCCTGATTTCACGCGGAGAAAGACTTTGCTTCTTATCTACAATTGCATGTGCAGATTTCCCATGCTTTTTAGGTGAATGCGGTGATAATACACCCAAATCGAAAGAAGGTATATCAGCTTCTCTAGCTTTTTTAGGGCTGTGCTTTGAAGGTTTGTTCTCTTCATTGAGAAAATTTGAAGCTGAAGGTAAATGTGTGTATGAACTTTGAAGAATAGACTTCAATTTTGACTGGTTATAGAAGAAAAAACTTGAAATTGGACGTTAATGGTGGGAGTTACATACGTTTCTCTGGTTTTAGCAGAGGAAATAATGTGAAAGAAACGTGTGATACATGGTGAGTGTGGGTTTGGGAGAGAGAAACGTGGGGAAATTTGGAGGAATATACGGTACCATTAATTTAGGAGAGATATAAGGTACCATAATTATGAACGGTTAATACACATTGGTATATAATTGGTAATTAGGTATACTAAATGTAATTATATCAAATCTTGAACATGGAGGGTAATATATTTTACTATATGGCATAGGAATATAAATTCCTTTCTAGAATGAGTGTTCTAAATTAAGTTCCGCATTTTATTCCGATTCTATTGATTTTCAATAATAATTTGGCCCATTAGGTAAATTATTGAAAACCAAAATGATACTTCGAACACTAGTAGTAAGAGTTTTGACTAGATTTTCAAAATTAAGACAAACGGCTGCATTGAAAAACAGTCCTATTTTCATAAATCAAACTAAAATGCTTTGCCAAAAAAAAAAAAATACTAAAAGAAAGAACACAAAGGGATGTCTTCCAACAAAATAAGAAGTTTCTCTTTTTCAAATGGAAACCTTTTTTTTTCAAATGAACGACTGAGAAATAAAAGCTTCAACAAGGAAAGACTTACAATTTTGTTAGTTTAGACTCAGCAGTCAAATATGACCCTAAGCCTACATGATCTCAATGGAGTGCTAGCAAACTCTCAATAAGCACAGGAATGTAGACTCTTGACTCCAGGATATTAAAAGAGCTGCCAGTCAATATGTCAAATAAAGTTGTCCGAGGGACGACTTCAACGAAATCACTACTATCGCCTTTCATATTCCCTTGTTATTTATAGGAAAGATGCTCAAGACTAGTCATCTATCCTACCACATAAATCCCTGCCCCAAGTTCGGGAGGAGCGGGGAACGGGGCAAAAAGAGCTGTGGAAGTTTCCAATATCAAAACAATCCATTCTAAGAAGTATACATACTTCAATACTGCAGATTCTGCAAATTTTGCACACTTACCGTAGACTTAGATGTGCCTGACTGCTCTTGAAGCAAATCGTATTCCTCCGTTCCCTGTATGTTCTGCACAGATACAAATAGAATGTAACCTACAAAATAAGGGCGTGGGCATAGAATAAGGGAGTGGGCACAAAATAAGATACAGGACCTGATATATTTTGAGCAAATTAAGCAAACACGACCATAAAAGGACATGCATAAATACACATCAAAATATCCCCTATTACCATTTATCACCAGTCAAGATCTTAAATCCAAGTTAAAGAGAAAAACAAGAGCAACAGAAAAACAATTAGTTCTTATCGTAACTATCTCCCTTTTTCTATCTGAATAAAGAAATTATGCCTGATAGATACACATGGTGGACTCAAATCAGTTTTGCCATCCAACATCTTGCTGCTAGTTTCCTCTTCGCGAATCAATCTGTAGTCATAGGTTGAACGCAGCACCTGAAACGGGCCTTTCTGACAGTAGTCATGATTTCTGTCTCTGCTGCCTCAAGCATTCTGACCACCTGAGAGAAAGGTGGCCTATTATCAGGGTCAGCATCCCAGCAGCGGGTCATGATCTCAGATAACACAGGCAAACAATCATTGGGGATCGTTGGGCGGACGCCTTTGTTGACAACAGCAAAAGCTGCCTGTACAGCAGTCATGTTCTGGAAAGGAAGCATCCCTGTTATGAGCTCCCAGAGAACAATGCCAAAACTATAAACATCAACTTTCTGGGTGTATGGTCGGTGCTGGATCATCTCCCTACAAAACAAAGTCAAATGCACTTAAGCAGTCCACCACCAAACACGCACCAACAACTTTGAACATTGTTTTTCTCTTTCTAAATAGAGAAGAAACTAGAACATTTGCAAGAAAAAAAATGATAAAGTTAAACAGGATAGGATCTGCAGAACATGAATAGATAGTTTCTCAAGAGGAAACTTGAAAGGTAACTTCATTTTTCAGGTTACTTGGAATCAAAATTTGAGTATTATATCAGTTAGTTTCAAGGACTGGCTACACGTGCTAAGCTACGAGCTTTACCAGATATTGAGATCCCCACTGTTTTGGGAATATATCATTCTTTTGTAAGCATCATTCATTATTACATCAAACTCAGTCAAGAGAAAGCACATTCATCCGTCTACTTCCTAAGGCAAGTCATGCATACTAGTCTATTCTCACACTGAGAAGAACTATATTTCACTGCGACATTATCCGCCATCACAATGGTCTGGTGCTTCATGACTAGGTTATCACCAAAATTATCACCACTAAGCAGACCAACCTCATACATCCATTCTTACAACAAGCATTTCAACACTACTTCAGGCAGGCATGAACACTGTCTTCTCTGATTAATGTCTAAAAGAAATGTCCTATTAGAAATGAAAACAACTTCTCCATTTGTCACATTATCTCAAAAAAAGAAAACAAAAGCTTAATCTCCAACTCACTTAGCTTATGAAGAATATACTTTCATCTCCCAAGCCAATTTTCATCTCCAACGTTGTGTAGGAAAAAAGCCAAAAAAAAAGGGAACAAATGCCAGCCATAATCTACCGTGGATACTTGATAAGTGATCTTTCTACAGCAGATGGAAAGGGAGCTAATTCTATATCCTGTTCTCTCTTTCATCCTGAATTGCAGATCTAATTACAACAATAACAACATACCCAGTATATTACCACATTGTGGAATTGCAGATCTAATTTAAGGTTTAAATTCTAACTGCCATATATGCCCGAGAAACAAATAACTGAGCTTCCAAGAACAGTATCCTAAAGACCCAGGAAACCATGATTAGCAAATATTCCTCAAAAGTATTAATATACCAATTCTCGGTTATGACACCAAATACAGGAAAACCCCGAATGTCAGCAAAACAATAAACTACTAAACAAATTGAAGCAAAATTTCTTTCTCGTCATTAATTTTGCACCTTATATGCTAGTCCACGCCATCGAAGAAGATTATTTCCATGGTTATCCAATAAAACATAGATTTTAACAATTTAATACTCAGGCATGCAAATGCATGAACCTAGAAATGCAAGCATAATACATAAAATGACATGTAATATCAGAGATGCATATGCAAGTTAGAGTTAATAAAACCATCAAGAAAATCTGGTTGATGAATGTGTGTGGATGGAAAGGAATCAAAGATGTTCTGATGGAATCTCAACTCCAGATCACTCTCTTAAAGCTAGATGTTTGCATAATTTATTTTGCAGGACAAACCTAATCCCAGTAGCTAGTACCGATCATTTTTTGGACTGTGCTAGCTCCCTCTAATCTGTTATAATGGAGCTAACACACTCCTTTAACCTTGCATCTCCTTGATGCTTTCTAATGTAATGCCTTCATCACAAATAAAATGAAATGTAAAATATATTCTAAAGTATTTATGGGTATTTCAAAATTAATTTGATGTTTCTTAATTCATATGAACGGACTTGGCAAATCAAGCCCATATGGACAACCCAGCGCCCTAAATAGATTTGATGCATGGATTTTTTCAAACCCCTTCAGTTGATGAGTTCTGGTCAAGAGAAATCTAAAATCTTGAGATATTTCAAATATAGTAGTACTTATTATCAGCATATAAAAGCAGCATGTGATCCATATTATGTGGACTCATCTGTGAGTATGTATTCTATCAGATGTATGCAATACTGGTATAGGTACATGCATTTTCTTTTTTGTTAATTTTTTGTGCGTACCCCCACCCACGGTACACACATTCGACACAGGAAAAGCAAATCCAAAGGACCAGTATAACACAGCTTGTGATAATTCGATCAACTTTCAATCAACCTGAAGCAATTAAATTGTCCCAAAACAAAAAAAATCAAGCAATGCCTCTTCCAATTAAACTGCACAAAATCTAAGGCAGTAAAAGTACTATAAAATAAAATAAAATAAAAGTAAGATGTCAAGTACTGAGCCACAGCATGTGTAGGCTCTCCCCCGTAATTAACACAAGTTGTATTAGTTGATCATTAACGGTTTTTTGTGCTACTTTTGTTTCTAAAACGCCTATTTCAACTAAAGTAAGCATTTAGTCGAGCAACACATGTTATAAGACTAAGTACCAAATATGGCATCATTATAATTTTTTTCCAAGGAATTGTTTCTTCATTTATAGCATCTCTCCAGCATTGTTATTCAAAGCCATCACTTTAAATGATGTGAAGCAAGGGATTATCGCTTCATAGACGACACCATGCGCTCCAGAGAAGTGTGCACTCTAAATGATGATGCACAAAGTGATCCTAATGAGAAAGGGGTCGATTCTTTAAATCTTGATTTTGAGGAGTTGGATTAATATCAACAATATTTTATATCACCCTTCAATTCGAATTAGCAAAACCAATGTCTCCTTGCGTAATATGGATTCAAACATTCATGATCTGGATGTGAATGAGTCGAATGACTTAGCCCTCGCTCTATAACCATCTCTCCAGAGATTGTGAAAGATGTTCTACTAGAAATATTCTTGTTATTGCATCGACTCATATTCCCCAAAAAGTGGATCCCGCTCGAATAGCTCCGAATAAATTAATTAAGATACGAAGGCTTCTTCTTCCACAATAACGAAAGCATTTTTTCACTCTTTCATATACTAGGGGATTTCACTTGGAAAGAAAATGCTCCATACTAATGGATTCGGTCCATAACCATGGGTTCCAATGCACGAGATCTTGTAGCACTGGTTGCTAAATTTAGTTATTTTAATTGCAATTTGATTGTTATACAACTAAATTTATCTATGTTTGGTATTATTTACTTTTCCTTAACTTATGTGCCTCACTTCTCCTTTTCGCTTCAAACTGCATGGACCTTATCGTTTTTGGTGCTTTTCACTTTTCAGAACACTGCTCTCCACAAAGAATGATTGGATGTTTCAGGAAATAATTCAGGTTCACGAGAATATTTATAAATTTGTATATATGGTATATTATACATTTATACTTTGGATAACTTGAGTGCTTCACTTCTCGCTTTTCGCATCAAACTCCATGGACCTTGTCGCTTTTATGCTTTTCACTTTAGAAACACTGCTCTCTAGAAAGAATGACAGGAGGTTTTAGAAAATGATTTACTTATAAAAATAAAAAAAAGTGGCGTGGTGATCAATGAAGTGGGTTGAGAACCATGACGCCTTAGGTTCAGATCCCAGCAGGGCAAGGGCAAAAATACTAAGTGATTTCTTCTCATTGATCAAAGTCTTGGAGGATAGAGTTACTCGGTACCTGTGCTGGTGGGAGATAGCATTAGTAGGTACCCCATGGATTAGTCGAGGTGCGCGCAAGCTAACCCGGACACCACGGTTATAAAAATAATGATTCGGGTTCATGAGAAGAATGAGCCAATATTCCACTTCTACTTCTCATTGATTGAGATGGTATTCGAGATGGAGAAAGTCTATTTAGCAACTCAACGGAGAATCATGTCACCATAGCAGAGACAAGAAACATCTCGGAGAAGAATTAACTTCTTGTCAACTTAGAGCTAGCGAAGATACTAAAAGAGGTACACTTGCTTTATGGTGTAACCAATTTACCTTTTTGAAAAAACAATTAACCTCACCCAAAACAGGGTTTTAACTTCTTTCCAACTCGGAGCTAGCGAAGATGCTTAAAGAGGTACACTTGACTTATGGTGTAATGAATCTACCTTTTTGAACAAACAAATGACCTTACCCCAACGCAGTAAACCATTAATTGTGCGTGCAATTATGGCAATTGCATTATAACATCTTCAACTACTCATCTAGTTCCTGATCTTGACCATGAACTCGGACGTCCATTTGAAGCATCATCTGGGTAGACAAGTACATTGTCCGGTGTCCAGCTTAGGACAAGCATTGCTAAGCTTTCTAGGAGAGCAATGCAAATAAAGGCAATAAACTCTTTTCATAGAGGCACGAATCCAATATATGACACCAGCCTTCTTTAATAATGGTGAATGGAAAAAATTAACCACAGAACTCTTACTATTATACCCTCCCACCACATTACCAAGAGCGAGAAAGGCGAGGAATTCGAATAATATCAAGTCATCTCTTACTGGAAAGTCACTAATTGGGTTAATCAATCTAAAGTTAGAGGCTATAATCATTTCTTTTAAGAAAACACCAATAGCAATCTTTTCTTCCCCACCAACTTCCAGTAAAGGGAGACATGTGTTCAGTAGACACTAAAATTGTCATCCCTTATCTCCTTCTCCTCTTCAAGTTTCTCGAGCAGCAACGAACCTAGTATATGGAAGTATGTTATCCTGTAAAGAGAGAGAAATCCAATGAATCGCACCTCCCCATTCTCTTTCTTACCCATAACATTCCAACCGAACTCCACTGCTCTGAAGAACGAGGCAATGCTAAAGCTGATGATGGAAGGTCAACATCACAAAGGAGAGAAGATGCACTTCCAAATGAGCTTTCATCTACCTATTCAATAAGTAGAACTATGGTTCATATCTCTCAAACATATCCTGAAACTGAACCGAGTTAGGTAGCTGCTGTAGTTTGAACCCTTTCCAGCTAAACTAACTAGAAGCAACTTCCTTTTTTTGACAATGATACTCGGGCCAGCTTGCGAGCATCTCGACTATTTCACCGAATGCCTGCTATCTCCCATCAACGCAGATATCGGATAACTTTGCGCACCAAGGCGTAGGCATATGGGAAGAAATCACCTATTGTTTTTGTCTCTGCTGGGATTTAAACCCTAGTCTCCGCGATTTGCACCCATTTCATTAACCACTAGGCACACCCTTAGGCGCGACTAACTTGAAGCAAATTACAAGTCACACGCAAGAAGGAAAGGAAAGGAGGGAAAGAAATTGAAAGAGAATATTAAGCTGATCATTTCTTTGACCTTCATCAGGTGCATAACTAAGTTAAAAGGTTTGATCGGAAGAAATAATTTCTCCCTCTTAGCAACAGCAATATAATCGCAAATAATGAGGTCCTATCAAAAGGATATACAGGTCTTGAACGCATCGCCTCCATGCTTTTCACTTCAGTTCTATTTTGCCAAAAAAAGGATCCAACATGCTACAATATTTCTAAAATATCATGTAGCAATGAGAATATATATGTTTGCTACAATTTCACCTTATTCTTAGCAAGTAAAAGGCTAGTTTTTCACATGCACAAATATAAAAAGCATTGGAATTTAAAACTAAAATACAGAAATTGAAAACTTCAAAAGTAATCTACAAAGCTAAAACATATCCATAAGAGTAGGTCAAAAAGCTTAAGAGCTCTAGTATAAGCTCAAAAATTGGAATAAGACACCAGATTTAACAAGGCTGCTAAAGAGTCTAGATGCTTACGGAGCCATCCAGCGGTATGTTCCAGTTTCTGGTGTCATTCCTTCCGTCTGCACCTCAATACGAGCAACACCAAAGTCCGCAATCTTGATTGACTTGTCAGCAGCAATCAGTAGATTGTCGGATTTCAGATCACGGTGTATCAGATTCAGGGCATGTACATACTCCATCCCCCTTGCCACATCCAAAGCCTGCTTCACTGCTAACTTCAATGGCACAGATCGGTTGTGCCGCCTCGTTAGGAACTGGCGCACTGATCCCCCTTTTGCGTATTCAGTCACAATACACCATACCATGGGTTTACGACATGCACCAATAAACCGAACTATATTTGGATGCTTCAAATTTGCCAACATCATGACCTCCTGCTGAAATTGCTGCTCCATCAAGTGAGCCCTCTCAAGATCATGCTCTGGCCTCTCCAAAAGCTTGATAGCAACATCCTCACCATTATAAGTTCCCTTGTAGAGTTTTCCAAAAGCTCCTTGAGCAAAAGCTGGTCCCATGTTAAGCTTCCTCAAGTCAATTGTCCACTCATCATAATTCTCAAGCCCAATGGTGGGGAATCGAGGATCAATCAAGGCTTGAGCGAGGGCATCATTGCTCAACCCGTTAGAAACTCTCCCCCTGTTTACGCTAGCTGCAACAGAATAGTTATTGTGGACGCGATTGAGGCCCTGATGGTTTAAAATACGAGTGTGAGAATCATTTGACCCAACACTGCTGTTATCCATCGACATTGCAACAGAACCTCCACCATTGCTCATCTGCAAGCTCCCATAACTCTCAATTGACATGTTTGACCCCTCACCAAGCTTATGGTAGAAATTCTGTGACAGGTTTTGATTTAAGTCTATAAGTCCAGCAAATTTTGGAGCCTCCATCATTTTTTCTGACAAAGCAGCTACAGCACAAAAGCTTCAAATCTGACTTGTTTCTACTGCATGAGGGTTTCTACAATCAAACCGCACCTCTCCTGCCCTGTAAAACATGAAATAGGAAAAGGTCATTTATCAAAAACACAATCCTTCTCAGTAAACTGACAGGGATAAAGTCTTGTGAAACTGAGCAACCCTGTTTGCTCTTTATTTAAATAACTCATTCTCATTTTCTTAGTTTCTTGGATAAATAAACCTAGCGTAACGAGAAGCCTACCAGACGTAGACTCCAATAAGAAAAACCATCAGCCTAGCAATATCATCTTTATAATCATACTTCTGTTGGCTCTTTTTCTCCCTCTTTACAAGTCGGAATGCAATTAACAAATTGAATAAGCTAAAACAACTACACAAATATTACTAGCTTTTTCCAATGACGGTGGTGTTCGGGCCAGCTTGCGCGCACCTCGATTATTCCACCGGGTAGCTGCTACCGAGTAGGTGCTACCTCCCACAAGCTCAGGTACTGAGTAACTCTACCCACGACAAAACTTCCAAAAACGAAGCTTTATTAATAAAATTTGTAAAACAGACCATGTAGAAAAAAAGAATCCTTCATCACCTTCAGTTCATTCAATGCCTTCAAAATTCAAATTAGCTAATCACTAGAAATGGAAATGAGAAATCAATTAACAAATTTTCTTCAATTACATTCAGAAGATTAATCATAAACTACCTAAAACCATAGTCCCTTTAACTTGAGTAACCTAAGACCTTCAAACTCAACTTAATATAGAAAACAAAAAACTAATGCAAACTCCAAATTATAGAAAAAAGAAAAAATTGAAAAGGCTAAAATTGTCGAAAATAGAACTAAGAAAATCATAATTAAAACAGCAAAAGCTCAACAAAAAAGCTCAAAAATTTAACAAAATTAGTGATCCGAGGGCAAAATCGAGGACGAAAAGGTAATTTTACCGCGATCAAAAGAGCTTGACTTTGCGATTAAGCTGGTGCCGTGTGCTAATTGTACTCTACAGCCGATCGAACTTTCCACCCGACCAAATCCGCCGGTTAAATAAACATCACCGGCGGCGTACAGAGAGAAAGAGAGCTAATAAAGTTATAGAGAAAGAGAGGGTATTCTCAGTAGCACAGAAAAAACGAAGAAAGAGAAGTGAACACGAGAAAAACACACACACACAGAGTAATGAATGAAATGAATTGTGAATTGTGTTAGCTATAGAGAAGAGAGCTTGTTTAGTCTTCGTCTTTTGTTTTTTTCTTCTAACACATCGAGGGAAGACCTATGGTGTAGTCACTCACATGCTAAATGTCTGTGAGCTGAAGTTCTGTGGGGCCTACTTTAATCAGAACCCTTCATCATTTGATCTTTGGCTGGTATTACGTATGTGCTTATTTGGGATGTCACGTCAAGATGGGGGTGGGTTGGGGACCGGGAGTTGAGATGGGGGTAGGGGATCTGGCAGGGGCGGGTGGCGTGTGGGGTTGGGGGTTGTGTTGAGGGCGTGGGATGGGGTTGGAGTGTGGTAAATGTACTTATAAAACTTGTTTTTCGTAAATTCTATTACAAAAATTATTTAAAGGGTAAAAGTGAATAAAATATGGAGTGTGTGTCTCTCTCTCTCTATATATATATTTATATTATTTATTTATTTTTAGAAGCGATTAAAATATTCTTTTTATTTTTTAAGGAATTTAGTTTTCAATTTTTCTTAGATAATGAAAAATATTTTCTTCAATACCAAACACACCCTTCGTTTTTTGTGTTTTTCTTTCTTTTTGTATTTAGGGAAGACTTGTGGTGTAGTCACTCACATGTTAAAAGTTTTGTGAGCATGAAGTTAGGTGGGGACTACTTAAATCCTGACCGTGAATATTTGATTTTGGATTTGTACTACGAATGTGCTTATTTGGGACGTCACGTCAAAGTCGGGCCAATTGAAGAAAAATAAAAAAATAAAAAGGAGGGAAATGGAAGAAAAAAAGAGGAAAAGAAAGAGATGTAATTGGAAAAGTGCAATTAATATGGTGTGGAATTTTGTGTAAGATAATCATGTGTAGTTATTTCTCCATTTTATTGGATATCTCAGAAGGAACCATCATATAATTTTATTGAGATGTGAAATAATCGTAAATGATAGTCTTGATAAAAATAAAATAAAAGAGCATAATAGTTTTAAAATTAAATGTTCTCCTACTGTTAATTATACATATTATTATTATTATTATTATTATTATTATTATTATTATTATTATTATTATTATTATTATTATTATTAAGCTTAGATAATTGGTTTCTTATTTGGTGTTTAGCACTCGCTGAGAGTCCGATTAATTTAGATTCACGTCACATAAGGCGCATTAAAAAGAGAAGTATTTTTTACCAGAATTTTTCGTCCTACATGGATTAACCCCAGTTCTCTGGTTAAGATAAAAATATTTTATCCATGTACTGCAAATTCTTGGTGATAAGCTTAGATAACATAAAACGAAATAAACAAGTTTGAAATCTATTATCCTTTATCTAACTCCAAATAATCAAAACCATCTAGGCAACAAGTTGGCATATATCTATTTTGACAATTAGAAGTTACTTTAACTACATGAAAACATAATTGTATGCATTAGATTTATAACTAGCTAGATTTAAATATGTACCAGAACTGCAAAGCTCGGATTAAATAAGAAAGGTTAGAAACGTTTTACTATTGTTACATATTAAAATTATTTGTATTAAAAATTATAAAAGACGATATATGGTGAGTCTTTTATCACCACCAAAGATTGTGGTGGGATGGTTAGAATACCTCCATCTTAATCGAAAAAAGGATTTTTCTATCGAAAAAATCAATGACTGCAAGTTGATAAGAGTGAGGAATAGAAAAAAGAAATTCGTGCAAACAATATGATTTTAGGATGTGATGTATTTATTTGTAGATAAAGCTAGATTTAATGATCTTTTCCAACTTAGATTTAAGGGAAATACTAATAAATAAGAAGAAAGAACAAGACAACATGGGTGGTTGGAGGAATCAAATGACATATCTTATGTTTACACTCCCTTGATTTTGATTTGGTGGCATATCGCCTCTCAAATATTTATAATATAAACATAATTTCCTCAAATCAATGAACTTAAATGGATATTACTCTTTCAAACTATTTTTTTAATCTTTTATTGCGTTGATCGTATATCAGCTAAAAATTTCTAAAATATAATATTTTTAAATGAGAAATTCAATTTTGAACAAAATCGACCTCAGTTTTGTAAGTGTATATAGCTCACATGAAAAGATAAACAGACGTTACGAGTTTACGACATTCATTGGACAGTTAAAGAATTATTATAGCAAAGAAATTAGAATTAGAAATACATATTAATCAGGGAAGTGTTGACATAATAGGCATGATTTATATGACTAATTACACATTCATCACAACCATTTTTTCATGAATTTGAAAAGCTAATATTACTGCGAAAATGAATATTTTATACCACAAGAAACGAAAGGAAAAACGAGATAAAAATGTAAGCTTACGTGATAAATGAATTTTAAATGAGAAAATGAATTTTGTCAGAAAATTGGGTAAAGGCCAAATCTTTATCTCATTTTTCCTTCACCCAATGATATTTTAGTCTTCTTGTTTTCTTATCTTTTTTTCTCATCAAGAGAATACCTAAGGTGTAGTCACTTACATATATTTAAATGTCAATATTTGATCTTTGACTGCTATTACGTACATATGTGCTTATTTGGGATGTACAATTATTAAGTGAACTTAAGTCACCTCTAAAAATACCTTTCTCGGCTTGGCTAAGATCAAGTGTATTATACATTTGAGGAATTTTCAGAAATCACTATCGTTTAGTGGCTATTAACTTTCTATAGCTACCATTGTCTACCCTAAAATCCGAGTAACAATTAAACTTGTATTGTGATTTTAAAGATATGTTATTTAATCCAATACTAACTGATAAACAAGGAATCAAGTGTATAAATTAAAGAGTAAGGTAAATCAAACCAGTATGTAAGCAAGCCTCGACCTCGAGCTATGGCAACCCCGAGGTAGATGAATAAGAACAATAAAATAATAATAATGCAATTCAGATGAACAGTAAGCAAGAAAAAATAATGTATGTATATTCTCTTTGTCAATGATTGATGCGTTACAAATGATTGGGATCCCCTTTATATAGTAGGGGAGTCCTAAATAAGGTACACTTCTAATTATAGTAGGGAATCGTATTATACAGCTGTCTAACCGCCTAGTACAAATCCGTTCCGGAATTTACGCCATAATCTTAAGGCCACTGCGGGAATCTCGCTCTTTTTGTTATAAAACCATAACGACATTATCTCGAGGTTGGTCATACTTGGCCTCGGTGTTCATCGAGCACTTCGAACTTCGAGTCTTGTTCTCCGTCATCGGACTCCAGCCCGGTCCATTTTGAACTTATTCTCGAAGCGACCCCTCGAGCCCACGAAATCGGGCATATCTAATTTCGACCGTATACAGATAGTCCCCGCGTTTCTTAGAATAAAATGATAAGAAACGACTAGAGCCTCGATTTTCCGGAGTCCCTGATAATGATGTCATCCTCGTGACGTAGGCGCTCAAAGTGACCGAAACGTCCCGTCGGCTCCCTCCACAAAACATTAAATGCTTCACCAGTAGTGGTCGGCCATTAGCGCCGCCAAACCGTCGCCGCTTGTCCATAAATACAAGGCCTAAATTCGAATAAAAAACTTTACTTCCATCTTCAAACCACCTTCAAACTTCCCTTATCTCTCCCCCTCTTCATCTTTCTCTCTCATTACATGTTACTCTCGTTCTTTTTAGGGCCAAAAGGTATCAAGCTCCGCCTATTTCCGCTTTCTCTAACCCAAATCAATGGCGAAAACCTCCAAAACAGTTCATCAAAAGGAGAAAGCTTCTTCCTCCTCTTCCCCGCCGGCCGGTGATAAAGCGTCGGCCCTTCACGAGATTATTCCCGGCCCCTGTGTCATAAAGAAGGACTTCAAAGTTGAAAATCCCCTCGCGATTCTTGGCCGATGCGAGCATGTATCGAGGTATATTTGCTCAATAACGGAGAAGCATCTCAAGGCCATGAAGAAGAACTATGGCTGGAGGGATGGGGTCGTCGTAAAGATCCCCGCCCCCGAGGAGAGCATCACTACTTAGGGGTGGGCATATATCGGGTAAAATCGATAACCCGAACCGCTAATTATTTATTGGGTTATCGGTATTGAGTTATTGGGTTAACGGTTCGGTAACGGGTTAAATTTTTTTTTATTGGGTTATCGGTTCGGGCTCGGTTTGTAATTCTGTTATTGGGTAAAAAACGATAACCCAATAAGAATTAACTAATTTACTAGTTTACCCTTAAGTATATACATACTATACTAGGGTTTCATAATTGGTTTTTCCTATTCTTTCTCAATTCGCAGTAAGTCAGTTTCTCTTTCTCAGTTTCTCAATTTTTCCGCCGCACCCCTACGGCCCATCCTCACCAGTTCTCCGCCTCACCACGGCTCACGCCCTCATCAGTTCTCCGCCTCACGGCTCACGCCCTCACCAGTCACCAGTCATCCCATCAAGACTCAGGTCGGCGTCACTCATCAGTCGCATCACGCCCTCACTAGTCAGCCCGTCAAGACTCAGGCCAGCGTGTAAGTTTTTAGTTGCTTCATCTTCATCTTTTTCTTAGTTTGTTTGAAAGCATTATGGCTCTGCATTTTTTTTCGGGGGGGGGGGGGGTTGTGCTGTGTGTGTGCGCGCTACTATTGTTTGAGATCTTGTTCTAATCATTTGTCTAGTCTTTAAACGTTTTTGGAGATTCTGTTTTATGAGAAATGAAATGGGCTTTGACATTGGTGCTGTTGCATTATTCACTTATAATTTTAACATGTGTTTCTCTTTTTGGAATATTAAGAATCCTAAGTAGTAAACTTCTGTTTAAATGTTCTTAAGGATACAAGACCACGTTTTATTAACAATACAATCATATTCCATTCCACCTTTGTAATCCTATATTTATGCATCAGAAAGTTGTCAAAGACAACGGAAATCTGCTCTATTTCTTGACTTCTGCCTCATGATAATTGAGAACTCGACAGTTTTATATATTGCGAAATTGTTTTAGTTGTTTTATCTTATCGGGTAAATCGATAACCGAACCGATAATGATTGATAACCGATTAACCGATAACCGATAACCAATATCTTATCGGTTTGGTTATCAGGTTATGATATTTGTAAACCGATAACCGATAGGCAAAACTAATAATATTCAAAACCGAACCGAACCGACCGATGCCCACCCCTATCACTACTCATGTGGAGGGGTTCCTAAGTGTTTACACTTACCCCTTCATGTTGGGTCCCCTCGATCCAATGGTGATTCTGCAAGAGGTATCAGGTCACCCTCAGCCAGATCCACCCTTCTTTCTGGCGTATAGTGATCATGCTTCGCTATTTCTCTAGCAAGGCCGAGGGGCTAGAGTTCACCCTCAATCACCTTATCCGATTATATCGGCCTCAGCTTTTTCGAGGGTTGATCAAGTTCCAACACCGGTCGACCAAGGCCTTCTTTGCTAGCAATGACGAGGATCGGGGCTGGATGAGCCGGTTTGTGCGAGTGAGGACCTGTGATGTCATCCCAGAGGAGAAAGTGTCGTTCCCATAGAAGTGGAACCCCGATGGTTGCTTGGATGCCCCATGAAGTCGCCGACCTCGAAGACTGGGTCCGTAAATTAGATGCGACTTCCTCGTATGACGAGCGCCGATGGCGTGACTTGGTAAAGGGAAGATGGGAAGCCAAACTCCATGGTAAGTTCTTCTGGCAAGTTTTTGATGCTTTCCCCTTTACCGGATTTGTTACTTTACTCATACCCAATTTTTATTAATGTAGGAATTGGAGATGTCTCTGAAATGATGCCAGCCCCGCCCAGAGAGGAGACCGAGTCCCCGATTCCAAAATCGGGGAAAGATAATAAGAGAAAAAGGGTTTCGAAGCCCGAAGACCCCCAAGATGGAAGGGGTCCTACTCGAAGACGCAGAAGGAATCTCATTCACGTGGACATAGACTCAGTCCACCAGCTGAACGATGAAGAAGAAGACGAGGGCGAAGAATCGGCGCTGGTGAGCCAAACCAGGAAACCAGCCGAAGCTTCCAAGCCTCCAAACCGAAGACCCTGCCTCATGGTGAGGAGGCTCCGAAGAAAGACGCGGGCAAAGCCCTTGAATCACCCGAGGTCGAGATTGTTCCTCGACCATCAATAGACACACCAAAGGGGACAGGTTCTGAAATCCCAGAGTTGAATAGAGCGCCCTGGGTGATTTGCTCGGGGCCATGATAATAGGTCACTCTCCTCCTCTACCGGCTTATTCTGAGGAGTCCATAAGGTAGGCTTGAGCGCTGCACATGCTCGACTTAAGAGGCGTCCCCAGTGAAGAAGATCCTTTCTGGGATTGCTTTACCAGGGTCGATGATGTTGCCGATCTCAACGATGCAGCTACTCTCTTCGAAGAGGCTCAACGCCTTTTCTCTCAAGTAAGCTTTGATTCCTATCGTGCAATTTCATTTTTCTTCTCCCCTTTTTTCCCTAACTGATTTCCTTTTTTCTGTGTAGGCTTTCACCAGGTTCAGGGCCGACTTGAGCCAATGCGAGGCCGAGCTCCAGAAGACCTCGGATGAAGGGAAGGCCCTGAAGCTCCTTTGCAGTCAAATGGAGGAGGAGCTCAAGGACCTTCGGGCTGACCAGGACAAGGCTCGAAAAAATGAAGCCGAGCTAGACAAGCAGGTAACTGTCATTTTGAAAGGGTATGGTCTACTCGACCCAACTGTGGAGGCTAACACTTCAGTGTCTCAGCTGTAGCCAAAACTGGATAGGATCGAGCTGCTTCGAGGAGAGGTCGATCCGGTCAAGGCCGACAGCAACCGGTTGAAGGAGAATATGGACCGCCTTGCTGGGGAGAAAGAGGCCGCTTTAGCCAAACTGGCATCGGCTGTGACCCAACTCCGAGGTGCTAAGGAAAAAAGTTTGGCCCGGGCCAAAAGGATCGACGAACTCGAGGCCAAACTTGCAGAGGCCGAGGTCAAGCTTGCAGAGGCCAGGGCTGAGGTCGAGAACACGAAGGTCACAGCTGATAAAACCGTTGCTGTGTACTTAAGGGATGCTGAGGCTGCTCAAGAGGAGCTAAGGGAAGCCTCCGACCGGGAGAAACGGAGTAATGATTTGGCCAGGTGCCAATCCCGGAGGCAGAGGGGCCCGAAGAGGAAACTGCTCCCCATGGAGAAACCAGCCCCCGCCATAGATAGAATTTTTCTTCCTCTTTTTGTATTGCTCTTTTTGTGAGACCTCTCATCGGTTTCTTGTACATATCCTTTTCAAGTATATAAAAGAAAAATTTCCTTGAATGTCTTCTCAATGTTTCTTGTCTTACAAAATTCTTGCAATAATTTCATTCTTTGAACGGTGTGTTCGAGATTTCGTCTTGGATGGCTTCCTTGAAGTTGCCATGGTCGAGTTCGAATAAGGTTCGAACTTTGGGGCATAGACCCTTAAGGGCCCGTGCCGGAAAATGGTGAGTCCCCGAGCCATAATCAAGTTATTATGTATTTGGGATCGGGATAATCGAACCCTTGGATTCGGATTGGGTGAGAACAAGATCTCGAACCCTAAGTGTGTTGGCCCTTAGGCTTTTTTAGATCGGGCCATTATGGCCCCTAAGTGATGGCTATTATTTCCCCTTTTCGGCTTAAAAGACTTAGTAAAAATTTCTTTATGCCTTGGCATGCATTTTTTTACCCATTGGGTTTATTGAGAGTTTAGTGTCGATCGGGAACCTTTTGTTGTTTGTGCCTTAGCACAAGTTTGTATTTGAATAATTTGATACCTCTTGAGGTTTTTCGAGGGCTGATTTTATCAAAGCCCTTTGATTATTTTGCCGAGGGTAGCCTATATGAACCGGTTTTCAGAGAATTCAAAGGCTTGTTTTTATTTCGGGATTCGGACGTCTCTGAGCCGCGTTATTTCGGTTGTAGCCTTTAGTATGGCCGTAGACTTCGGGTATGCCTCTTGGACTTGTTCGAAATGTTAGTCCCCGAGTATGATGGCCTTGGCCTCTACGTCGAGGGGTGCCTCTTTGAAGTCTTATGAATACGAGTTTAGATAACTCGAATGTGTTGACTGTCGATGACAGTCCCCGAGTATTCGGGGTGTATTTGCGTTTTGGCCTTTGAGCCGTTTCTTACGGAATCACAAGTATGAAGCTCGTATAGTAACAAATTTCTTTGAGACACAAAGTGTTTGATATAGAAAGAATGCTTTTTTGAATAATTCATACATGCGTATATGTTTTGCCATCGGGACTCGACTATTCTACATGGACACGGTTCATCCAACCGTTTGGCCTATTACAAAGTTTTCCTATCGAGACCCTCTTTGGCGTGCAGTATTTTTCTCGAAAATATAACCTCCGAGGGTGATGCCCCCCAGTATTCTTGGTTGATTGAAATGAAGCCTTGGATACTGTTGAATTCTCCTTAGGTAGCACATAGTTGTTGCCTCGTTAAAAACCTCGCCGGAAAAACCCATTTGGGATAAAACCCGATCTAAGGGAAAAAGAGTGCAACGCGTGCTTTAAAACCTAAGGTCTTCGTGTAGAAGGGTTCCCTCGATGTCTTCGACAAAACACCTGCAAAAAGTTAGTGTCAAATACAAATGGAAAAAGGGAGAAAGTCATACCTCAGCAATAATATCGTTTGAGCAGTGATACATTCCAATTGTTTGGAAATTGTTCGCCTTCCATCGTGCCAAGTTTGTAAGATCCCTTTCCGATGACTCCAACGACTCGATATGGTCCTTCCCAATTCGGGCCTAGTTTCCCTTCATTCGTGTCTCGAGTATTGAGAGTGACTTTCCTTAAAACTAAGTCCCTGATTCCGAAGTGGCGAAGGTTGGTTCTTCTATTGTAATATCTCTTGATTCTTTGCTTCTATGCAGCCATCTGTCACACCTCCTTTTTTACTACACCCATGAGGGTGTAAAGGAGTTTTTCCAATTAAAGGACAATCGGAACAGGATTTATTATTAATATTTCAGAGTCGCCACTTGGGAGATTAATGGTGTCCCAAGTCACCGATTGAATCCCGATCCGAGGAAATTATGACTCTGTTAGCAGTCAGCGAACCAGAAATCCGGGTAAGGAATTCTGTTAACCCGGGAGAAGGTGTTAGGCATTCCCGGGTTCCGTGGTTCTAGCACGGTCGCTCAACTGTCGTATTTGATTTTATCTGATTTCGAAACATGTTCTAACTTATGTGCCTTTTATTAGTAAACCACTTTTAATATTTTTTATGAGAATTGCAACGTCGTGAAAATGCGTCTTGAACCACGTCGCACCAGTGCACCCGTGATTGTTAACACATTTCGACTTCGTTGAGATTTGGATTTGGGTCACATAAATGTGCACCCGAATTTAGGGAAATAATATTATTAAAGTACGCGCCTAAAGCAGCTACGTGTTTATTATATTTGGGGAGGGCCGCGAAATTTGCTAAACGGCGTATCCTGAAATCTAAAATTTTTATAAAGCATCATCGAGGACCCCGCAATTTGTTTGTTACACTTTGGCGAGGCTCGTGTAATTTTTATTTATGGAAAGGCAATCCTAAAGCAACTATATTTTTTATTCGTCTCCAACAGCACAAGAAGAGTCCTAAAGTTTATTATTGAACTGAAATAAGTCAAATGGTAATCATGTGTCAAGGTCGCCGATTGGGCTCTGAGATGAGCCCAACGAATGAGTATTGTATCCATGCTCTACTAACAAGCTGCCAGTCCAGGTCTAGGCCCAAATGTCCTGGGAATAGGCTATAGGGCCTGGATTTAAATTAACGAAAAACAGAATTCTGATTCAATTAGACCGAAACTATTGAAATTGCTTCACACTCTTTAAATGAAATAATTGATTTAAGGGCCATACATACTGATTTTAAAGGTGTATCAGCATCCAGAATTGAACACGCATTACACTGAACTACTGATTTCATGCTTGCATTATTATTGATTTCAAAGTTGAATTTAAACTAATTGCGCTATGCTATTGTTCTGAAACGACTTAACAAATACAGAGTTCAAGATCCGAAACAGTCCAGACTAACAGTCCAAATGTATCTATTATTCATACACTCAAAACTACTAACTAACACCAATCACATTTATTCAACTAAACAACTTTCAAATGAGTCTAGATTTGGCAATATTTCCATTTCCAACTTCACTTCACAGCTACATCAAAGTGAGTTCATAAACGTGTACCTGGGATTTGAATTGAAATAGGAAAAGGAGAGGTTAGCAGCAGTAACAACTTCAGCAGCAACTCAGAAACCAATTTAAAATCTCAACAACAGTCCAGCACAGATTCAGCAGTTCAGAATAAGTTGGAAAACCAAACAGAATCCACAAATCAAACCAAAATAGCACCAAATAGCCAGAAATGAACCCAGGACTGACACCACCAGTAAACAAACAACAGTCAACTCGAGCTAAGTAGATCTCATGCACATCTGACTCGAACAGCTTGTAAATATCAACATTGAGCAGAATCAGATGAGTTCAAGTTACTTCTGATTCGTAATGAGCTAGAACATTGGATTAAGAACTGGAATCTGAAAGTGAGCTAAGAAGAAATTAATGAAACAATAAATTTTTTATTTTTTGTTGTTTTTCTGGAAATTTGAGAAGGCTAAGATCTAAGGGGGGGTTGGATTCCAAATTTTAGATCGGAAACTTGTGAAGAATCAGGGGGGGTTTTGATGGCTGAAAAACCGTCTGAATGAAGTAAGGGTCATCCCCTTTTATAGGCACAAATGAGGCCTCTCATATTTTCAGTGTTTCTTTGTTAGTCCTTATTCATTTTCACCCTTGGTCCTTTATTTTTTAAACTTGTTACACAAGTAAACCCACCATGTTTTCCTAAGATTCCAAATTAAACCCACTCTAGAGGGTTCTAGAGAATTCTAGTTCAGTTTTTAAAAGATCCTCTACCCATGAATTGCCCCAATCACCCCTGCTTTATTCCTGAAACCACTAACCTATCCCCAAACCCAATTCTTCTAACTAACCATGGTTCAAATAGTCTTTTCCTGCAAATTAAACAACTAACAAATCCATATCACAAATCCTAAGGTCAAACAACTACTGAATTTCGAATCACAAGCTACCACTATCCATAAACACCACCAAAACAAAAGAAATCCAATGCTGGTAAACAAAGGAGAAATCCGGGAACAGGCAGAAATATTGATTTCATTATTAAACTAAACTAAATTGGTTAACTAACTATTACATGATTAACTAGTTAAGCGGACAAAACAAACAGTGCCCAAGTAGGATCAATTAAAAATTATTAAGACTAAGGAAAACAAACTCAATTAATTTCAAGAGCTCAAATCAAACTAATATCAAACGAACAGATTATTACTTATGGATTAGAAGAAAAGTAAACAAAAAGACAGATCCACTTATTGATCATAGATTCAGCTACAAACAAAACCATAAATTGACTAATCAAGAGGAAATATTACTATAAGGGAGGAACTACAGAAGAAGAAACACAGAAGGACTCACTGACATGGCATTAGGGTTCCGCCTGTCTTGCGATCCGAGATTCGAGCACTTCCGGTGACGTTTGAAGGAAACCGATGAGGGATTCAAGGAGAGGAGAACCAGGAGAGTGTAGGGTGTATTTTTGGGGTCATTTGGACAAGGTGAGGTTTTGGCCGGAGAATTTAGATTCAATATTTGAGACGTTTGGCCGGGATTCGAGACAAGTGGCTATGGGGGTTGGGTAAAAGAGGTCAAGGCGGTCCCATGGTGTTAATTTGGGACCGTTTGGCGTAACCGGCGACTTGGCCGGAAAACTTTAACGGGATATTCGACGAGCTCCGGCGAGATTCGAGGGAAACCAAGGGCAGGAACGGGAAGAGGATGAGCAGGAGAGGCTGGGGTGTTATTTTGGGGTTGATCGGAGCAATGCCGCCGCCGGTGGCGATTTCCGGCCGGCCGCGCTGGGGTGGAGAATGGCGGAGGAAGGCGGTGGGGTGACAGTGTTACACCGACGAGTATAGGGCATCTGAGAGATGGGGTGAGAGAGGGGTGGTGAGGGGGGTAGGGGGGGTGCGTTTNGAATTGCCCCAATCACCCCTGCTTTATTCCTGAAACCACTAACCTATCCCCAAACCCAATTCTTCTAACTAACCATGGTTCAAATAGTCTTTTCCACGCGTAGATATGGATATGATGACCGGTGCGCTAATGCCACGCGTAGCCCCTTTTTAAGGAGTGTTTACCGGGCATTGTACTGATGTGATCCTATAGGATAACCAACCTAGGACCTCCCTCTCCCCAAATCCTCTTTGCTTGAAACTTTATTTTCCCTTTTTTTACAACCTGTTTAAATTCTTATTTTATACAATGCCCAACATGCTCTACTTGCAATAATTTGCTTCAATTATTTACTTATGGACTAATTTGTGAATATAAGTTCGGCCGGGACCCATATTTGTGGACCAAGAGGGGTGCTTAACACCTTCCCCTCGAGGTTACTTCGAGCCCGTACCCTAATCTCTGGTAATGCAAACCAACTCAAGAGTTAATCACTCTAGGTGTCCTAACTCACCATAATCCGTTAGGTGGCGACTCTTCAAATACCCAATTCCCAAAAGGAAATGAGTCATTACACCCCGTGAATGTCGAAACCCGGACTTCTCCCCGCGAGGAGGGAAAAAAAGGGGGCGCGACAGAAGGCAAACCTAAGATATTTCATGATCGGGAACTTTGTCCTTAAAAAGGTGTTTTGATCAACACAAATGGAAAATACAGGGAAATTGAGTCCAAATTGGGAAGGCTCATATCGAGTTAAAAGTATTACGGGAAAATGAGCATATGAATTGGAGACTATGGACGACAAGGTGTTACCATCCCATTAGAATGCAGTTCGCTTAAAGTAATATTACT
Source organism: Nicotiana attenuata (assembly GCF_001879085.1). NCBI lineage: Eukaryota > Viridiplantae > Streptophyta > Magnoliopsida > Solanales > Solanaceae > Nicotiana > Nicotiana attenuata. The sequence goes on from NW_017670960.1 coordinate 186,998, forward strand.
TTTTAGAACGCGACCGATGGTTAGGTATCCTAAAAGTTCATTTTTTCACTTTTTTCATATAAGTTTTACCAACCATTTTGGATGATAGGCAAAAAATCTAGCCCGTACAAGATGATGACATTAGACCCGAAAGACACGCAGAATAGTTAATCATTTTAGGTCTAGGTTACAATAATTCTGATGAAAAAAGTTAAGCAGTCATCATCTAAAAAGTTACCTCCGAGTCCGTGTGTGTTTCTTTTTTCAGGAAAGGACCAAAGAAAGGAGTGATCCAGTGTTCAAGTTTTCATACTTCAAACGATTAAACACCGGGGGGACTATGCATATGAATAAGTACGCAAAGAATAAGATGTACACCACTAAAGCATAGTTTAGCCTAAGGAAATACCTTGAAAAAAAATATCTAATTTTCAAGCTCGCAGAAGAAATGGGAAGTAAAGAGTTGAAGAACTTGCAGAAAACTCCCACGAGCTTTTAGGTTATGGCCATAAATTTAGTCACGGGATAAACATACCCGTACTTGTAATCCTGCTATAAAAAATAATTATAAAAATATTGTACATAAATATTTGTTTGAAAGTTCAAATAAAACTTCTTCAAATTACTTCATATTTCATATCTTTACAGCAATATGAAGATGAGACGTCATCTTTATTAGTGTTATTAATAAAATGGCCCTCTTTTATAGAAAAACCCATGTGTATTAAGACGCGTCTGATTAAAAGTATTTCAAATGCAAGTAAAGGCTAGAAAACTTAAGAGCATAAAGCATAATATGAGAAATGCAATAAAATGTTATTAGTATTAATATCCAAAAAAAATAAGGAAGGAAAAGTTTCCTAAAACTAACTTCAGGCAAAAAAACAAAAACAAAATGTTTCGTAAGCACTAACAAAAGAAAATTTCTAAAGAAAATGGTGAAAAACTAAGGAGCATCATCAGCAGGGGTGGACGGATCAACTTGAGAAGAACAAGGCGGGGCATCAGCTTGGTCAGCTACGAGACCGTCTTTATCGAATTTGAAACTTTCATCCTCGGGTGTAGAAAACTTTGACATTGTTGAGTATCTTCAATTGCCTCTTTGGCTTTGACAATCTCAGCCTCGAGGCCATAAACCTCCTGGTTAGCCTCGATCAAAGTTTCTAGACGGGTGTTTAAAAAAGTCCAACTAATATCAAGTGTTAGTTTGTCTTCACGAGCTTCGTAATCTTTCTACAGTTGCTCTATCTCTGCCCTCTGGTCTTCTTTTCAGCTTCTGAAGCTTCATAGGATGCCTTCAATGGTTCAATAGCATCTTCGAGGAACTTAACCTTATCAGACGAGGCACGACGATCATCTTGAGCTTGAGTGAGCATCTAAACTAGATCGCAATCGTATACATCCTTCTGATTTGGGAGTTCTTTTAAGATTCTAATCTCCTCAGTGGCCTTGGGGTTCTGCTCAACAAAGGAGGATTCTAGTCTATCCTTACCCTTTTCAACTTGATTGGAAGAAGCCTTCAAAACTACCAATTCGGTAGTTGTAATCTTGGGCTGCTTCTCCAAATCCCCCTTTTCTTCAGCAAGGGCATCTTTTTCAAGTTGAAAGCTTTTGAATTGCTCCTTCCAATTATCAGCTCTGTGCGCAGCTCTTCCACATGCTGCTCAGTCTAACATATTCTTCTCATCAACTACGTGCCTGTTAAATTGATCTGCAAAAAGGCAAGGTAGAAAGGTTATATACTTAGAAAGGAAGGAGGAAACATAAGAGAAGAGGAATATACCTTAAGGGCAGAATGAATAACATCATTCATTAAGGTCAAAGAGCTGTGAGAGTCGAGCTTTTTCTTTTTCACGGGGCCGATCAATGGTTTTAACCACATCGCAACTTGGCGTGACTTCTTTAACAAATTCCCGCTATCGGGGAATTCAATCAACACCTGCTTCATGCCTCTTCTCCTGTTAGAAGGGCCAGCCTCTTGACGGGGAATTGCAGCAGGTGCGATAGTAGAAACAACTGCGGGTGTGGTAGCCGAAAAGATGGAAGGATTAACGGTAGGAACGACGGGGTCACTGGAAGGGTAGCAAGGGCTGGCTCTTTAGAAACAGGGCCAAAATCTTCTTCACCCTCAAATCCTTGAGCGAAGAGTCTATCAATAGGACTTGAGGAGGGCTTACTAGAATGGTCAATATCTTCATCTTCTGAGATGACCAAATGGACACTCTCATGTTCATCAACAAGTTTGGCACAGGGACTAAAGGTAGATCCTGAGGAACGGTGGCTTTATCATCTAAAATCATACGCCTCCTAACTCGTGGCTTCCTCACTAGAGAGACAACTTCATCATCTTCTTCTTCTTCATCGGAGGAGCGAGTTTTACCGTTTTTCCTCATCGAAAAAGACACGTTTAAAATCTGTTCCTGGGTTGCACTAATAGAAAGCCTAGCAGCGGGAATAGAGGTGGGACTAATGCCACGAACAACAAAACCTAAGAATAACGAATGAGAGTCAGAATAACAAAAGTCATAAAAAGGGGTACGGTAAGGTAAAATACCATGGGTTTTTACTATCTACCCGAACTTTTGAGAAAGAAATTTCCATTATCTCTATTCCATAAAGGTAGCAGTCAACATCTTTTCTACCCAATCACAAAAGTCGAGAAGTTCACCAAAAAACTTCCATGGTTGCAGAGAGGTACGAAAGAAACGAATGATGAAATCGAAATTATAAAAGAAAAGTAAGTGACAGAAAGAAATACTCACGTGAAAAGTTCCAATTCTCAGGGAAAGACATGTTTTCATCACCCAACAAATCACAAGTGGGAACAACCACAAATCGGGCGTACCAGCCACAATTACAATCATCTTGAGGTCTGACTAAAACTCTCTTGCTTCTCACCGCAAGAGAAAAGACACCTTCGCGGAAGAGCTTCGGGGGATGGAGTAAGTGCTGAAAGGTAAAAGGCGGCTGAAACCAAGTTTGGTAAATAACGAAAGCAAGCTATTACCCTCCATATTACCTATCTGACTAAGACACACATTGAAGTAAAGATAAAACTCAATGATCACTAGATCAATAGGTGGGTTGAATCCTAAGGTGAAAGAATAAGTGTAAACAAGCGAATAACCTTCACAGATAAGAGGTTATTCGTTCATCAGCACTAGGAACTACCACATAAAAATTAGATTTCCAATGGCATTCAAGGCGAACTAGAGGAAGAAGGCCAGCGGTGATTAAATTAGCATAATGATCAGCGGGATTAAGTGTTGCAATGGAAGAAACTTGATTTCTCATTGCTTCAGCGTCCGATTTAAAAGAGAAATCTCGAGGAATAGTTTCATAAACAATAGGTTCCTGCAACAGTTCGTTGTGATCTTTACTCCTACAGGAGGATCTAGGGGCTGATGGAGTTTTGGCTTTAGAAGAAGAAGGTTTTGAAATATTCTTCTGGGAAGGAGTAGAGTGACGACTTGATAAAGAATCCAATCTACAAAGTCTACCGCCTCTCATACTTCTAACTGGGAAAGAAGAAGGGGGAAGCTCATCAACAATGATTGTTTTACGTGAGTCTGAAGATGAAGAGGGGTTCAAATAACAAGAAGTCATCTTTAATGGTAAAAGCACGAAGAAAGGAGAAAAATTGTGGAAGAAGCTTGGGTATGAATACAAGAAAGAAGAGGAAAATTTTGGGTGGAATGTAATGCGGTATTTACAAGGGAGAACCGTCATTATGAGCCATCATCATAGAACCGTCACTTCGAACTGACGCAACCGCAGAAAATCCTAAAAATACACAATAAACTGCAGAGCTAATTATAACAAGAAATGTGTCCGGAGCATTAAATGGAAAGGACATACGTCTCTTCGCTTCTGAAGAAAACATAATGATGTTGGGAAGAGGCGACAAGACATTCCTGCCATAAATAAACCTACCACTTGCCGAATATTTAGTTGAGAATATTCTGAAAGTGAAGGGACTACCTGTATTGGTGGAAAAATAGGCATGGCACATGGATTAATGATATGGTGACAAGTGGCATGTGTATCAGGTTAGTAAAGAAGAAGGATGAGGCACGGTTAAGATACCTACGGCATTTACAGAAGAAGGAACCATATATAACAACTAGGAAAGAAGAAATAGGCATGAGATGCATGGATGCCATAAAAAGGGGAAGATTCATGAACAGTTACGAATATAGAAAAAGAATCAGCATTACCCCTTATTATGCGCGATCACCTATTATTACCATAACCGTTATGTGTAATTTCAGTAATAGACAATTAATGCAGTTAATAGTGGTAACGAGCAGGAATTATGTGAGAAGAAACGGTTACATCTTTGTATCCTTATAAAATGGCCTTACCTTATTTTGTACATTCATCAGAATATTTACTAATATATGCAATTAGTCTTTTACTTGGTATCTCTATTTGATTGGAAAATCTTGTCCACAATTCTTGGGAGAAAACAACGTTCATTAGTAAGATTTCTTTCCCTCGTTTATTGAATATTGAATCTCAATTGCTTTTTACTCTCTTATTTTGTTCTCTTATTTCTAGAAAAGTGAAATAAATTTGGTTGTTAGAAATCTAATGTTCTTTGATATTGACTTTGATCACAAAAAATATTTTTTGGTTAAACAATCCAGTGCATCAAACTTGAGTTTCCTATGCCTAAATCAAGATTGATGAATTCTTTTTTGCCTAACCCAAGATTAGAATTTTGTTTCCCTTCTTAAAGAAGGAAACTTATTTTGTCCGTCACAAAAATAAAGATTTTAATAAAATTGATAAACTGTTTAATAAAATAAAATTGTATTAATTGTGATAGAGGTGGACGAAACTTTACATGGAGGAAGGCGGTTCAAATAACAAAACTAAGACACTCCTTATAAGTTGGATAATTAATTTATAGCTAATTATTTACTTTTTGGGATTAGTTACCTCCTATAACAAAGGTTGATACCTTATTTATGTTAAATAAATACTCTTTTAAAAAATTATTTTCCATAGCTACCTTTCGATTTTTTATAGCCAAATATTTATTTATGGTCACCTCCTACCCATAAGCCGTTAAATAAGCTTTATATTATTTTTCTCTCTCATATTCCCTACCCCATATATATTCTCCCCCTCTTTCTCTACTTCCTGATGTCTTCTCCTCCGCTAGATCAAGGCTGAAGATGAAGGCACTGGACTTCGTCTTCTGTTGCTTCTACTTTTGATAAGCAGCGGAGAACACGACTTCTCCTCCGAAGATGGAGAAGAATCCATCGATGGAGGCAGTCTATTAGAGCAGCTCCTAAGTTTCTTCTTCTCCCCTTCATCACATGCTTTGTCTTCAATCCGGTAATTACGTGCTAATCGTCGGCAACCGGAGGCAACGGTAACGGCGAGCAAGGACTAGATACTGATGCTGCTTCAACGAGACGACATTATGGTTGTTCTTGAACAAAGACGATGGAGTTGGGGCTGAGCAACTTGAATTTTCTGTTAATATATTTCAATGTATCTCGCTGTATTTCATTTTATTCATTGTCTTTTTTTTATTGTATTTCAATGTATCTCGCTGTATTCTATGTATTTCATTGTATTCATTGTTCTTTTTCATAGTATTTCAATGTATCCCACTGTATTCTATGTATTTCATTGTATTCACTGTCTCGCTATATTCCATGAATGTATTCATATATTTTTTTTAATTAATATAATTTATGTATTCAGATGTATTATATAATTTCTCTGAAGATTGCTATGTTTTTGAGATGTTTTTCGGTTGAGAATCTTTTTTTTAACTGGAAATACAAAATTTGTGTGTTATAATTGAGTTTTTGAGTTATATTAGGAGTCTATTATGTTAATTGATTCATTTTCCGTTTAAAAACAGTGTAATCCCCTGTTTCACGCCGTGAATACAGTCGAATACAATAATCTGTCCAGCTGTAATCCCATGTTTCACGCCATGAATACACTCTAATACAAAATTCAGTCTAGCTGTAATCCCCTGTTTCACGCCTAGAAATGCTACTCAATTCATGAATACAATAGCTTAAATACATCGAATACACTCTAAAAAGTCCGAAAACATACTTATAGGAAGTAATATAGTAAATGGTACCTATAACTAGCTAATAACCACTAAAACATAGTGATTTCTGAAAGTTTTTCTACTTTTTATTTATTTATACCTTGTCCAGTTTGGATTTGCATCGTGTAAGGTCCACTAAAGGGGAAGTGTCACTATTCACTCAAATGAGGAGTGGTTCGTACCTTATAACCTAACGTGACATGTTTTTCCAAAGACGGGCAAACTTAATGACAAGTTTCCATCCGTTCCGTAGTTTATGTGTTGGCACCTCCATTATTAAAATTTGTAGGACTGAAAGCTGGTCTTATTTTCTAGTACAGATTGACTAACATGGGCAGAAAGAAGTATCAACATTGGATGAATAGGCTTATACTAATATAATAACGAAAAACTCTTTGTATTTGAGAAAGTTAAGTCACTGTTGTAGAGGAGGAGCCAAGATTTGAAGTTTGTGGGTTCGGGGTTCTAATACTTTCAAGTTACCGGGTTCTAAATTAATAATTTGTGCATATTCAATAGATTTTTTAAGACAAATACATGAACTAGACTAAAGCGATTGGGTTCGGCCGAACCCGTACTCAATGGGCTAGCTCCGCCCCTGTGTTTATTCCACATTCAATGTAGGTTAGTTAATTCTACCATTTTTAGTATAAATTTTGGATCAATATTGGTTAATACATAACCAAATATGAGATAAATATAACCTCAAATTTTATCCCTAAATTATATACATAACCCAGATAACCAAACGGCCCCTAAATGCCATAGGAAGGGTGTCTTTCCACCAACCAAAGCTCAAGCTAAACACACACACACACACAAAATTGACAGTTCTTGAAAAAAAAAGAGTAGGTAGCTGAGGTTTTTATCTAAAATAAATATGAATAATGTTGTACATATTTGTCACTTTGAAATTATCCTTTTAATTGCTTGGTAGTAGATCAAAATATTCACTCCAACAATATATAGAGGTGCATTAACTTTATTGCATATACGAATGACGATTAACATGACATAATTCAGTCCTCAATGTAATTAATTATGGCTTGTAGTTGGCTGATAAAGGCTAACTCTAGTCCTAAAAAGGATAAACGGTCGCTGCAAACATAATCTGGTCTAAAAGTCCGGAGTCGAATCCCACAAAAAATTAAGGTTTCACTATAACTGTTCAATATCACTATGAAAAGATCGAACAATTTCTAAGTTGTAAATATTAAGATTCTTATGTCTAACTAATTAACTAACAAATTGAAGTACTAAATTACAACTAGGGATACTAAGGGTTGGAGACAAGATTGGAAAACCTTAGAGTTATGATTTCTCCAATTGTCGGAATCCTTTTCGCTACGTTTCCTACAATTTTGCCTAAGTATCTCTACTGATCATGATCACTTGACTTATCGTAATTCTCTCTCAAGAAACTACAATAATGTACTAGTCATATTCTCTCGAATTACGCTAGCTCGCACTTTTTTACAGCTCACTATGATCACATCAAGACTGTGTTATCTCTAATCCCACTTTTAAACTCACCGTATTGATCTTTCATATACTTTGGGAGTGGCGTTATTCGACAAGAACCTAAATATGCACTCTTTCTCGAGCAATATATAATAAATAGGCAGAGTCAATTGAGAGCTCTTCAATTAACTAAAATAAGCACGTAGTTGAACAAGTATGGATATTCAAAGGCAAAATTATGTTAAAACTTAACAAGAATTCATTCTTCAAAAGGTTCCATCAACCCTAGGTTAGAGAGTTTAGCTACTCATAATTGTATAAACAATCAGAGTCATATTCAAAAGCAATTGAACTACATATTAAAGAAGAACGAAGAGAAAAACTCTTGTGATCTATGCTCCAGAGTGTTTCGTAGACTTTTGCCTCTCCAATAATGTTCCTCCCCTCCAAAAACTAACTTTAAGAGGTATTTATATGGTAGGGCTAAAGTCTACACGTCCAAAATTAATGAGAAAATAAAAGTGGCTCGGATAAGCATCGTCGGCGCGGGGCATTGTCAGAGGCGCCAAACTACATTGCAGGGCGCCATGAGAGGTGCCAACATACTCTGCAAGGCGCGATCAGAGGTGTCAATACTGATGCCCTGGATAAAGCCTTGCACTGTCTAAGACTGTAACTTTTTATGGCTTGAAATGTCTTCTTTTATTGCTCTATTTTTTAGCTTTGAGGTACCATTTCTTGTAACGTTTCTCCACTTCATATCCAAGTGTTCCTACATGTAAAATAAACTCAATTAAGCTCAATTGTCGCACGAATTAGCATCCAAATAACAAACAAGTAAGGTGAGTAACGTTAAAATATATAGAATTATAGCACGACATCAACATCCCACACTTAAATGTTGCTCGCCCTCGAGTCAACCAACTAAATAATTCCCCCTCAAGTACCCAACAAGCCACGCATTCTAGACACACTACACCTAACAAAGGTTGATAGCAACACTTAAACTCTAGCATATGCGGTCAAAACACACTTCCCTTACTTATGCTCAATGTCAAAATATCCAACACATGAATAACATGCTCATCACAATCCTGGCCTCGAAAACTAACCCAATGTCATAATGCACTCAAGGCTTGAATACTTAATCTAACAGAGAAGTCTAATAACGATACCTATCTACTGTGAACTATGTGCCCTCACAATACAATCAAAAGAGTATGCGATTCACACACACATGATCGAATATATTTATGGACTCACACATATGAAGAAAACCACTCACTCTCTCGAAGAAGCCACATGCACGCAAAAGGTACCATAGGCTTTCACATTATGTAAACCTCTACTAACGTAGGCACGCTCGGTCCAAAATTAACTAGGACTTTATTATGGTTGTAATGTGGGCTAAGGGACGGTAGGGTATATTTAGGATATAATGGTTAACCCTCCTAAGCACTTTAACACATCACGTATTCAACTTTAAGCGCAAAACTTTCTGTAATCCACTTCAATTACCACAAGATAGCTCACTCCAGAATATTTTCCCTCTTCTCTAAGCACTTGTATAACTCACATCCCTAGCAAAAAACAAGGTTCCATTATTTATTTAATTCTACTTTTTCTTCTTCTTTTATTTAGATTTTTTTAATGTAGTTTTTCCTTGCCGCTAGTGGAGTTTTCTTTAAGATACAAGTACACCTTTCTTCTTTCTATTGGTTTCGCTCAATAGCTACCCTAACTCTCCTCATTACTTCTTTCTAGCCCTCTCTTTTCATTCAAGTGCTTTAAGAGGTATAAGAAACAAACCAATTCAACCAAGAACAAAAGTGTATAGACTTGTAATACGGGTGCCAAAAGAAAGGCTTATAGGCTCAAAAGGATAAACTAGGGATGATTTTATTTGTGATAAGCAATAAAACTCGAAAAGATAAAAGAAAGCCTAATATCACTTTTTAAACCGAGCAACACCTAGGATTTCACTTTAATTCAAATTCCGGATATGTTCTAGACTCCAATGCAATAACATGGACTATACAAAGAACTCACTTCACACATGGCACATGACTCACTATAGACAATCCTATTCCGACTCTCCATCAAACAAGTATTCACAAAGTCAAGAGATATATTAAGCATAAAGCACAAAGTGAACACAAGTCAGTCAACGAGACATAGGAGTCATACCACATGGTACTTATTTTTATCAAGGCATCATAATATAGTTAAAGCTAAGGGAAGGTGAAACACATGCCAGAACCTAAGTATCAACCATCAGACAAGTCAAAAGGTGCAAATCACATCATTTCTTCCTTACTCTAAGAAAATAAATACTATTATCCGGTTCAAGTTATATCCCATGAAATTGTCACGACCCGAATTCCTCACTGTCGGGATCGTGATGGCGCCTAACTTTTCAAATGTTAGGCAAGCCAACAGATAAAGATCTAATATGCTAACCGCAATCCAAAACAATAAATAACAATAATTAAACCAAAACAAAGTAAGGAGTGTGAAAATTTATAATAATCCAAAAACTAATACGCGACTACCCAAAATCTGGTGTCACAATCCACGAACTTCTAAGAGTTACCACAAATACTAGTTTAAACAAAATACATCTGTTCTCGAATTAAAAGAAAATAGGAAGACTAGGATAAATGGAAGGGGACTCCAGGGTCTGCTAACGCCGACAGATCTACCTTGGATCTCCTGATGGACTGAAGGAAGCAACCCAACTCTGATCAATGCGGTCCAGTACCGAAATCTACACAGAAAGTGCAGAGTGCAGTATCAATACAATCGACCCCATGTACTGATAAGTGCCGAGCCTAACCTCGGCGAAGTAGTGACGAGGCTAGGACACGACAACAACATGAACTTGTGCAGTTAAATCATACACGAGAAAATAACAACAAATGGAAATTTAAGCAGATAATAACGGGAAGTGGGAAAACATGCTGAGGGGGAATATCAAATCCTGAAGGTAATACAGTAAAGAAATGCAGTAAATAACATGCTTTGCACCAACGAAAGTAATAACATAGCAAAAAAGTGCACCCATCACCCTTCGTGCTTTTGCTCTCGTCCTTACCATAAGAATCAATAGAAACAGCACAACATCACCCTTCGTGCATTAATTCTCTCATATCATGGCACAACATCACCCTTCGTGCATTATCACTCACAGAATACGGCACGACATCACCCTTCATGCATTATCACTCACTCACAATACATTGCACGGCATCATCCTTCGTGATTTACACTCTTCCTTACCTAAATAATAGAACAACAACAACCCAGCCAGGGAATCATCAATAACCAACCTCGTTTCAATATTTAACTTTACAATATAAATCTCAACTTGATTCAATACTCAACAAATATCTAATTCCAGAAAAAAATATGATACGCTTTGTTTAACATGAAGAAAAACCAGTTTAAGCATGAAGAGTACGAATAAAGAATACAACAGTCATAAGTATAAGACTACTCGCATGCTATGACTCGACGACAACGTATAGGTACTCGTCACCTCACCTATACGTCGTACTCAACAACCAAACACATAGCAAATAAGACAACATCACCTAATCCCTCAAGCTAAGGTTAGCCACAACACTAACCTCGATTCCACGACCGAACTCAAGCCTAAATCACCGCTTTTCCCTTAGTTTCCACCTCCGAACCACTCGTATTTAGTCATTATTAACTTAATAACATAAATTATTGCTAAAGAAATCAATTCCAATGCACAATTACAAGTTTCCCAATATTTTCCCCAAAAAGCCAAAAACCGACCCTGGGCCCCCATGGTCAGGTCCGGACCAAAACCCGTTAACCCATACACCCCGAGCCCAAATATGTAATTAGTTTCGGAATCCGACCCCAAATCGAGGTCTAAATTCCCAAATTTGCAAAATCCCTAATTCTACCATGAAAGAACAAGATTTAGGGCTAAAAATCTAATGGGTGTTGATGGAAATTGAAGGAAATGAGTTGAAGAACACAAACCTATGAATTGGTGTTGAAATACCTCTTCAAAATCGCCCCTGGGTTGAGTTCTAATGAAAGAGTGATAAATCCCGTGCTGTTCTATTTTTAAAAAGACTGGACAGGCCTTCTTCGCGTTCGTGAGAAGCCTGTCGCTTTCGTGATGCGCAGCAGCCAAAGGCCTTCGCTTTCGCGAGATGAGCCTGGTGTCGCGTTCGTGATGAGCAACTTTCCCCTCCCCCAGGTCCCATGCTTCGTGTTCGCGATAGACGGATCGCGTTCCCGAAGGGTAAAGCCCTCCGCTGCTTCGCGTTAGCGAAGAAGAAATTTCCCCCTGCCGTTCTTTACCTTTCGCATTCGCGAGACTACCTGCGCGAACGCGAAGAAGGGCATATCAGAACAACTGCTACAGCAAAAATATCAGATTTCTACGTCTAAAACATCCCGTAGCCTATCCGAAACTCACCCGCGCCCTCAGGGCTTCAAACCAAACATGCACAGAAGTCTTAAAACATCATACAGACTTGCTCGCGCGGTCAAATCGCCAAAATAATACCTATAACTACGAATTTAGCACCAAATTGCATGAAATTTTCAAGAAAGTTTCAAAACTTCTATTTTCTCAACCAAAGGTCTGAATCACGTCAAATCAGTCTCGTTCCTCACCAAACTTCACAGATGAGATATAAATATCATAACAGACCTGTACCGGGCTCCAGAACCAAAGTATGAACTCGGTATCAACAAGATCACTTATTAATCACATTCTTAAAACCTTTATAATTCCACTTTAATAACATTCATCAAAAATTCATTCCTCGGGCTAGGGATCTTGGAATTCGATTCCGAGCATACGTCCAGGTCCCATATTTTACTACAGATCCACCAGGACCGCCATAACACAGGTCAGGGTCCGTTTACCCAAAACGTTGACCAAAGTCAACAAAAATTAACTTTTTAAGCCAAAAAATATTATTCTTTAGTGTTTCATATAAAAGCTTTCCGGATACACGTCCGGACTGCGCACACAAATAAAATAAGATTTTGAAGGTCTCGAAACCCATGAATTGGGTTCTAGAATCCAAGATTACCTTTCGGGTCATCACATTCTCCACGTCTAAAACAATCGTTCGTCCTCAAACGGACATAGAAAAGTACCTGAGTTAGGGAAAAGATGGGATATCTGCTCCGCATATCGGACTCAGACTCTCAGGTAGCTGCCTCAACAGGCTGACCTCTCCACTGTACATGAACCGAAGGATAACTCTTCGACCTCAATTGACGAACCTGCTGGTCTGGAATAGCTATCGGCTCCTCCTCGTATGTCAAGTCCTTGTCCAACTAGATAGTGCTGAAATCTAACACGTGGGATGGATCACCGTGATACTTCAGAAGCACAGACACATGAAACACTGGATGTACCGCTGATAAGCATGGTGGCAACGCGAGCCTGTAGGCCACCTCTCCCACTCGATCAAGGATCTCGAAAGGCCCGATGAACCTAGGGCTTAACGTGTCCTTCTTCCCAAACCGCATCACACCCTTCATGGGTGACACCCGAAGCAACACTCTCTCCCCGACCATGAACGCCACATCAGAAACCTTACGGTCGTTATAACTCTTTTGCATGGACTGAGCTGTACGACGTCTATCCTGAATAATCTTAACCCTATCCAAGGCATCCTGCACCAAGTCTGTACCCAATAACCGAGCCTCCCCCTACTCAAACGATCCAACCGGGGATCGACACCGTCTACCATACAATGCCTGATAGGGAGCCATCTGGATGCTCGACTGATAACTGTTGTTGTAGGCAAACTCCGCTAACGGCAAGAACTGATCCCAAGAACCTCCAAAGTCAATAACACAGGTGCGGAGCATATCCTCCAAAATCTGAATAGTATGCTTGGACTGTCCGTCCATTTGAGGATGAAATGCTATGCTCAACTCGACTCGCATACCCAACTCACACTATACTGCGCTCCAGAAATACGAGGTAAACTGGGTACCTCGATCAGAAATAACAGACACGGGCACAACATGAAGACGAACGATCTCATGGATATAAATCTCTTCCAATCGCTCCGAAGAATAGGAAACTGCCACAGGAATGAAATGCGCTGACTTGGTCAGCCTATCCACAATAACCCATACTGCATTGAACTTCCTCTGAGCCCGTGGGAGTCCAACAACAAAATCCATGGTGATATGCTCCCATTTCCACTCAGGAATCTCAATCTTCTGAAGCAAACCACCAGGTCTCTGATGCTCGTACTTTACTTGCTGACAGTTCAAACACCGAGCTACATATGCAATAATATCCTTCTTCATCCTCCTCCACCAAAAATGCTTCCGCAAGTCCTGATACATCTTGTCGGCGCCCGGATGAATAGAATGCCGGGAACTGTAAGCCTAGCCTCATCCGGAATCAACTCATGAAGTCCATCCACATTAGGCACACAAACATGACCTGCATCCTCAAAACACCATCATCTCCAACTGTAAACTGTTTGGCGTCTCCATGCCGCATTGTGTCCCTAAGGACAAGGAAATGAGGATCATCATACTGTCGCTCCCTGATACGCTCAAATAAGAAAGATCGAGCGACTGTACAAGCTAGAACAGGGCTAGGCTCAGAAACATCCAACCTCACAAACTAATTGGCCAAAGCCTGAACATCCAATGCAAGTGGTCTCTCATACGCAAGGCTGCCAATACTAGATGACTTCCTACTCAAAGCATCGGCCACCATATTGGCCTTCCTGGGATGATACAAGACGGTGATATCATAGTCTTTTAATAGCTCCAACCACCTTCTTTGCCTCAAATTGAGCTCCTTTTGCTTTAACAAGTATTGTAAACTCTTATGATCCGTGAACACCTCACACGACACGTCATATAAGTAGTGCTTCAGCGCGTGAACAATGAATGCTAGCTCCAAGTCATGAACTGGATAGTTCTTCTCGTGAATCCTGAACTGTCGCGAAGCATATGCAATAACCTTGCCACCCTGCATCAATATCCCACCAAGTCCAATACGAGATGCGTCACAATATACTGTACGTGGCTCTGAACCTGTGGCCAACACCAACACCGGCGCGGTCGTCAAGGCAGTCTTGAGCTTCTAAAAGCTCGCCTCACACTCATCCGACCACCTGAACGGGGCACCCTTCTAGGTCAACCTAGTCATCGTGGCTACTATAGATGAAAACCCTCCACAAACCGGCAGTAATAACCCACCAAACCCAATAAACTCCGGATCTTTGTAGCTGATGTGGGTCTAGGCCAGTCCTTGACTGCCTCAATCTTCTTGGGATCCACCTGAATACCCTCTGCTGATACAACGTGACCCATGAATGCAACTGAACTTAACCAAAACTCATATTTCAAAAACATAGCATATAACTGGCTATCTCTCAGAGTCTGAAGAACGATCCGAAGATGATGCTCATGCTCCTCTCGGCTGCGGGAGTAGATCAAGATATCATCAATAAAAACAATATCGAAGGAATCCAGGTAGGGCTTGAACACCCGGTTTATCAAATCCATAAATGTTGTTGGGGAATTTGTCAACCCATATGACATTACTAGAAATTCATAATGCCCATATAGAGTCCGAAAAGCTTTCTTAGGGACATCGGATGCCCTAATCCTCAACTGATGGTAGCCAGGCATCAAATCAATCTTTGAAAATACCTTGGCACCCTGAAGCTAATCAAATAAGTCATCAATCCTCGGCAATGGATACTTGTTCTTGATGGTGACTTTGTTCAATTATCGATAGTCTATGCACATCCTCATCGATCCATCATTTTTCTTTACAAACAACACCGGTGCACCCTAAGTTGAGACACTGGGCCTAATGATGCCCTTACCAAGCAAGTCTTGCAACTGTTCCTTTAATTCGTTCAACTCTGGTAGGGCTATTCGATAAGGCAAAATAGAAATGGGCCAATTGCCCGTAACCAAATCAATGCAAAATTCAATATCCCTGTCGGGTGGCATCCCCGGAAGGTCTGCAGGAAATACCTCTGGAAGCTCACGAACAATTGGTACAGAATCCATGGAGGGAACCTCCGCACTAGAATCACGAACATAAGCCAAATAAGCCAAACACCCCTTCTCGACCATACGCTGAGCCTTCATATAAGAAATAACCCTACTGGTAAAATGACCAGGAGTCCCTCTCCACTCCAATGGAGGCAACCTTGTCAAGGCTAAGGTCACGGTCTTGGCGTGACAGTCCAATATAGCATGATAAGGTGACAGCCAATCCATCCCAAAAATGACATCAAAATCAACCATATCGAGAAGTAGGAGATCTACGCTGGTCTCAAGACCCCTAATAATAACCACACAAGAGCGATAGACACGATCTACAATAATAGAATCACCCATCTGTGTGGGTACATACACGGGAGCACTCAAAGAATCATAAGGCACAACCAAATATGAAGCAAAATAAGATGACACATAAGAGTATGTAGACCCTGGATCAAATAGAACTGAAGCATCTCTACTGCAAACTGAAACAGTACTTGTGATAACAACATCGGATGACTCAGCCTCAAGCCTGGCTAGGAAAGCATAACAACGGGGCTAGGCCCCACCACTCTGAACTACATCCCTGGGACGGCCTCCTGTTGGCTGGCCTCCACCACTAGCGGCCTGACCTCCACCTCTAATACCTCAACCTCCACCTCAAGTTGTCTGACCCCTACCCCTAGCTGGCTGAGCGGGTGGTGGTACACCCGGTGCCGGAACCATGGCACGAGAACCCTGATGTTGAGAACCACTCGATGCTCGAGGGCAAAATCTAGAATGTGCCTCGGATCGCCACAAGTATAACAAGACCTCGGCTGTTGAGACTGCTGACCCTGAAACTGACCTTGACGGTCTGGGTAACCACCTTGAAAACTCTGGAGTGGAGGTGCACTGATAGGAGCTGGTGGTGCATTGTAGGCTAGCTGATTGGAATACTGCATATGAGAGCCACGGCCACCTGAAGCACCGTGAAGCCTGAAGTGCTAAATGAAAAGCCTAGGAGGATGGCCTATAGCAAAAGAATCCCTGCCTCCAGATGAGGCACCACTAAACCTACCAGAATGACGAGGCCTCTTGTCAGACCCCTGACCGCTCCCCTGAGCTAAAACCATCTCAACTCACCTGGCCACATTGGCCGCATCCTAGAAAGAAATCTCGCTCCTTGTCTCCTTAGCCATCTGCAATCTGATGGGCTGAGCGAGTCCCTCAATAAACCTCCTAATTCTCTCTCTCTCGCTCGCTAGGAAGTATAAGAAGAGCATGACGAGCCAAGTCAAAAAACCTAGTCTCGTACTAAGTGACTGTCATAGAACCCTGCTGAAGATGCTTGAACCGCCTGCGGTAGTCCTCTCTCTGAGTGATAACTGGTACCAAGTCAAAGTAGGCGACCCAGCTGGTCTAGTCAACATAAAATCATTCTTCCATCTCGTGGCGGACCCTATCATCTGGAATACAACAAAGTCGACCCCATTGGTCCCCACTATCCCCATGTTCCGCAACACCTCATGGTAGTGGTCAAGATAATACTGTGGGTCCTCAGAAGCTGCCCCACATTAATGAACCAAAAAAATCTTGGTGAACTTATCCAACCTCAACAAAGTCTCAGAAGGCATAGCTGATCTACCAGCGGCCTGAGCCGTAATAACTGGCAGAGCTACTCCCACTGACTGAGCTGCTAGAGTTTGAAACTGAGGAGCCATCTACTCCGGAGTGAGGGTAGCGGGCGTCTGGGCTCCTCCCCCAGCCTGAGAGACGGCTGGTGCTAAAGGAAATGCGCCATTCTGAGCTACGCTGTCCATAAGGCCCACTAGACGGACCAAAGCATCCTAAAGTACCGAGGTAGTGATGAACCCCTCTGGAACCTGAGCTAGCCCTGCCAGAACGGTCTGGGCCGGGACCTCATCCTCAAACTCCACCTGAGGCTCCGCTACTGGTGCTGCTGCTCGAGCTCTAGTCTGAGCTCTACCCCTGCCTCGACCTCTATCACAACCTCGACCTCGTCCTCTGCCCCTCATAGGAGCTGTCACTGGGGGCTCGGGCTGCTGATCAGCTGATGAAGTGATACGTGTTTTGGCCATCTGCGAAAGAACAAGAGTAGAAAGATCAATTAGCATTGAGAAATCAAATCGCACGACAGAGAAGAATAGAAGTGAAGTTGTTCCTAAACTTAATAGCCTCTGGGGGATAAGCACAGACGTCTCCGTACCGACCCCTCAGAACCTATGTAACTTGTTCGTGAATTGTGAGACCTAGGCAACTTAGTCCATTGATACCAACTTGTTACGACCCGGATTCCCCACCGTCGGGATCGTGATGGCACCTAACTTTCCAAATGCTAGGCAAGCCAACAGATAAAGATCTAATACGCTAACCGCTATCCAAAACAGTAAATAACAATATTAAACCAAAACAAAGTAAGGAGTGTGGAAATTTTTAATAATCCAAAAACTAATACGCGACTACCCAAAATCTGGTGTCACAATCCACGAACTTCTAAGAGTTACTACAAATACTGGTTTAAAGAAAATACATATATTCTCGAATTTAAAGAAAACAGGAAGACTAGGATAAATGGAAGGAGACTCCAGGGTCTGCGAACGCCGGCAGATCTACCTTGGGTCTCCTGATGGACTGAAGGCGGCAACCCAACTCTGATCAATGCGGTCCAGTACCAGAACCTACATAGAAAGTGCAGAGTGCAGTATCTGTAAAACCAACCCCATGTACTGGTAAGTGCCGAGCCTAACCTCGGAGAAGTAGTGACGAGGCTAGGACACGACAATAACATGAACCTGTGTAGTTAAATCATATACGAGAAAATAATAACAAATGGAAATTTAAGCAGATAATAACGGGAAGTGGGAAAACATGTTGAGGGGGAATATCAAATCCTGAAGGTAATACAGTAAAGAAACGCAGTAAATAACATGCTTTGCACCAACGAAAGTAATAACATAGCAAAAAAGTGCACGCATCACCCTTCGTGCTTTTGCTCTCGTCCTTACCATAAGAATCAATAGAAACAGCACAGCATCACCCTTCGTGCATTAATTCTCTCATATCATGGCACGACATCACCCTTCGTGCATTATCACTCATAGAATACGGCACGACATCACCCTTCATGCATTATTACTCACTCACAATACGTTGCACGGCATCATCCTTCGTGCTTTACACTCTTCCTTACCCAAATAGCAGAACAATAACAACCCGGCCAGGGAATCATCAATAACCAACCTCGTTTCAATATTTAACTTCACAATATAAATCTTAACTTGATTCAAGACTCAACCAATATCTAATTCCAGAAAAAAATATGATACGCTTTGTTTAACATGAAGAATAACCAGTTTAAGCATGAAGAGTACGAATAAAGAATACAATAGTCACAAGTATAAGACTCACTCGCATGCTATGACTCGACGACAACGTATAGGTACTCGTCAGCTCACCTATACGTCGTACTCAACCAAACACATAGCAAATAAGGCAACATCACCTAATCCCTCAAGCTAAGGTTAGCCACAACACTTACCTCGATTCCACGACCGAACTCAAGCCTAAATCACCGCTTTTCCCTTAGTTTCCACCTCCGAACCACTCGTATCTAGTCATAATTAACTTAATAACATAAATTATTGCTAAAGAAGTCAATTCCAAAGCACAATTACAAGTTTCCCATCATTTTCCCCAAAAAGTCACAAACCGACCCTTGGCCCGCTTGGTCAAAACTCGAGGTTCAGACCAAAACCCGTTCACCCATTCACCCACGATCCCAAATATGTAATTTGTTTCGGATTCCGGCCCCAAATCGAGGTCTAAGTTCCCAAAGTTGCAAAATCCCCTATTTTTCCCAAAATCCCTAATTCTACCATGAAAGAACAAGATTTAGGGCTAAAAATCTAATGGGTGTTGATCAAAATTGAAGGAAATAAGTTGAAGAACACAAAACTATGAATTGGTTTTGAAATCCCTCTTCAAAATCGCCCCTAGGTTAGTTCTAATGAAAGAGTTGTGAAATTTTTGATAAATCCCTTGTTGGTTCTGTTTTTAAGAAGACTAGACAGGCCTTCTTCGCGTTCGCGAGAAGCCTGTCGTGTTCGCGATACGCAACGGCCAAAGGCCTTCGCGTTCACGAGATACCCATCGCGTTCACAAAGGCATTCTCCCCCCAGCCTCCGTGTTCGCGATGAGCAACTTTCCCCTCCCCCAGGTCCCATGCTTCGCGTTCGCGGTAGACGGGTCGTGTTCGCGAAGGGTAAAGCCCCCTGCTGCTTCGCGTTCACAACCTGTCCTTCGCGTTCGTGAAGAAGAAATTTCCCCCTGCCCCTCTTTACCTTTCGCGTTCGCGAGACAGTCTACGCGAACGCGAAGAAGGGCATATCAGAACAACTGCTGCAGCAAAAATACTAGATTTCTAAGTCTAAAACATCCTGTAGCCTATCCGAAACTCACCCGAGCCCTCGGGACTCCAAACCAAACATGCAGACAAGTCTAAAAACATCATACGGAATTGCTCGTGCGATCATATCTCCAAAATAACACCTAGAACTACGAATTTAGCACCAAATTGCATGGAATTTTCAAGAAAGTTTCAAAACTTCTATTTTCTCAACCAAAGGTCGGAATCATGTCAAATCAGTCACGTTCCTCACCAAATATCACAGATGAGATATAAATATAATAACGGACCTGTACCGGGCTCCAAAACCAAAATACGGACCCGGTATCAACAAGATCACTAGTTAATCACATTCTTAAAACCTTTATAATTCCAGTTTAACAATTTTCATCAAAAATTTATTCCTTGGGCTAGGGACCTCAGAATTCGATTCCGGGCGTACGCCCAGGTTCCATATTTTACTACGGGCCCACTGGGATTGTCAGAACACGGGTCCGGGTCCGGGTCCGTTTACCCAAAACATTGACCGAAATCAAGAAAAATCAACTTTTTAAGCCAAAAATTATTATTTCTTTAGTTTTTCACATCAAAGCTTTCAGGATAAATGCCCGGACTGCGCATGCATATCGAGGAGGAATAAAATAAGGTTTTGAAGTCCTCGGAACCCCAATTTGGGTTCTAGAATACAAGATGACCTTTCGGGTCTTCACAGAAAAAGAACCGATGCACAAAGAAAAATCACAGGTACTACCTAAGAAAAATAAAAAGACAAATTTTTTATTTTTTTATTTTTTTATATTTTCTGTTTAGAATTTAATACCTTAAAAAAACATTCTAGGAGATCCATCATCGGAAAAAGTTCAATTTTTTTTTTGTAACAAAAAAGTCATCAATCAAATTAACACAATTAAAATAGCATTAAGAATCACCCAGACAATCTCCTCACCCCACACTTAGAATTTTGCATTGTCCCTAATGCACAACATAAATAATAAGAGGGTAAAAGAAACTTCCTGGTAGGCCAAAGGCCGAAGCACTAGCAGCTCATGAGATACTCAGACTTCTCCCGAGTATTTTTCTTTGTGCGGACTCCCCACACTTAGTTCTGACCATCTGGCTTGTTGTTGCATCCTTCTAAAAGCTTTGCTTCCCATGCTCCTAAAAATAAAAAATGACATCCCAAAAATAACACAATAAAAAAAATAATTAAAAAAACTTAAAGTAAAAGAAACCAGCAAAGTTGGGTCGCCTCCCAACAAGCGCCTGATTTAATGTCGCGGCACGACGTGAACTACTTTCTGCCTCCACCTCGAGCTTATGAAATGAACTCCAAGTTTTGATTCAAGCTTATGATTGTGCTCCTGGGGCGGTATAAATTCTTGTGAGCCAAAAATTAAGTAAATTCTCAGGCACCTTTTGGCTCTTTACCGAGGCGTGTCACCTTGCCCAGACGACCTTCAATATTTCAAAATATAAGGCTCATCTACCTCTTCCCTTGACTCCTTTTTATGCTCATAAGGATCAATTCTCATTTTGCCATCCGAACATATGTAGAGAAGTATTTGGAATGAGGTCCGACACGCTCAAATACCTTAACTTCAAGATTTTCAGCCTCCTCGACAAATTATACTAGAGTCAACTAAATTTGCATCCTTGCCTGACTCTAATATCATTTCTTCAACATTGACATCATCAAATTCTAGCTGGTTAGAGTGTTGGTGTTCTACTCTTGACCCCTCCATTGACACCTCAATTTCTGTCTCTAATGCACACTTCTCCTGCTACTATCCATAATATTAACTTGTTTAGCATTAAAAGCTTCAACTAGTTGACTCATTTGAGCCTCCAAATTGCGTATAGTTGCCACTTGCCTTTGTATTTGCATTTGTGTCTCATTATTATTCCCCACAAGGTACCTTCGCATATCCTTGATATCTTTCAGGTGATCATCCCCGGGTTCTTGTTACTATTAGCTTCACAAGAAAAAGTAGAACCATCATAGTAAGGGGTTGGGGAGGATAAGAAATTTAGGCACAACTATGAAAGTGATCATTTTGACCACCACATACATTCCACAAATAAGATTGAGTTGGTGCTCATAACTCGCTCTCGGTAATATTTTGATAATTTTTTCACGGTTGATTTTCTTCACAATATGTATGAGGATCAACAATAGAATTACCAACACCTAAACTCCCATAATTTCAATGTCATGTTTTTAAAATTAACAAGTAGAATAAAATAAAATTAAAAAAAATAAAACAAAACAAAATAAAGTTCAAATTTTAAACCTAGCATTATATACAGCTACAACTACACTGTTAGTTCACCGGCAACGACGCCAAAATTTGATCACACCCAAGTATAGTCCTAAAAAGAATAAATGATCGCTGCAAATATAATATGGTCTAAAAGTCCAAAGTCGAATACCACAGAGAACTAAGATTTCACTATAACTATTCAGTATCACTAAGAAGACAAGATCGAACAGTTCCTAAGTTATGAATATCAAAATTCTTATGTTTAACTGATTAACTAACAAATTAAAGCACTAAATTAACAACTAGTTATACTACGGGTTAGAGACAAGATTGGAAAATCCTAGAACAATGATTTCCCCAATTGCCAGAATCCTTTTCGCTACGTCTCTTACAAATTTGCCTTAGTATTCTCTACTAATCATGAGAACTCGACTTATCGTGATTCTCTCTCGAGCAACTACAATAATGTACTAGTCATATTCTCTCGATCTACGCTAGCTCACACCTTTTTACCGCTCACTAGGATCACGTCAAGACTTAGTTATCTCTAATCCCGCTTGTGAACCTGCCATATTGATATCTCATATATTTAGGTTGTTCGACAACAACCTAAATATGCACTCTTTCTCGAGCAATACATAATAAATAGGCACAGTTAATTGAGAGCTCTTCAATCAACTAAAATAAGCACGTAGTTGAACAAGTAGGGATACTCAAAGGCAAAATTATATTAAAACATAACAAGAATTCATTCTCCAAAAGGTTCCATCAAATCCTAGATTAGAGAGTTTAGCTACTCATAATTGTACAAATAATCATAGTCATGTTCAAAAGCAGTAAAATACAGATTAAAGAAGAACGGAGAGAAAAACTCTTGTGATCCGTGCTCCTGAGTGTTCCATAGCCTTTTGCCTCTCCAATAATGTTCCTCCCCTCTAAAAACTAACTTTAAGAGGTATTATATGGTAGGGCTAAAGTCTACACGTCCAAAGTTAATGAGGAAATAAAAGTAGCTCGAATAAGCATCGTCTGCGCGGGGCATTGTCAGAGGCGCCAAACTACATTGCAAGGCGCCATCAAAGGCGCCAACATACTCTGCAAGGCGCCGTCAGAGGCGCCAATGTTGATGCCTTGGACAAAGCCTTTCACTGTCTAAGGTTGTAACTTTTTCATGGCCTTGCAATGTCTTCTTTCATTGCTCTATTTTGTAACTTCGAGGTACCACTTCGTGCAACTTTTCTCCACTTTCATATCCAAGTGTTCCTACATGTAAAATAAACTCAATTAAGCTCAATCGTCGCGCAAATTAGCATCCAAACAACAAACAAGTAAGTTGAATAACGTCAAAATATATAGAATTATAGCACGACATCATTGGCAATTTTTGTGTGACGATCAATGCTACTCTTAAATTTCCATTTGTAGATTTCACTAGCATGGCCAAAAGATTTTCAAGAGTGGGCTCTACGTTTAAGACGCTTTATGGTTTTATAATTAGGTTTAACATGGATTGTCTCATATAATGGGGTTCTTCCTAGTTTTTTAACACGATCAATATAAATAATGATAGTGTAAAGAATTTTTATTACTATCAATATAAATTTAGTTGTTACATATAGCAAGTTACTTACTTTATTTTTCATGTTACTAACTTCATTAATTATGAACGGTTATGTATACTTACATGTTAGGTGATCGACAGTATTAAAATTAAGTTACACCGTCAACGGATATGAAAGTTAAACTCCTTTAATTTATTAGTTTTAGTTGCAAAACCTCCACAAAATAGCAAAAAGAAAAAGAAAAAAATTTATATAATTTTATATATATATATATATATATATATATGTATGTATGTATGTATGTATTAGACTCTAATCTATCTCATTTTCTCTCCTTCTTCCTACAACATTCTAGATTTTGAAGGCTGGATATGAGAGAAAAATTTAAAACATAAAATGAAAGTATGGGGAATATACAATTAATAGAAAAATGATTTTTTCAAAACTAGGAAAGTTTCTTGCATTTTTTCTTTCTCTTTGGTTACTTTGTATACCCGGAAGATGTTTCAGAAACACAAGATGAAAACAAGTGTTGGATATACAAAGACTACGACTTCAATGGGTCACCATATATATATATAAATAAAAGGGGCAATGAAATAGATGAGTTGGCACCTCTCTTTGGCCAAGAATCACATTTATTTATTTTCTCTAATTTTTGGGGTTTTGCCTACGGTTTCTACTCATATTCATATGTATTTTGTGCTATTTTTAAAACCTAACAAGGAATTACACCTATCTTGGGGAAAAAAAATACCTCTTAATGTATGAAGGCCCAAACGTCACTACTAACTGAACGTTGAACTGCCCATTTGCTTGCAATATAATTAGCAAAAACAGTTTCCAGTTCCACAACCTCTTAATTACATCGGTATCTTTTCCGCTTCTTTTAGTCTCATATTGTATTTCTATTTCAAATCCTAGTAAGTCCTCTCGGGTCTCCGCCCTAAAATTGTAACAGTAGAAATTAATTATTTATATCATTAATAAATAATTTTCTAAACTGATATGCGCGTTTATATACAACATCATAGTTTCTGATGGTAGTGGAGAGGGACAAAGCAAGATCTAAGGAAGTTCTTGAAAAATTTACGAAGGAACTGGAGCGGCTTACTCTTGCAACAACTTCATTCTACCTACTTATTGTGCCTTTTTTCCCCTCTATGTCTGTTTATCTCGAAAATACAAGTAACAATTAAATCTGATTTATGGTTTTAAAGATATGTGATTTAGTTCAATACCAATTAATAATCAAGAAGTATGAAGTAGATATAAAAGAGATAAGTGAATCAAACCAATGTTACTCGGCAGCGGTGGCCTCGAGCCTAGTGACCTCGAGGTAGGCTTAGAATAATAAGAACAATTAAGTAATAAAAGCAAAGTAAGAACAGTAGAGCTAATGTACAATGCTGATGAACAGTAGGCGAAAAGGTAGAGAGTATATTCTTTGCTCAATGATTAGATGATGTTACAAATGATTGGGTTCCCTTTATATAATAGGGGAACCCTAAATAAGGTATATTTCTATTTTCAGTAAAGAATCTTATTGGGATATCTGTATAACCGTCTAGTACGGATTCGTACAGATCCATTCCGGAATTTATTCCACGATCTTGGGGACGTGGCGAAAATCTTGTCCTTCTGTAACAAACTCATAACGGCACTGTCTCGGAGTTGGTCATACTCGGTTCCGGTGTGCCTCAAGCACTTATGTCTTCGAGCCTCTTCTTCTACCTTCGAGCATGTGCTCGGCTCCGATATCCCTCTAGCACTTAGATCCTCGGTCATTGCACTCTGTCTTTGTAAAGGCCCGGCCGGTCGTTTTAAGAATTAACGCCCCAATCCCCTATTAACTGCTTTCCCCGTGCTTATTTTTGCTACTGTGAGTTGCCGGGAGGATTCGTTTTGTGTTGCGGAGTATTTTGGGACACTTAGTCCCTAAATGAGAGTTTTAGCCTTAGAATTTGGACCGTAGTCGGAGCCGTGTGAGGACGGCCTCGAAATGGAATTCCGTTGGTTCCGTTAGCTCCGTTGGGTGATTTCCGGCTTAGGGGCGTGTTCAGATCGTATTTTGGAGGGCTGTAGCTTAATTAGGCTTGAAATGCCGAAAGTCGAATTTTTGAAGTTTCCGGTCCGATAGTAAGATTTTGATATCGGGAGTAGGTCCGTTGTGTCATTTGGGATGTGTGTGCAAAATATCAGGTAATTAGGGCTAGGTTTGATAGGCT
Source organism: Nicotiana attenuata (assembly GCF_001879085.1). Taxonomy (NCBI): domain Eukaryota; kingdom Viridiplantae; phylum Streptophyta; class Magnoliopsida; order Solanales; family Solanaceae; genus Nicotiana; species Nicotiana attenuata. The sequence goes on from NW_017670960.1 coordinate 213,022, forward strand.
ATTTGATCGAAAGCGGAAATTTGAAGTTTTGGAAATCCTTAGGCTTGGATTGGAGAGTGATTTGTAGTTTTAGCATTGTTTGATGTGATTCGAGGGTTGGAATTAGTACGTGTGATGTTTTAGGATTAGTTGGCATGTTTGGTTGAGGTCCCGGGGGCCTCGGGTGAGTTTCAGGTGCTTAACGGAAGTTGATTTTGGACTTAGGTAAAAAATCTGAGTGCATGCATGTGTGGGACCACAGGTGCGGCGCCGTAGAAGCGGCTTGGTAACCGCAGAAGTGAAATTGGCCCAGGCTCCAGGAGACCGCAGGTGCGGCTGGGTGACCGCAAATGTGGGACCGTAGAAGCGGACAAAGGACCGCAGATGCAGACCTAGCAAGTTAAGTGATTTTTAGCACCTGCGATGCCTTTTACGCAGGTGCGGGACCGCAAGTGCGGTAATTGAAGCAGAAGCGGTTCCACTGGTCAGAATAAGGGGCAGAATCGAGGGTTAAGTCTCAAAACCTTAGAAATTGATCTGGGAGCTCGGGAATGGCGATTTTGGGAGAGAATTTCACCTGGGTGTTTTGGGTAAGTAATTCTTACTCGGTTTTGATTAATTTCCACGAATCTATGCTTAAATTCATCCTTTAAATTCGAATTTGGGGTGAAAATTTGGAGAAAAAATTGGAAAAGTTCTTAGGATAATTTTGGAGTTTTGATCAAGATTTTGATGTCGGATTGGAGTAATTTCTGTATAAATGAACTCGTGAGAGTGTGAGGATTCCGAATTTGTAAATTTTACCCGATTTCGAGATGTGGGCCCGGAGGGCTTTTTGGGTGATTTTCCTAATTTCGCGTATTAACTTCGAATTAATTAGTTGAATTAGTTACTTGAAGTTATATTTACATTATGCAATTACTTTGAATAGATTTGGGACATTTGGAGTCGGATACTCGTGGCAAGAACATGGTATTGAGTTGATTGAGCTGGTTCGAGGTAAGTGGCTTGCCTAACCTTGTGTGGGGGAACTTCCTTAGGAATTTTTACTGTGATATATGAAATGCCTTGTACGTGAGGTGACGAGTACGTACATGTGCTAATTGTTGCAAATCCTGTTTTCATTAAGTAACTATAACTGCAATTTTTCCCTGTTTTTACTAATTGCAATTTATGCCTACTATTAGCTTAGGGAAGCATGTCTAAGTGACTTAACTACTTTACTTGTTCAAACTGCCTTATTTGAATTCTGTGCAGCATGCTAGGCTAGAAATACCTGTTTTACCTTGGAATAAATTTGATTGAATTGAATATTCTTCGTGTTGCTGCTGTGTGTTTATTTTGGGACTACGGGCGATATCCCGGGAGATCCCCCTTGCCTGTTTATTTGGGACTACGGATGTGGTATTCCGGGAGATCCCCCCGAACATTTACATTGGAACTATAGGACTGCATCCGGTTGATTCCCCCAGTACTGAGTATTTATATTTGGGACTACGGATGTTGTATTCCCGGAGATCCCCTGTACGTTATGAGTTAGACTACGGGACGACACCCGGGAGATCCACTGGATATTTATATTTGGGGACTACAGGACGGTATCCTGGGAGATCCCCGGTTGTTATCTCTATGTTGAGCTGTATTCCTTCTGTAATTATTTGTCTCGGTTGTAGTTGTTGCTACTCTTATTACCCTGTTTTACTTTAATACTGCTTCTTTTCCTTATATATTATTGTGTATGACCGGTAGAGCCTTGACCTTCCTCGTCACTACTCGAACGAGGTTAGGCTTGGCACTTACTGGGTACCGCTGTGGTGTACTCATGCTCTTTACTGCACATGTTTTCGTATGCAGATCCAGGTACTTCGACTCAGCCCTACTACCCTTGAGGCGAGATGACTCTCCAGAGACTTCGAGGTATATCTGCCGCGTCCGCAGACCGAGGAGTCCCTTTCCATTCTCTCCTGTACTGATAGCCCTTCTATCTTTTCTCTTGATTTAGATATTCCAGAGTTAGAGCATTTTGTCGTATTCATAGCTTGTGATTCAGGGGATTCTGGGTTTTGGGAGTTGTTCGGTTTTGAGATCTTGTATTGTATATGCCGAGCGGGATCTGAAACACTTTTATGTTTGTCATCTTCTTTTTTATTAGTTTTTCCTCTCTTTTTTTCTTTTTTCAAAATTGTTAGGCTTACCTAGTCATAGGGAGTAGGTGCCGTCACGACATGTTCACGGAGGGCGAACTTGGGTCGTGACAAGTTGGTATCAGAGCTCTAGGTTCATAGGAGTCATGAATCACAAGTCGGTTTATTAGAGTCTCGCGGATCGGTACGGAGACGCCTGTGCTTATCCACGAGAGGCTATGTAACTGATAAGAAAATTTCACTTTATTTGAATTCCTTGTCGTGCGAGATTTTTGGTATCAAAATTCTAAACTTATGTCTTCTATTCTCTCATAGATGGTGAGGACACGTGCTACTGGAGGTGACCAGACACCCGCGCCCCCTGCGAGAGCCATCAGAGGTTGGGGCCGGGGTAGAGGCCGAGGACGCGCACGCGGTGCAGCCAGAGCACCCGCGCGAGCTGCTATTGAGGAGCCACCAGCAGTTCCAGCTGGAGCCCAGGCGCTTGACACGTCTACTGCTACTACTACTCCAGCTCTCCAGGAGACTCTTACGCAGTTTATGAGTATGTACACCACTCTAGCTCAGCCAGGATTGCTTCCCCGTGCCACAGCCACATCCCAGGCCGGGGGAGGAGCATAGACTCCCGCAGCCCGCACTCCCGAGCAGCGAGTGCATGTTAAGTATGTCCCAGAGATTATACCGGCACAGGTTGTAGCCTCAGCTCAGCCCGAGGAGAGGGCAGTAGCTTCAGAGGAGGAGCAGAAGAGGCTTGAGAGGTTCAAGAAGTATCAGCCTCCTATATTCAGTGGACTAACATCAGATGGTGCTCTGGATTTCTAAAGGAGTGCTACCGTATCCTCCGTACCATGGGTATATCAGGATCAAGCGGGGTTTTCTTCACTACCTGCCAGCTTCGAGGAGCCGCCTATCAGTGGTGGCGTGCTTATGAGCTAGACAGTCCAGACGAGGCAACTTCCCTGACATGGACTCAGTTTTCAGATATGTTTCTGAGGGAGTATGTTCCTCAGAGCCTCAGGGCCGCATGGCGCGCAGAGTTTGATAATTTGTGGTTGGGTACTATGATTGTCTCGGAGTATGCTGCCCGTTTCAGTGACTTGGCTAGACATGCACCAGCTTTGGTTTCTACTGTTCGCGAGAAGGTTAGTCGATTTATTGAGGGGCTCATTCCCAGCATCAGGTCTAGTATGGCTCGGGAGTTGGAGATGGATATTTCTTATCAGCAGGTGGTGAGCATTGCTAGGAGAGTAGAGGGTATGCATGCTTGGGACAAAGAGGAGAGGGAGGCCAAGAGGTCTCGAGAGTCGGGTCATTAATCTGGTGCCCGTGCCCTAGCTTCAGTTCATCATGGTAGGGGTTATATGAGTCGCCCCTTCATTCAACTCTTCCAGCAGCCAGTGGTATTCCAGCTCCTCCTAGACCTCAGGAGCCTTATTATGCACTTCCAATATCTAGTGCACCTCCTACACGAGGTGCTTTCAGTGGTCAGTCCAGCAGACCTGGCCCGAGCCAATCACAGCCACCACGTCCTCCCAGAGCTTGTTTTGAGTGTGGTGACACACGCCATGTGGTGAGGGATTGCCCTAGACCGGAGGTGTGCACCTCTACAGATTTCCTAGCCACAACGTGCCCCGTAGAGTTCTCAGGCTATGATCACAGCACCAGTTGCTACCCCACCTGCTCAGCCAGCTAGAGGTGGAGGTCGGGGAGGTAGAGGTCGCCCTAGAGGGGGAGGACAGGCCAGATACTATTCCTTCTTGCCCGTACTGAGTCTGTCGCCTCTGATTCTGTCATCCCATGTATTATCCTGGTCTTTCATAGAGATGCATCGGTTTTATTCGATCCAGGCTCCACTTATTCTTATGTGTCCTCTTATTTTGCCCCGCATTTGGGCGCTTCTCGGGATTCTTTGAGTTTTCCTGTTTATGTTTCTACTCCTGTTGGAGATTCTCTTGTTGTGGATCGCATTTATCGGTCGTGTTTGATTGGTCTTAGTGGTTTTGAGACCAGAGCTGATTTGTTATTGCTCAGCATGGTAGACTTTGATGTTATTCTGGGCATGGACTGGTTGTTGCCCCATTATGCTATTCTTGATTGTCACGCGAAAACCGTGACGCTGGCTATGCCAGATGTACCACGAGTAGAGTGGAGTGGTACCTTAGATCACACTCCCAGTAGAGTTATTTCATTCCTTAAGGCTCAGCGTATGTTTGAGAAGGGGTGTGACGCGTATCTAGCTTATGTGAGAGATGTCAGTATTGATACCCCTACAGTTGATTCAGTCCCAGTAGTACAAGATTTCTCTGATGTGTTTCCAGCTGATCTTCCGGGCATGCCGCCCGATAGAGATATTGATTTTGGCATTGATCTATTGCCGGGTACTCAGCCCATTTCTATTCCTCCGTACCGTATGGCTCCTCCTGAGCTGAAGGATTTGAAGGAGCAGTTACATGAATTGATTGATAAGGGTTTCATTCACCCCAGTGTATCACCTTGGTGGTGCTCCTGTCTTGTTTGTGAAGAAGAAGGATGGTTCTATGCGTATGTGTATTGATTATCCCCAGTTGAACAAGGTTATAGTGAAGAACCGTTATCCTTTGCCTCGTATTAATGACCTGTTTGATCAGTTACAAGGTGCTTGTGTGTTTTTTAAGATTGACTTGTGCTCAGGCTACCATCAGTTGAAGATTCGGGGGCCAGATATCCCGAAGACTGCCTTCAGGACTCGGTATGGTCATTAAGAGTTCCTTGTTATGTCATTTGGGCTAACCAATGCCCCATCAGCCTTCATGCATTTGATGCACAGTGTATTCCAGCCATATCTTGACTCATTCGTCATTGTCTTTATTGATTACATTCTGGTATACTCCCGGAGTCGGGAAGATCATGAGCAGCACCTGAGGACATTGCTTCAGACCTTGAGGGAGAAGAAGTTATATGCTAAGTTCTCGAAATGTGAGTTTTCGTTGGATTCTGTGGCATTCTTGGGTCACGTGGTATCTAGTGAGGGGATAAAGGTGGATCCGAAGAAAGTGGAAGCAGTGCAGAGTTGGCCCAGACTATCCTCAGCTATAGAGATCCGTAATTTTCTTGGCTTGGCGGGTTATTACCTTCGATTTATTGAGGGATTTTTATCCATTGCAGCACCTATGACTAGACTAACCCAGAAGGGTGCTCCATTCCAGTGGATGGAAGAGTGCGAGGAGAGCTTTCAGATGCTCAACACAGCTTTGACTACAACCCCAGTTTTGATATTGCCTACAGATTTGGGGTCTTATATTGTCTATTGTGATGCCTCGAGGATTGGCCTTGGAGTGGTATTGATGCAGGACGGTAGGATGATTGCCTACGTGTCTAGACAGTTGAAAGTGCATGAGAGGAATTATCCTGTACATGATCTCGAGTTAGCTGCTATTGTTCACGCCTTGAAGATCTGGCGTCATTATTTGTAGGGTATGCCTTGTGAGATTTATACTGATCACCGAAGTTTACAGCATCTGCTTAAGCAGAAGGACCTTGATTTGCATCAGAGGAGGTGGTTAGAGCTGCTGAAGGACTATGATATCACTATTTTGTATCACCCGGGCAAGGCCAATGTAGTGGCCGATGCTTTGAGTCGTCGGGCGGAGAGTTTGGATTATTTACCAGCAGCGAAGAGGCCCATGTGGATGGATGTTCAGGCCTTAGCCAGCCAGTTTGTGAGATTGGATCTTTCGGAGGCTAGTCGGGTCCTTGCTTGTGTGATTTCTCGGTCTTCCTTGTTTGATCATATCCGGGAGCGTCAGTTTGATGACCCTCATTTGCGTGCCCTTAGGGACAAGGTCCTGCAGGGTTATGCCAGAGATGTGACCATTGATGATGACGGGGTATTGAGGATGCAGGGTCGGCTTTGTGTACCCAATGTTGATGGGCTTCGGGACTTGATTCTAGAGGAGGCCCATAGTTCACAGTATTCCATCCATCCGGGTGCCACGAAGATGTATCAGGATTTTAGACAACACTATGGTGGAGGTGGATGAAGAAGGATATAGTTGGGTTTGTAGCTCGGTGCCTCAATTGTCAGCAGGTGAAGTATGAGCACCAAAGGCCGGGTGGATTGCTTCAACAAATAGAGATTCTGGAGTAGAAGTGGGTGCAGATCACCATGGATTTAGTAGTTGGGCTCCCACGGACTTTGAGGAAGTTCGATGCCATTTGGGTGATTGTGGATCGACTGACCAAGTCCGTGCATTTCATTCCTATGTGTACCACCTATTCTTCGGAGCGGTTAGCGGTGATTTATATCCGGGATATTGTTCGTCTGCACGGTATTCCAGTTTCTATTATTTCAGATAGAAGTACTCAGTTCACATCACGGTTCTGGAGGGCCGTACATCATGAGTTGGGCACTCGGGTAGAGTTGAGCATAGCATTTCACCCCAGACGGACGGACAGTCCGAGCGCACTATTCAGATTCATGAGGATATGCTTCGTGCGTGTGTAATGTAGTTTGGAGGTTCTTGGGATCAGTTCTTGCAACTGGCTGAGTTTGCTTACAACAACAACTATTAGTCCAGCATTCAGATGGCACCGTATAAGCCTTGTATGGTAGGCGGTGTAGATCCCCGGTGGGTTTGTTCGAGCCGAGCGAGGCTAGATTATGGGGCACAGACTTGGTACAGGATGCTTTGGAGAAGGTTAAGGTGATTCAGGATAGGCTCCGTGCAGCCCAGTCCAGACAGAAGAGTTATGCGGACTGGAAGGTTCATGATGTTTCCTATATGGTTGGAGAGGGGGTCTTGCTACTATGAAAGGCGTTATGAGATTTGGAAAGAAAGGGAAAATGAGTCCGAGATTTATTGGTCCTTTTGAGATAATGCGACGTGTTGGGAGGTTGCTTATGAGCTTGCCTTACCTCCCAGCTTGGCAGGAGTTCATCCGATATTTCATGTTTCGATGCTCTGGAGGTATCACGATGATCCGTCGCACGTGTTGGATTTCAGTCCAGTCCAATTGGACAAGGATCTATCTTACATTGAGAAGCTAGTGGCGATATTGGACAGGTAGGTTCTGAACCTGAGGTCAAAGAACATTGCATCAGTGAAGGTTCAGTGGCAGGGTCAGCCGGTCGAGGAGGTGACTTGGGAGACCGAGCAGTATATGCGCAGTCGTTACCCTCATCTTTTCACCACTTCAGGTATGTCTCTATACTCGTTCGAGGATGAACGAATGTTTTAAGAGGGGGAGGATATAACGACCCGGCTAGTCATTTTAAGAATTATCGCCCCGATCCCCTATTAACTACTTTCCCCGGGCTTATTTATGCTATTGTGAGTTGTCGGGAGGTTTCGTTTTGTGTTTCGGAGTATTTTGGGACACTTGGTCCCTAAATGATAGTTTTAGCCTTAGAATTTGGACCGTAGTCGGAGTAGTGTGAAGACAATCTTGGAATGGAATTCCGTTGGTTCCGTTAGCTCCGTTGGGTGATTTCGGGATTAGGGGCATGTTCGGATTGTGTTTTGGAGGTCTGTAGCTTAATTAGGCTTGAAATGCCGAAAGTCAAATTTTCGAAGTTTCCGGTTCGATAGTGAGATTTTGATATCGGGGTCGGAATGGAATTCTGGAAGTTGGAGTTGGTCCGTTGTGTCATTTGGGACGTGTGTGCAAAATTTCAGGTAATTCGGACTAGGTTTGATAGGCTTTTTGATAGAAAGCGGAAATTTGATGTTTTGGAAATCCTTAGGCTTGGATTGGAGAGTGATTTGTGGTTTTAGCATTGTTTGATGTGATTCGAGGGTTGGAATAAGTTTTTGTGATGTTTTAGAATTGGTTGGCAAATTTGGTTGAGGTCCCGGGGGCCTCGTGTGAGTTTCGGGTGGTTAACGGAAGTTTATTATGGACTTAGGCAAAAAATCAAAGTGCTAGACCTATCATAACCGCACCTGCGTGTGTGGGACCGCAGGTGCGGCGCCGCAGAAGCGGCTTGGTGACCGCAGAAGCGGAAATGTCCAAGCTCCAGGAGATCGCAAGTGCGGTTGGGTGACCGCAAATGCGGGACCGTAGAAGCGGCCAAAGGACCACAGATGCGGACCCAGCCAGTTAAGTGATTTTTCACACCTGCGATGCCGCTTACGCGGTGCGGGACCGCAAGTGCGATAATTAAACCGCAGAAGCGGTTCCACTGGTCAGAAAAAGGGGCAGAATCAAGAGTTAAGTCTCAAAACCATTGAAATTTATTTGGGTGCATGGGATTGGCGATTTTGGGAGAGAATTTCACCTAGGTGTTTTGGGTAACTAATTCTTACTCGGTTTTGATTAATTTCAATGAATCAATGCTTAAATTCATCCTTTAAATTCGAATTTGGGGTGAAAATTTGGAGAAAAATTGGAAAACTTCTTAGACCTAATTTTGGAGTTTTGATCAAGATTTTGATGTCGGATTGGAGTAATTTCTGTATATATGAACTCATTAGAGTGTGAGGATTCCGAATTTGTAAATTTTACCCGATTCCGAGACATGGGCCCGGGGGCTTTTTGGGCGATATTTCTAATTTCGAATAATAGCTTCGAATTAATTAGTTGAATTAGTTACTTGAAGTTATATTTACATTATGCAATTACTTTGAATAGATTTGGGCCATTTGGAGTCGGATACTCGTGGCAATAACGTGATATTGAGTCGATTGAGCTGGTTCGAGGTAAGTAGCTTGCCTAACCTTGTGTAGGTGAACTTTCCTTAGTAATTGGTACTATGATATATGAAATGCATTGTACGTGAGGTGACGAGTGCGTACATGTACTAATTGTTGCAAATTCGGTTTTCATTCAGTCATTATAACTGCGTTTTCTTCCCTATTTTTACTAATTGCAATTTAAACCTACTGCTCGCTCAGGGAAGCATGTCTAAGTGACTTAACTGCTTTTCTTGCTCAAACTACCTTATTTGAATTCTGTGCAGCATGCTAGGCTAGAAATACTTGTTTTACCTTGGTATAAATTTGATTGAATTGAATATTCTCATGTTGTTGTTGTGTGTTTACTTTGGGACTACGGGCGATATCCCGGGAGATCCCCCTTGCCTGTTTATTTGGGACTACGGATGTATTCCGGGAGATCCCCCTGCACATTTACATTGGAACTACGGGACTGAACCCGGTAGATTCCCCAGTATGGATTATTTACATTTGGGACTATAGATGTGGTATTCCGGGAGATCCCCTGCGCGTTATGAGTTGGACTACGGGACGACACCCGGAAGATCCACTGGATATTTATATTTGGGGACTATAGGACGGTATCCTGGGAGATCCCGGGTAGTTATCTCTATGTTGAGCTATATTCCTTCTATAATTATTTGTCATGGTTGTAGTTGTTGCTACTCTTATTACCCTGTGTTATTTTAATACTGCTTCTTTTCCTCATATATCATTGTATATGACCGGTAGGGCCCTGACCTTCCTCGTCACTACTCGACCGAGGTTAGGCTTGGCACCTACTGGGTACCGATGTGGTGTACTCATGCCCTTTCCTGCACATGTTTTCGTGTGCAGATCCAGGTACTTCGACTTAGCCTTACTACCCTTGAGGCGAGACGACTCTCCAGAGACTTCAAGGTATATCTGCCGCGTTCGCAGACCGAGGAGTCCCTTTCCATTCTCTCCTGTAGTGATAGACCTTCTATCTTTTCTTTTGATTTAGTCATTCCGGAGTTAGAGCATTTTGTCGTATTCATAGCTTGTGATTTATGGGATTCCGGGTCTTGGGAGTTGTTCGGTTTTGAAATCTTGTATTGTATATGCCGAGCGGCATCTTAAACACTTTTATATTTGTCATCTTCGATTTTTATTAGTTTTTTCGCATTTGTTTCTTTTTCTGAAATTGTTAGGCTTACCTAGTCGTAGGCACTAGGTGCCGTCACGACATGTTCACAGAGGGCGAACTTGGGTCGTGATAGTCTTCGAGCTCGAGTTTGGTTCATCGAGCTCGAACTCGACCTTGCCTGAACTCGGGCTTATGCTACCCCTCGAGCTTGGGAAATGGGTCATACCTGATTTCAACCGTATACAGATAGTCCCCGCATTTCTTGGAGTGTAATGACAAGAAACGAATTGAGTCCTTGATCTTTACCTGGACTTATCATGATAACATCGTCGTGATGCAAGCGATAAAGGAAACAAAAGCTTTGAAGCTGTCCTTTCCCGAGGAAAACTCCGAAAACTCTAGTGAATCGGTGGATAAGATTCTGAGGATAAAGACACTTCTATTGATATGGATTGTGCTGCTTAGGCTTCATGCTTTCCGTAACCTTTTGCCTTTATTTTGATATTGATCGACAATAAGTACTGCCCTCGAACGTTTCTGATCAACGGACCAAGAATGACCATTTGGACATGAATTTTAAGTAGCGCTTAAGCTTGATAATCGATTTACTTGATCTTCAGGTAAAATTAGCCTCTAGGCACTATGAATAGTCCCCGAGTGAGAGTTTGCTCGAACTCGGGTTAAGATAGCCCGTTTTGCTTTTGCCAAGGGAGCCGAGTTTAACCAGTTTTTTGAAGTATCTGAAGGCCTTTAATTTATGGCGGAAATCGGATGTCTTCGAGCCGCATTATTTTGGCCGTAGCCTTTTACATGACCGTAGTCTTTAATATGGCCTTAGACATTTAATATGGCCGTAGCCTTCGGGTATGTCTTTTGGACTTGTTTCCGGATTCGAAATGTTAATCCCCATGGCCTTGGTCTGTATATTGGGGGTTACTCTTGAGGTCTTATTATTTAGATAGCTCGGGTAGGTAGTCCCCAAGTGTTCGAGATATGCTTCCGTTTAGGTTAAGATAGCCCTTGGGCTTTCGTATCTGTTACGAATTTCGGGTGTCTCTGATCCGGGTTAATCTGGCCGTAGCCTTTTTAGTTTGGAACTTTCCCTTTGGGCTTATCTTCCGTTTCACTTCGAGCTTGCACGAAATGTCAGTCCCCGGGTGGGGTGGCCGTGGCCCATAAAGTCGAGGATTGCCTTTGAGGTCCTATGGTCTCGAAATGTTAGCAGTTTGATTTCATTTGCTTTTGGGATGGCAGTCCTCGAGCATGGTTCGGTTGTTCGAAATTCCGTCGTGGCCGGCCCTTAAGCCTGTTTACACAATAGATCAAGAGTATAAAATATGAAATTTCTCTAAAGGCATGAGATATCAAGGAAAAGTACTTCTCTTAATGGATGATTATACATGAGCGCATGTTTGATGTTTGGGGCCCAAGTAACCTATATGGGTACAGTTCATCTAACCGTTTGGCCCTTACAACATTTTCCATTCGATGCCCTGCCGTCATGAAGTAATCTCCTTTCCACAAAGTAGTCATTCGACGTAATGCCCCCCGATGCTCGAGGTTTATTGTAGGGACTTCGGATACTGTTGACTTGCTCCAAGTTAGCACGATTAATGGTTGCCTCGTGAAGAACCTTGCCGGAAAAACCCATTTGGAATAAAACCCGGTCTAAGGGAAAAAGAGTGCAACACGTGCTTTAAAACCCATAGCTTCCTGCCGATCCTCAGCGATAACCTGCAAGCGTTTGTCGAAAAAATAGAAAAAGTGGGGCCGTACCTTTATTTGGATTTTGGATATTTGATGTGATCTTCCTCGGCGTCGAGTCCTCGTGAATTTTGACCTCGATCTTTTCGTGCGAACCTTCGCCCAGATCCAATTCTCCTATGATCTCCATTCTACGGTTGATATCGATCTCTACTCGATCTCGACTCTCGATAAATGTCCCTTTTGACCCTATCCATGGTCCTATTAGAATAAACGGACCCTGAAGGAGTCCCCAGTTGATCATCCTCGACCCTAATCTTCGACTGATGCCGATTGTGTACGTCGGCCCAAGTGACAGCCGATTACTCGATTAAACTTTGCTTCAACTACTGCGAAGCTATGAAACTCTAATTATTGAGACCTTGAGCGAAAGCTTGAACAACCTAGCCATCAAAGACCGGGGGCAATAAATCCATTATCTCCGTTCGGAACCGAGACACGAATTCCCTGAGCATCTCGTTATCTTTCTGCCTTACCTTGAAAAGGTCCGATTTCCTCGTTGCAATTTTAAGGGCTCCGGCGTGTGCCTTTACAAAAGAATCTGCAAGCATAGCAAACGAATCAATAGAATTAGGGGGTAAGATATGATACCAAATTAAGGCACCCTTCGATAAACTCTCTCCAAATTTTTTCGATAGTACTGATTCAATTTTGTCATCTCCAAAATCGTTTCCTTTGATGGCGCACGTATACGAGATGACGTGTTCATTCAGATCGGTCGTCCCGTTATACTTGAGAATCTCGAGCATATGGAACCTCTTAGGGATTGGCTTCGGAGACGCACTAGGGGGGGATGGTCTTTGCACGAACTTTTTAGAATCTAGTCCTTCCAATATCGGTGGTGCTCTTGGGATTTGATCAACATGGGAGTTATATGTTTCTACTTTTTTGTCATTATCCTCAATCTTTTTCTCTCCGGACTCGATTCTCCTAGAGAGTTCCTCGAGCATCCTCCTGGAGAGTTCCTCGAGCATCCTCATAATTTCGGGGTCAGTCCCCGAGCCATTATCGTTTGATCTTTCCGATATCGGCTCAGTACGTCGAGTATGTTCCGGTTCGACTACACTCGGGGTTTTGTGTTGACTTTGAAGTTGAGCGATGGCAATCTGTTGAGCTTGTAGCATCTCGAACTTCATTTGGAGACGGACTCCCCCATCTCCTTCACCTTGTGTTCCTTGGCCCCTAGATCGGTCTTCCCTGTGTGCGCTTTCTCTGGGGTCTGTGCTTAAACCAGTATTCAAAGCTATGCGTGAACTTACGTCAACTGGTTGTACATCCGACACTTCCCAGGGTTTACCAGTGGTACACCGATCCCTACATTGCTATTTTCCTCGTGAAATCTGTCGCGCCTCCTTTTTCCTCGCGGAGTCCTGGTTTCGACATTCATGGGGGAACAACTCGTTTCCTTTTGGGAATTGGATATTTGAAGAGTCGCCACCTAAGGGATTAAGGTGCGTTAGGGCACCTAGAGCGATTAACTCATGTAACTAGTTTGCATTACCAGAGATTAGCGTAAGGGCTCGAAATAACCTTGAGGGTAAGGTGTTAGGCACCCCTCGCGGTCCACAACGGTGGGTCCCGGCCGAACTTAATATGAAGTAGTCATTTTAACAAGTAAACAACTTTAACACATATTTGCAAATAAAGATAGTTTTCACAGTCTAAATACACATACAATCAAGGAAATTTTGATCATGAAAGAAAGAGAGGTTCGAACAGCTCAAACACACATATATGCAAAGAAAAGGAAATTTAAATAATTTAAACACATATAGGAATTGGGAAAGGGAAGTCCTAAGTTGATTAGCCTACAGGATCAATCTGTGCAATGCCCGGTAATCCTCCTCAACTAGAGGGGCTACACGTGACATTAGCGCGCAGGTCATCATATTTTCTTACTACCCATTACCCCACCCTTAATGGTTATATAAGTGGGTTTGATTAGTGACCCCTCAGTGTGCTGTTACCCGCCCCTTCCTTATGGTCCTGGAGGAACTTAGGACCCCCTAAATATGGGCAGTTCTAGACAAACCTAAAGTATTTAAAAGGTAAAATCTAGGCGACAAACAAATAATATGTAGGACGAGCAAATAGGGACAAACAGTTAGAAGGATCATATTTACCTGCGCATGTATGTAGGTAAACAAACAGCGCGTCTAAAACACAAATTTTGAAGAGTTTCAGAAATCCTAAGAACATGATATCTAGATGGATGTTACAGATACAGGATATATATAAGGAAAGTGGCAGAATCCTAACCAGTTTGCCTACTGGTTTATAGCCTGTTAAGCTTAAGTAGCAATCAAAACGCAATTTCCAGTTTTATATATATGGACATTAATCACCTAAGGCTTGCCTGGGCGTGAGGACTATGCGTAATCACAGTTATAGGAACTGTTTGAATAGTTGAGATTGTTCAAATTATGAGCATGCTGATCTAGGTGATACAGGTTATGCCAGGTGCTTTATTTATATTTTGGGACATGATGCCTATGGGTGAGGCTGTTTAAACCTTTTCATAGCCAGTTATTGATTTAATCGAAATAGACGTGGTTCAAACAGATGCAAACATAGTTCCTAAGAACATGTATCTAATGCATACAAGAATGACAGTTTTATTAAGATTATTTAATAGCAGGATGTCTATGTGACAGTACTTAGGAATTGAGCATGCAACATGCTGAAGCAGTAAACGTGAAGGCCCTAAAAGCAGGATATCTAATGCACAGGTTTAACATGGTTTAAATGTAAACGAACACATCAATCCTAGAACATGGCTTCTAATACAGATTTGCAGAATATAAAGCCTATAGCATGTTTTCTACCCAGTTTTACCCATAGTATCATACAACCACCCTCCCTTTTATTAGTTACCCAAATATCTGTTTGCAAATAATTATTACAGACTAGAATTGTATAAATTACACAAAGGAAATGTAAAGTAATGCTATAGGGAGCCTGAAGCAGGCTCAAAAGTAAACTTGGGAGTATCAGGCCTTCAATGTAGTCTCAAATGCTCAGAAGTCTCATAGCCAACAAGTGTCTAGGTGTGTCAGAGTTCCCTAAGGACCTCAAGGATCCCGGGCAGTGCTCACACCAAGACTTTTCTCAAGTAGGGACTGGTTATGTGCAATGTGGAAAAGGCCAGCCCTGATATGCCAGAGTTCAGAGAGATCTCAAGGATCCCTAAGCAGTACACATACCAGAGGGGCAGAACTTAATAACCTAAGAGTAAGTGAGAGTGTTTGAAAAGACTTAGTGAAAACAATATGGAGATAACTTCTTAGGAGTAAAAAATTTTCTAGGAAAACCAGTTTTAGGACAAAACTAGGAAATAAAGCTAGTTTTTAGAAGAATGCAGATAACATTTTTGAAAACAGTTCGGAAGACTGCAAAATTTAGTAAGCAGCCAATCAATCATAGAAGGTTCACAGGCACCTTAGCTGGCAGGTTTGCACACAAGGGTGAAAGGGATTGGGAACATGTAGTAATCTCATTGTGGGTACATGAATAAGGCCAGGGAGGCATGTAAACAACATAGAACACTTAGGAGCTCCCTAGTCTTCATGAAGTAACCAGGATAGCATGCAACTAAAACATGGTGCCAAGATGTAAAAGACAGAATCAGACACACAAGTAGGGTCATATCATGATAACACAGTCAAAGGATAAATCAAAAATCAACACACAGGCTGGTCAAACATCAGATAAACATATAAAGTGTAGACATACTAGTTGTACATGGAATAGGGCAGAATTTAGGCATGCTTGAACAAAGAAGTCAGATTCATAATGAACTAATGCAGGAATGAAACACATAGGGTTTGGATTTCAATTGTAACTAGAGACATGCCGGTTGAGGAAAAAGAGTGCAGAATATAGAGCAAGTATAATCTCACTATCTAGCCTTGGCTTTCAGCCGGCTAGACCCACAATAGCACAAGTAGCAAAGAAGGAGAATAGTTTGAGTGTGTGTGTGTGTGTGTTATGAACTGATGTCTCCTTTTTTTGTAGAATGAGAATGCACACATATATATAAGAGTCGGATAGTATAGGTAAGTAAGACGAGGCAGATTGTCTCCAAAAATAAGGCAAGAAATAATCAAACAATCAATCAAGTAAAGTCAGTCATGAAGAAATTAGCAGTAAAATCAGGCTAGTACTACTTGATTTAAGGAAGATTGTATGTGGAATCAATCAGTAATTAAGGGCTAGGTTATATAAGGCAAGAACTAACTACGAAATCAATTAGAAGTTGGTTCTTAAAATCAAAGCATAAAATCAGGCCAGTAGCACCAATTATTAATCACACATAAGGTAAGAAAAGGTAAAATCTAATAAGGAAACACCGGTATTAAGGAAAAAACAATTTCAAGCCCTAATTTAGGTAATTGAGATTATTAACAATTAGTCGACAGAGTTTAAGGCAAACGGGCAGAAGTAGTAAAATGATTGATTAAATAATCAGAACTATAAGAGATTAGGCAGAAATACAAAAACATATAGTAAACAAAATAAATAAGGAAGCCTTAATAGATACTGAGAGACGAAAACGTTTAAAAGTTAAATATTTTGTAGAAAAATCCGTTGAAATCAAGCCCCTAATTCTAGGGCAAACCAAAATCAGTTAGGACTAATAATAGGGAAAGATCAGAAAATATCGAGGTGGAAGTACTGAAAAATTTAAAGAAGAAATACCAAAATAAACATGAAATCGTTTCAGATCTGAGAAGATCTAAACAGATTCAACCAAAGATTAGCCAGAATCATAAAATAGACAGAGGTTGAACCAAATCTGGTTTAAACCGGAGATTTGAAACCCTAAAATATAAAGATATTCGTACTCACAGGTATTGGGATGAACATAGAAGGAAATAGTCAAGACAAGAAAGATTTTGAACCAGATCTGGCTCGAGCTTGGCCAGATTTGCTTTGCCATCTTAAGAAGCAACTAAATAGGGCCGTAGATGAGTAACCAATGGTGAAGAGAGACCGATGATGTAAGGGAATCCATGGATGATTCCATTTTGGGTCGGAATTGAAGGAGATAACAGGTGACGGCGCTAGGGTTAGAGAGGGGCAAGAGTCGAGAGCATATGAGGGTGGCAGGTTTGGAAGAATGGGTAGGGTTAGGGATTTTTGATATGTTAAAAAGGGTCGGTTGATTTAGGGCCGTTGATCTTCTGAGATCAACGTCCAGGATTAGATGTTTAGGTGGGGCGGGTTTAATTAAACGGGTATTTGGGTTTGGGTCTAGGTTGGACGGGTATGGGTAATTGGGCTAGGCTAGGTCTGAAATTGGGTATTTTCTAGGGGCTAGATTTTAAATACCCAATTAATTTAATAAAACAATTTTACAAAATAATTTATAAATGATAAAAATGTGATTTGTGCATGAAAATGCTTTAAAATACTTACTTAATATTGTAAAAATATGAAAAGTCATTTTCTGTATAGATAATATAACCTAAAAATGCAGATGTGACTGTAAAAAAAATGCAATTAAAATATTTAAACATTATATGGGCGTAACTGATGAAATTAGATGATTAGATCATCATAAAAATAATATGAGAAATAATTATTGTGTATTTGTATAAATAAAAATATAGCAATAAATTAATTTAAAAATTATTAAAAAAATTATAAAAATACTTGTGCGTGTTTGTAAATGCATATATAATATTTTGAGGGTATGTTGGCATATTTAAATATATATGAAGAAAAAATTGGGTATCAACAACTGCCCCTCTTTACCCGGGAAGGATGAAAGAGTTTTCGGGTAAAGAAATGATGGCCAATTTTGACCGACTGGGATGTCTTAAAAGATAGAGGCCGGACTCTAGTTTTTGAACTGCCTATATATTCCTGGTTTAATAGGAATCAGGTCATGTGTAGTTCCAGATACATCGGCGGGATGTGCTGATGAAGTCAATACAAGAATGGACACGATAGTTTGGGATGGATGAAAGAATGGTTTGGTGAATGGTCATGTTTGAGATAGTTGAAGTAGCTGGAGTGAGGTTGCTCCTGCTGGGATAGCGGTTGCTTATTGGTCACCTGTAGAAAAAGAGATGCTACAAACATGTATTTATGCGAGAATTTAAATATGATGCAGATTCCCTTTTTGGACCATGAGAGTTGTCTTCGGACAATTAAGGATGAAGTCCTCAGACCATGATGTCCTGGGCCATGAATTGTTCAGTGAAGGATTCGCAGGCAATGAAATGATGTTCTCAAGATGGTGCCTCCGAACAATGACGCCTTTGAATAATGATATGAAAATTTGAGAGATCCTTAGGCCATGGCATGGTGTCTTCCGGCTATGAGGATGATGCCTTTAGACTATGATGCCTTTGGACAGATTGGCGATGTTTCGGCCCATGAGATGTAATAATAAGATGTTGACAAGACAAGGCTTAGTCTTGCGAAATGTAGAGCAGGGCTTAGCCCGATGGAAGAGCAAATAGATAGTACCGGAACCGAGCGACATTCATGCGAGGAGGGATAGTTCTTAGTCCCATGCAAATGGAGGCATGGATTAGCCCCATGCAAATATGGAGGCAGGGATTAGCCCCATGCAAATATGGAGGCAGGGATTAGCCTTATGCAGATACGGAGGCAGGGAGTAGCCTTATGCAGATATGGAGGTAGAGATTAGCCTCATGCAGATATGGAGGTAGGGATTAGCCTCCTGCAAATATGGAGTCAAGGATTAGCCTCATGCAGATATGGAGGCAGGGATTAGCCTCATGCAGATACGGAGGCAGCGATTAGCCTCATATTGATACGGAGGCATGGATTAGCCTAATGCAGATACAGAGGCAGGGATTATCCTCTTTCAAATATGGAGGCATGGATTAGCCTCATGTAGTTATGGAGGCAGGGATTAGCCTCATGCAGATATGGAAGCAGGGATTAGCCTCATGCAAATATGAAGGCAGGGATAAGCCTCATGCAGATATGGAGGCAGTGATTAGCCTCATGCAGATATGGAGGCAGGGATTAGCCTCATGCAGACAAGGAGGCAGGAATTAGCCTCATGCAAATATGGAGGCAGGGATTAGCCTCATGCAAATATGGAGGCAAGGATTAGCCTCATGCACGATGCGTGATAGGGCTTAGTCCCATGCAAAGAACAAATAGCAAATAAGGGTAGAATTTTTCTTAACTGGGGATGCATTCGGTGTCTGGTGGCGCGTTCGCTAGCGATTTTGCTTCGTGTATATATGTTTGTGAAAGCTATCATTATGTCAGATGTGCCTGCGCTTAAACAATAATTGTAAGTTTGTAAGGGGAGGTTGGTTCGTGTCTTTGTCTATTGGCCTTGCTATGTTCCGTTCTAGAGGCCTCGTTTGAGTTTCCCTGGGTAATACCTGACTGTTACGGAAATAGAGTTTTCGAAATATGCAATTATTGATAAAAATAGAGTCATTTTAGAAACATATTGAACATCAAGTAATTTTAGATGAACTACTGACTGTAACACATTTCAGAGACATTGCAGCTTTCTCATGTTAGAATTTTGAGGGTCCTCCTCAAAATTCTGTCCCAGTTTGGTAGATGATCCTTCGGCCATTTGCGAGTAACGAGCCTTGTTGGATCTTCTTCAGAATTTTGAGAATCCTTCTAAAAATTCTGTGCCCCGGTTTCTTAACCAATTTTTGACCGTCTGGCATATGTTGGCGTCGGCTTGACTTGCTCCGGAATTTTGAGGGTCCTCCTCAAAATTCTGCCCAGTTTCTGATCTTGGGGAAAATGGAAATTTTATTCTGATATAACCGAACCCACAGGGCTGCCTACGTATCCCCTCTTAAATGGGAATCAGGTCAAGCTTAGTTCAACTACATCATGTGAATGTGAAACATCTAAGCATAATATCTATTGACTGCGTCTGAATTGATTGGTTTTGGCCAAATTTCTCCGTCAATTTCTGCAAGTATGAGAGCTCCTCCTCTTAGCACCCTGTGAACCATATAAGGACCTTGCCAGTTGGGAGAGAATTTCCCTTTGGCTTCATCTTGATATGGGAAGATCTTCTTCAGTAGCAGTTGTCCTGGTGCAAACTCTCTTGGTTTGACCATTTTTTGAAAGCTCTGGACATTCTGTTTTGATAAAGCTGAACGTGACATACTTCCTTTATCCTTTTTCCATCTATAAGGGCCAGTTGTTCATAGTGGCTCCTTATCCATTCTCCATCGTTGAGTTCGGCTTCCTCTATGATCCTTAAAGAAGGAATCTCTACCTCGACTGTGATGACACCTTCGGTACCATAAACCATTGTGGGGAGTTGCCCCGATTGAGGTACGAACTGTAGTGCGGTGTCCCAACAAAGCAAAGGGCAGCTTCTCGTTCCATTGCTTGTGGTTTTCTACCATCTTCCTCAGTATCTTCTTGATGTTTTTGTTGGCGGCTTCTATGGCTCCATTCATCTGAGGTCTATATGCTGTGGAGTTCTTGTGCTTGATTTTGGAAGTTTCACACATGGCTTACTCAGATCACTGTAGAGATTGGCGGTATTATCAGTGATAATAGACTCGAGAACTCCAAATCGGCAAACAATACGATCCTTGACAAAGTCTGCGACGACTTTCTTGGTCACAGCTTTGTAGGATGCAGCCTCTACCCATTTTGTGAAGTAGTCAATGGCTACTAGAATAAACCTGTGGCCGTTTGAAGCGGGTGGGCTCGATAGGACCGATGAAATCCATTCCCCAGGCAGCGAATGGACAAGGTGAGCTTGTTGTGGTGAGCTCTTTTGGCGGCACTTTTATCATATCGGCATGTACTTGACATTGTTTGCATTTGCGGACATACTGGACGCACTCTGTCTCCATGGTCATCTAAAAGTAATCGGCCCTAAGTATCTTCTTGGCCAAGACA
This sequence comes from Nicotiana attenuata, assembly GCF_001879085.1. Lineage (NCBI taxonomy): Eukaryota > Viridiplantae > Streptophyta > Magnoliopsida > Solanales > Solanaceae > Nicotiana > Nicotiana attenuata. The sequence goes on from NW_017670960.1 coordinate 233,592, forward strand.
AAACCATTCATATGTGGGCCGCAGGTCCCAGCATGTATCTCCTCAAGTAGTTTAGAAGCCTTTTTTGCGTCGACACATCTTAGCAATCCCAAATCAGGAGTTCTTTGGTACAAGTTTCCCCCGCTATGGGAAAAGTGGTTGGACAATCTCTGAAGTGTGCATTTCTGAGTATGGTTCGCATGCTCCGGATATTCTCCTTTCGCTAAATACTCTTTGATATCGTGAAACCAAGGCTTCCCGTCTATTTCTTCTTCAACGTGGGCATAATACGCCGGTTGATTATGAATTCTCAATGGGATGGGATCAATGAAATTCTTGTCCGGGTGTTGTATCTCTTGTCCGGGTGTTGTATCATAGATGACAAGGTGGCCAATGTATCGGCAGACTCATTCTGAATTCTAGGAACATGGCGAAACTCTATCTTCGTGAACCTTTTCCTCATTTCCTGCACATGGTGCAGATATGGCAATATCTTGGAATTCTTGGTGGCCCACTCTCCTTGTACTTGGTGCACAAGCAAATCTGAATCACCTATTACCAGCAGCTCCTGAATATTCATATCGGTTGCCATGTTGAGTCCTAGTATGCAGGCTTCATACTCTGCCATGTTGTTGGTGCAGGGAAATCTGAGTTTAGCAGATACCGGATAATGTTGACCTGTTTCCGATACCAAAACTGCTCCAATGCCTACTCCTTTGAAATTTGCAGCTCCATCGAAGAACATCCTCCAACCGTCGTATGCTTCGGTAATGTCCTCTCCTATGAATGACACCTCTTCATCAGGAAAATACGTTTTTAGGGGTTCATATTCTCCTCCCACCCAAATTTCAGCAAGATGGTCTGCCAATGCTTGTCCTTTGACCACTATTTCAGTTATGTAGATGATATCGAACTCACTCAACAGTATCTGCCACTTGGCTAACTTCCCAGTTGGTAGGGGTTTCTGAAATATGTACTTCAAAGGGTCCATCCTAGATATGAGGTATGTGGTATAGGCACAGAAGTAATGCCTCAACTTCTGGGTCGTCCAGGTTAAAGCACAGCAAGTGCGTTCCAGCAGAGAGTATCGTGCTTCATAAGGTGTGAATTTCTTGCTTAGGTAGTATATGGCTTGCTCCTTTCTCCCTGTATCATCATGTTTTCCTAGAACACATCCGAAGGCTTCATCCAATACAGATAAATAGAGTAGCAGAGGCCGTCCTGGCTCTGGTGGGACCAAGATCGGTGGTGTGGACAAGTACTTGATTTTGTCGAGAGCTTTCTGGTAATCCTCGGTCCAGCTTGTTTTGGCATCTTTCCTCAGCATCTTGAAGATGGGTTCACATATGACTGTGGACTGTGCTATGAAGCGACTGATATAGTTGAGACGTCCTAGGAAGCTCATCACGTCCTTTTTGTTTCTAGGCGGCGGTAATTCCTGAATAGCCTTGACTTTAGACAGGTCCAACTCGATCCCCCGACGACTGACAATGAATCCCAGTAACTTTCCTGCGGGAACCCCGCATGCACACTTTTCGGGGTTCAGTTTCAAGTTGTACCTTCTTAACCTATCAAAGAACTTTCTCAAGTCCGCTATGTGATCCGCGACCCTCTTGGATTTGATAATGACGTCGTCCACATACACCTCTATTTTTTTGTGTATCATATCATGGAAGTTGGTTGTCATGGCTCTCATGTAAGTAGCCCCAGCATTCTTTAGACCAAATGGCATCATCTTGTAGCAGTATACCCCCCATGGTGTAATAAAAGCTATTTTCTCTGCATCCTCTTCATCCATCCAGATCTAGTGATAACCCGCGAAGCAATCTACTAAGGATTGGAGTTCATGCTTGGCGCAGTTGTCGATCAGGATATGTATATTTGGTAGTGGAAAAGAGTCCTTGGGACTTGCTCAGTTTAAGTCTCGATATTCAACACATACTCTGACCTTCCCATCTTTCTTCGGAACCAGTACAATGTTGGCTAACCAGGTTAGGTACTCAACAACCTTGAGGACTTTGGCTTTGATCTGCTTAGTAACTTCCTCCTTGATTTTTAGGCTCATATCTGGTTTGAATTTTCTGAGTTTCTGCTTCACTAGCGGACACATGGGATTAGTAGGCAACTTGTGAGCCACTATGGACATGTTCAAACCGGTCATGTCATCATATGACCATGCAAAAATGTCCTTATACTCCTTCAAGAAACGAATGTACTCCTCTTTCTCTGTCGGTGATAAGTGAATGCTGATGCGAGTCTCCTTGACGGTCTCGGCGTCCCCCAAGTTTATTGCTTCAGTTTCGTCCAGGTTGGACTTAGGCTTATTCTCAAAGTTTTCAACCTCCTTGACAACTTCCTCAGGTATGTCTTCTTCCTCATCCGAATCATTATCCTCATAATGCGCTGCCTCATTACATGTCACAGTCACTAGTTCATCAGGAAAAGTAATTATAACGTTGTAGAAAGAAAAAGTGTGGAAGATAATAATGAATAATAAAGAGCAATGCATTTGATAAAAAATGAAAACATTCAAACAAGTACAGCTCGATGAATCGAGCATTTATTTTGAAACAAGTGAGTCTTAAAAAAACAAAATTACTGAAAATCTTAGATGCCTAGAATGGCTATGGAAATAAAAATCTGCAAAGCTACCCAGGGACTCGGCGGGCTCGGGATGGAGTGGCGGTCCAGTTCCTGAGAACAGCTCCTTTATCCACAGTTTGGATAGTGAGGCCTTCTTCCTCCTCCTTCTCAATTATTGCACTGCAATCCATGTCTTCATCCTCCAAGAATAAATTCCTCAGCCCGGCTAATACTTCTTATTCTGCAGTTCCCCATATTGTATCAGCTTGGTGAAAAGCTTGATCCAGATGTGGCACTGGTTGCTTGAGAGGGTAATAAGGTCCACGCCATGGAGGCAACCAATCATTATACTCTTGCCATGTGTACTGTTATCCGAGCTCGAAGGTAGTACCATGACCTTTCAGCTGTATCGATTTGTAATACCCTGGAGATTCTTCCCAAGCCCTTTGCCGGGTTCACACCCAGACCATGCCAGTATGCTTTCTATTTTATTACTCCACCATTTGTCTTTCTCAACGGCATTGACACGTTCGATGTGATGATAGGTTTCCCCTCCTAGCCTTCTTCTGTTCCCAATAACCGGGATGGTTTGACTGGTGTAAATTGGGTTAGTCTCGTCTCCATGAATGACCACCTCCTGATGGTTCCATTCGAATTTCACGGCTTGATGTAGGGCGGAAGCCACAGCCCCAGCAACATGTATCCGCGGTCAGCCCAACAGAAGATTGTATGAGGCTGATATGTCGAGTACCTGGAATTCAACGTCGAACCAAGTTGGCCCACTCTGCAGGCATAGATTAGTCTCCCCAATCGTGGCCCTTTGAGACCCATCAAAAGCTTTCACGTTCATGCTTCTTGCCCGTATTTCGTGGAAACTTTTTCCCAATCTTTTCAGAGTATCCAACGGACAAATATTGAGGCTTGAACCTCCATCAATCAAGACCCTGGCGATGAATTTGTCTTGAAATTGCACCATGATATGCAATGCTCGGTTGTGATTCAATCCTTCAAGCGGTAGTTCATCCTCGTGGAAGGTTATTTTATGACTTTCCAACACCTGCCCTACCATGTTGGCCATCTCTCCGCATGTGATATTGTTGGGCACGTAAGCTTCACTCAACACTTTCATCAAAGCATTCTTGTGCGCCTTTGAATTTCGCAACAGTGATAATATGGATATCTGAGCTGGGGTTTTGTTCAAATGATCGATGACGGAGTATTCCTTTGCTTGTACTTTCCTCCAAAGGTCGTCTGGCCCTATTTCAGTGACATGCTGCTTGGTAGTGGCATCCTTACTTGGTCCTCCCAAGTGTTCAGGTGTATAGATTCTTCCAGTTCTGGTCATTCCTTGTGCAGCATCGGATTCCTCCATCTTTGCCTTTCCTTTTTCCCTAGCTTCGTCAAGGTAATCCCATGGTATTTCTTTTGAGTTGAAAGGAGGTGTGGTTGATACTGTCACTGTGAAAGGTTTAGCCACTTCTACTTCAAATGGAACAGGGGTGGCCACATGTGGAGCTACCTCTACCTCAAATGGAACTGATGCAGCTACCTCAACCTCGATTGGTGACTGAGTCTGTACTATAATAGGAGTAAGTGTGACTCCGGGTTTGAAGTCATCGCCTTCTCGAATAAGCCCGATCGACCCCTCAGGGTCCAATTCATCGTCCACCTCTACCACATGTACCCCGTCACCCCTATGTTCTGGGAGAGGGTTATTGCGGAAATCGGGTGCAGCTTCTTTCGCCTATATAACCTTGTTGTCAATCAGCGTCTCGAGTGCCCCTTCATACCGGAATGGTATGCACAGGTTTTGTTTGGATTTACCCATTGAGATGGATTCTCTAATGCCACAGTAGGAACATGGGTGACGTAACCAGCGGCCTTCAACCTTTCATACAGCTGGCCGATGGGTTCAGTAATAGCGGTGTATTGTCTGGGTGGCTGCGGTCAAAATTGGGTCGTGGCCTTAGGTAATTTTGGCGAGTTGGAGGTGACTGGAAATGAGATGGTTGGGAATTATAGGTATGATAGACAGTGGACGTTGGGAATATCTGGGAGATGAGGGTAGATATGTAGGTGGAGGTGCTTGGTATGTGGGTGGAGGTGTTTGATATGTGGGTGGAGGTGTTTGATATGTGAGTGAGGATTTCGGACCCTGAGCCATCATTACTGCCCGAACGTCTTTCTTCTTTGATATACCGCCTGATTGTAATTCCTTGTTTGTGGCATGTAATGCCTCAAAGTTTGTTACCATCCCACTTTTGATGCCTTCCTCGATCCTTTACCCAAGTTTGATGATATCAGAGAACTTGTGGTTTTCAATGATCATCAACCTCTCATAGTATTACGGATCCTGTGCTCTAACAAAGAATTTGTTCATCTACTCCTCGTCCAAAGATGGCCTGACTTTGGTTGCTTCCGACCTCCAACGAGTAGCATACTCGTGGAAAGTCTCGGTAGGCTTCTTCTTGAGGTTCTGAATGTAGAAAACATTTGGTGCATTTTCTGTGTTGAACCTGAATAGGTCCATAAAATCTGATGTCGTACTCACCCAGTTGGACCATTTCTTAGGGTCCTGGCTGATGTACCAGGACAAAGCATCTCCCGTAAGACTCCTCATAAAGAGTTTCATCCGGATCTTTTCATCCTTTCCGACCCCAACAAGTTTGTCACTATAGGTACTCAGATGAACCCTGGGATCACCTGCACCGTCAAACATTTTGAACTTGGGAGGTTTGTAACCCTCCGGCAGTTCTACATCCGGCTGTATGCATAGGTCTTCATAGTTCAAACCTTCTATCCCTTATCCTCCTTCGACACCCTGAACCCGACTTGTCAACTTCTTGTGTTCCTTAGCCATGTTCTTGATGAGCAGGTTCGTCTCAGTGGATTCTTGTGCATACGAAGTTGGTTGAATAGAGTGAGGTACGGTTTCCATGTATATAGGGTTGTTCTGATGAGTGCCAGGATCCTGGGTGTAGTGGTGGTCATTGGTTGAGTTTTGTGGATCGGGAATGCGTTGTGGTGTGTTCTGGGGAGTGTGGTAAGTGGCGGTTGGTGGGTGCTGGATTGGTTGATGGTGGTGTTGTGGCGGGGTTGGTATCGATAAGGGGTTGAGATTTTGAGGTGGGGTTGCATATTGATGCGATGCAGGAGGGTTTTGTGGATGCTGGTTTGGTGTGCTTTGGGGAGGTGCTGGATTTTTGGTGTTTTGTTGGTTGATATCGGGGACATTTGTGGTGAGGGATAGGCTTTCCAAGTTGCGGACCTGTTCGAGCTCTCCTAGTAGCTCCAATATATTTTTTTCTAACCTCAAAACTAAATCATTTGGTGCCGGAGTACTCCGTCCGTTTGAAGTTTCTGCATTTTCCACATTTTCCTTTCGAGTACCACTTAAGTCGTCCATTTTAGCTTTCTCTTTACTCTTTGTATTACTTGGAGGAGGAGGAGGTGGAGGGCCATTAGATCTGGTGTAATATGCTGATAATGCAAGTATGAATGAACCAACCTTAGGGGATGGGAATAAAGAATAAAGAAAAATAAAAGGTAAACAAGTCAGTAAGGGTTCTGAAATGTGTGCAGTATTTAAACACATATTGCGGGAATATATATTCGCGTCCTAATTTGGGAGCCCCGTTGTTCCCGAGGTAGGCCTGCGACAAATAAATTTGGAGAAATTTAATGCCAGTAATTGCCTCATCTCATTAAAGTAAAAGATAAACGCCGCAAAACGACACTAAATAAGATAATGTTGCTAATGTCACTTGGCCTTATTACATTTAGAAAGGAAAGCAAGTAATTCTAATCTACTTGGTCCCAGAAGGACCCTCTCTAGATCGGATGCTGTTGTTGATCAACTCTCCCAGCTCGCACAAATTCAGTAGCAGGAATGCCCTTGCTAGATGCCCTCCTTCATTTCCTTCAGCGTTCTGGCAGTCGGTGACTCTCTTTCTCATTTTCCCCTCCAATTCAATTAAACTGTACTCCAGATACTCCAATCTTTCTCTTGACTTAACAGCCATCTCTTTCCACTCATTGATCATTTCCATGTCGGCCTTATGCTGCGCCATATGCTCTGCTTCAGACTCTCGAACTCTTTTGCGCAGCTTGTTGTACTTCACCTCTGCTTCGGCAAACTCATCTATGAACCTGTTTCTTGGACCAACCCTTGGCTCAAAGACTCCTGATAGATTGTCATCCAGCCATGAGGGATAAAAGTATGAATGGCCCGCATGGTATCGGTCTGGCTCGATGGTATCCTTCTCCACAATAATCTTCAAAGTCCACATATGTTGTGCTTCATTCTTATACGGGATGGCGTCACCCTGAAAATCAGCTATGAAGTGAGCAATCTTAGCGACTCGTGGTACGACCTATCTGCCTGCCTGTCTCATAACCATGAGGGGAGCATAAGGGTTTTTCCCCCTCAACCCAATCAACACCAAGTGTGGAACATCTTTGGATCTGATGATGAACTCGTCGGTGGAGAACCACTCGAACATCCACTGAACTTGTTCCTCAGTCAACTTGTTGAGAAACTGCGCCCATCCTATAGCATCCTTTGGTTGAGCAAACATGTCCGGAATGTAAGTCATTCTGTTAGGGTGATGGAAGGCTATGTGGTCATTCCACGACCTTCGTGGAAACTCTTGGCGGTATTAGCCACTTTGGAGATGTTCTAATAGCCAGACTCGTAATAGCAAGTTGCAACCCTCAAAGAATTTGAACCCCTTCTGACAGCATTCCACGGCTCGGTACATGTCTTCAACGATCATAGGGACAATAGTATATGTCTGTCCCTCAATCCCGTCCATCAGAGTTTTGGCCATCATGGCTAGCCTAGTATGGATTCTATCCCCTTGGATTGTGAATACCAACATGCCCAAGAAGCACACAATGCGCACGAAGACCCTACGATGAACCCAGCCCAAGGAGGTAATTGAGAACTCATCATCAAAAATACGGTAAGAGCTGTTGTGACCGTATCTTTCATAAAGAAATCAAAAGGTATGTAGGACTTTTTCAGGCACTGCAAATCATCATTTTTCTTCAGCCCCGTCATCTTAAGGAACCCTCTAGTGGTGCGATTTTCAGGTGCCAACAGACCAGGGCTATCCCAAGTCAACCCAGCAAATCCCCCTATTTCTTCTAGAAGGGGAGTCATCTCTATGTTTCCAAAATGGAACACGGCCCTTTCCTTATCCCAAAACAGAGTGGCAGCCTCGATTAGCATCTTGTTTGGTTGAAGATCCAATAGTGATGGCAAATTCCCTAAGACTCTTTTCACATGATTTTTGTCACTCGAGGGAAGGTCCCTCCACCAATCTATCAAAAGTGGAGGTATACTACTGACCATACCGAATCTAGGGACTTCGTGCCTCATTTTCTGCAAACAAGAGATAGTTAGGCCCTTTCCCCCTCCAGGTTCGTCTATTTATACAGTAATGATTAGCATATTGGCACTTATTTCTCCAAATTAATGCACACAATCGTGATTACGTCTGTTGGGATTTGTGGAAAACCCGATGGACTTTTGGACGACGCTTGTCTTAAAGGGTTATTATGCGGACAACATATTAACCCGGCTAGGTTTGACCATGATGCATGTACAATTAATCAGAGTAAGGCTGCTATAAAGGTCTGGAATGGGACCCTCAAGCGGACAACTTGAGGGGGAAAGGAATGGAACCGTCGAACGCACTGCTGATCGACTAGTTTTATCACAAATACGCCTTTACGAATTTAAAGGGTGATATATAGAAAGAGCGCAAACACTCATCAAGCGTTGCTATAGGATTGATTACGCACGAGTGGAATATGATGTTGAGCATGATTTATGCATGTTGTCAAGTATTTGCATGTAAATAAAAATGATAAATGCAGTATTTAAATAATTGAAAGACAGTTACGGAAAAGGAAAACAAAGAGACAAGTCAGTTTCAGGAAAATAAAGAAAACATAAATAAGCAGTTAAATTCAAATAAAGGGGAAAGGGTACACGGGATAAAGCATGATTGGACTAATTCACAAAAATAAGTTCGTTATAGTAAGAGCCTAAAATCCCCAGCAGAGTCGCCATGCTGTCGCGCCCCCTTTTTTTCTCGCGGAGTCCGGGTTTCGACATTCATAGGGGAACAACTCGTTTCCTTTTGGGAATAGGGTATTTGAAGAGTCGCCACCTAACGGATTAAGGTGCGTTTGAGCGATTAACTCATGTAACTAGTTTGCATTACCAGAGATTAGGGTAAGGGCTCGAAATAACCTTGAGGGAAAGGTGTTAGGCACCCCTCGCGGTCCACAATGATGGGTCCCGGCTGAACTTAAACTATGTGAATTAGTCATTTTAACAAGTAAACAGTTTAATACATATTTGCAAATAAAGATAGTTTTCACTGTCTAAATACACATACGATCAAGGAAATTCATATAATGAAATAAAGAGAGGTTTGGATAGCTTAAACCCACATATATGCAAAGAAAAGGAAGTTCAAATAATTTAAACACATATAGGAATTGGGAAAGGAAAGTCCTAAGTTGATTAGCCTATAGGATCAACCTGTGCAATGCCCGGTAATCCTCCTCAACTAGAGGGGATACACGTGGCATTAGCGCGCAGGTCATCATATCCTTTTACGACCCATTACCCCACCCTTAATGGTTATATAAGCAAGTTTGATTAACGACCCCTAAGCGTGCTGTTACTCGTCCCTTCCTTATGGTCCTGGAGAACTTATGACCCCCTAAATATGGGCAGTTCTAGACAAACCTAAGGTATTTAAAAGGTAAAAATCTAGGCGACAAACAAATAACATGTAGGACGAGCAAATAGGGACAAACAGTTAGAAGGCTCATATTTACCTCCGCATGTATATAGGAAAACAAACAACACGTCTAAAACACAGATTTTTAAGAAGTTCAGAAATCCTAAGAACATGATATCAAGATAGATGGTACAGATACATGATATATATAAGGAAAGTGGCAGAATCCTAACCAGTTTGCGTAATGGTTTATAGCCTGTTAAGCTTAAGTAGTGCAATCAAAATGCAATTTCCAGTTTTATATATAAGGACATTAATCACCTAAGGCTTGCCTATGCGTAATCACAATTATAGGAACTGTTTTAATAGTTGAGATTGTTCAAACTATGAGCATGCTGATCTAGGCGATACAGGTTATGACAGGTGCTTTAATTATATTTTGGGACATGATGCCTGTGGGTGAGGCTATTTAAACCTTTTCATAGCCAGTTGTTAATTTAATCGAAATAGACGTGGTTCAAAAAGATGCAAACAGAGTCCCTAAGAACATGGTATCTAATGCATACAATAATGACAATTTTATTAAGATTATTTAATAGCAGGATGTCTATGTGACAGTACTTAGGAATTGAGCATGCAACATGCTGAAGCAGAAAATGTGAAGGCCCTAAAAGTAGGATATCTAATGCACAGGTTTAACGGGGTTTAAACGTAAACGAATACATCAACCCTAGAACATGGCTTATAATGCAGATTTGCAAAACATAAAGCCTACAGCATGTATATCTACCCCATTTTACCCACAGTATCATAAAACTACCCTCCCTTTTATTAGTTACCCAAATATTTGTTTGCAAATAATTATTAAAGACCAGAATTGCATAAATTACACAAAAGAAATGTACAGTAATGCTATAGGGAGCCTGAAGCAGGACAAAAAGTAAACCTGGGAGTACCAGGCCTTCAACATAGTCTCAAATGCTCAGAAGTCTCATAGTCAACAAGTGTCTAGGTGTGTTAGAGTTCCCTAAGGACCTAAAGGATCCCAGGTAGTGCTCAGACCAAAACTTTTCTCAAGTAGGGACTGTTTATGTGCAGTGTGGAAAAAGCCAGCCCTGATATGCCAGAGTTCAGAGAGATCTCAAGGATCCCTAAGCAGTACACATACCAGAGGGGCAGAACTTAATACCTAAGAGTAAGTGAGAGTGCTTGAAAAGACTTAGTGAAAACAATGTGGAGATAACTTCTTAGGAGTAAAAGATTTTCTAGAATAGACCAGTTTTAGGAAAAAACTAGGAATGAAAGCTAGTTTTTAGAAGAATACAGATAACATTTTTTGAAAACAGTTCAGAAGACAGCAAAATTCAGTGAGCAACTAGTCAATCATAGAAGGTTCACAGGCACCTTAGCATGCAGGTTTGCACACAAGGGTGAAAGGGATTAGGAACACGTAGGAATCTCATTGAGGGTACTTGAATAAGGGCAGGGAGGCATGTAAACAACATAGAACACTTAGGAGCTTCCTAGTCTTAATGAAGTAACCAGAATAGCAGCCAACTAAAACATGGAGCCAAGATGTAGAAGACAGAATTAGACACACAAGTAGGGTCATAGCATGATCACATAGTCAAAGGATCAATTAAAAATCAACACACTGGCTGGTCAAACATCAAATAAACATATAAAGTGTAGACATACTAGTTGTACATGGAATAGGGCAAAATTTAGGCATGTTTGAACAAAGAAGTCAGATTCATAATGAACTAATGCAAGAATGAAACACATAGGGTTTGGATTTCAATTGTAACTAGAAACATACCGGTTGAGGAAAAAGAGTGCAGAATATAGAGCAAGTATAATCTCACTATCGAGCCTTGGTTTTCAGGCGGCTAGACCCACAATAGCACAAGTAGCAAAGAAGGAGAATAGTTTGAGTGTGTGTGTGTGTGTTATGAACTGATGTCTCCTTTTTTTGTAGAATGAGAATGCACACATATATATAGGAGTCGAATAGTATAGGAAAGTAAGGCAAGGCAGATTGTCATTGCAAAAATAAGGCAAGAAATAATCAAACAATCAATCAAGTAAAGTCAATCATGAACAAATTAGCAGTAAAATCAGGCTAGTACTACTTAATTTAAGGAAAATTGTATGTGGAATCAATCAGTAATTAAGGGCTAGGTTTAATGAGGCAAGAACTAACTCCGAAATCAATTAGAAGTTGTTTCTGAAAATCAAAGCATAAAATCAGGCCAGTAGCACCAGTTATTAATCACACATAAGGTAAGAAAAGGTAAAATCTAACAAGGAAAACTGGTATTAAGGAAAAACCAATTTCAATCCCTAATTTAGGTAAGTGAGATAATTAACAATTAGTCGACAGAGTTTAAGGCAAACGGGCAAAAGTAGTAAAATGATCGGTTAAATAATCTGAACTATAAGAGATTAGGCAGAAATATAGAAACATATAGTAAACAAAATAAATAAGGAAGCCCTAACAGATACTCAGAGACGAAAATATTTAAAAGTTAAATATTTTGTAGAAAAATTCGTTGAACTCAAGACCCTAATTCTAGGGTAAACCAAAATCAGTTAGGAATAATAATAGGGAAAGATCATGAAATATCGAGGTGGAAGTACTGAAAAATTTAAAGAAGAAATACCAAAATAAACATGAAATCGTTTCAGGTCTGAGAAGATCTAAACAGATTCAACCAAAAATTATCCAGATTCATAAACTAAACAGAGGTTGAACCAAATCTGGTTTAAACCGGAGATTTGAAACCCTAAAATAAGAAGATATTCGTACTCACAGGTATTGGAATGAACATAAACGGAAATAGTCAAGACATGAAAGATTTTGAACCATATCTGGCTCGAGCTTGGCCAGATTTTCTTTGCCATGTTAGGAAGCAACTAATTAGGGTCGTAGACGAGTAACCAGCGGTGAAGAGAGACAGATAATGTAAGGGAATCCATGGCTAATTCCGTTTTGGGTCGAAATCGGAGGAGATAACAGGTCAGAGCGCTAGGGTTAGAGAGGGGCGAGAGACGAGAGCATATGAGAGCGGCGGGTTTGGAAGAATGGGTAGGGTTAGGGATTTTTGATATATTAAAAAGGGTCGGTTGATTTAGGGCCATTGATCTTCTGAGATCAACGGCCAGGATTAGATGTTTAGGTGGGGCGGGTTTAATTGAACAGGTATTTGGGTTTGGGTCTGGGTTGGACGGGTATGGGTAATTAGGCTAGGCTAGGTCTGAAATTGGGTATTTTCTAGGGGCTAGATTTTAAATACCCAATTAATTTAAAAAAACAATTTTACAAAATAATTTATAAATGATGAAAAAATGTTATCTGTGCATGAAAATGCTTTAAAATACGTACTTAATATTGTAAAAATATGAAAAGTCGTTTTCTGTATAGATAATGTAATTGTGCATATATATAGGCTATTGTTGCAAAAATATGCAATTCTAGCCTAAAAATGCAAATGAGATTGTAAAAAAATACAATTAAAATATTTAAGCATTATATGGTCGTAACTGATGAAATTAGATGATTATATCATCCTAAAAATAATATGAGAAATAATTATTGTATATTTCTATAAATAAAAATACATCAATAAATTGATTTAAAAATTATAAAACCACTTGTGCATGTTTGTAAATGCATATACAATATTTTGAAAGTATGTAGGCATATTTAAATATATATATGAAGGAAAAATTGTGTATCAAAAAAATCCAAGACCTTCGTTGTCATGAATGGGTGCATTTTGTGAGCTAGACATGTTTCAGCCTGGGAATAAAAAACACTTGACAAGAAAAAGTGTAAAAACAACGTGTGTAACGAGAATCAGTAAAAAAATAATCACTATTATATTTATCCCCACGATGTTGATACCAAATTTTCCAAAAATAATTTTAAAATGCATATATGTCTTCAGAATCATGCATTAGCATCAATTGGTATTTTTTTCCCATGATTTCTACACCTTTTATTAATTCGCCCAGTATTTTATTCCTAATAAATAACTACAAAATTGCATAACAAATGAGTTCAAAAATATTTCTCGATTTGATTTACTACTTATGGTCCTATTAAGTCCAAATTATTCCATAAATAGCCAAATTGACATCTTTTGGCTATAATTGCAATGACTTTGCAATTATAGCCCATGCGTACTATTCTTGCATTTTTTTTACTAGAAATTAGTCTGTTGTATTCTTAAATATTAATTAACCATTTTGTAAAACATTTCTATGCATAAAATTTATTTTTATAATTAGTAATTATTTTACAAGTTATTTTAATTAATTTATTTGGGGTATTAACAAGTGGTGGGCTTATTTAATTTCAATTCTAGCCTAATTAACTGGCCCAAATACCCTTATAAATCAGCCCAGTAAACCCAAGCCCAAACCCCTTACCTACCCGACCCAAGTCTTGTAGAATCCTGGCCGTTGATCATTTTGATCAGCGGCCCAGATTATTCCTACCATAATTAAACCTAAAGACCCCCCCCCCCCCAAACCTCTCATTCTCTGTTCTCACCCCGCCGTCACCCCTTCCCCTTCTCTCTCAGATGCTCTCTAATCCTAAACCTAACTCTCCCTTGCCGTCTCTCATCCACCGCCGTCCATGGTGGTTTCTCACCACCTCCAAGCCTCTAATGGCCTCTCCTATGCTGGGTACCGCCGTCTCTAAGGTCCTCGAGGGACCAAGGTCAGTCTGCTTACACCTTTGACCTTTCTTGCCTGTTTCAGGCCATTCTGGTTTGATTTCGAGTAAGATCTTCCTATTTCGCCTTAAACCTATGGATTTCTAAGCTTATGTCTTCATCTCTGTGTTATTTTCTTAAAAAACCCTAATTTTGTCCTTTGAACTTCTCAGATCTGTACAAGATCTGAGATGGGTTGAACTTATTTCACATGATTTTTTGTGAAAATCTTCTGATTTTCGAGTGGCTTTTCACTTTCCTAAACTAGGGTTTCTTGAAAATCTTTTTCCTCAAAACGTTTTCTGGTTTTAAATGGTTCATCTTCTGTTCTTATGTGTTTTTGACCGATGATGTTGAGTTTGCCTCAACCCTAATTAGTTTATGCTAAAACCCCAATTTTTTAACATTTTTGTTTGGATTCTGAGTTTGTCCGTGTTACTTGCTACATGATTTTATTCTGTTCTTTGATTCGCATGGTTTCTCCTTCGTTTAATTTGAATGTTTTGTGATTTTATCCTAATGTGCATCTATTAAGGTTCCTGGTTCGATTACTCAATTGATTCTATGTGTCTATATTCATTCTGTTTATTTATTCATGGAAAACCTATATTTTTTCTCCTTAAATTAATGTTGTTTTGAATTCTTGATTCACTGGTTTGTTTCGTTAAAACATATATGTTGATCCTTGATTATTCCTTTATTTGCAACCTTATTTAATTTCTTGCCTTACTTGAATTAACTGTGATACTGTGACGACCCGACCCGTCATCTCGTGTGTTACTGCTCCGTTTTTCCCGTTTATTTCTTCTTCATATTTCGTTACCGGTATGTGGTGTGTGAGAGTTGATTTGGATTGGTTTTGATAAGAAATGAGACACTTAGTCTCTTTAAGGAAGGCTTAAGTTGGAAAAGTCAACCAGACGTTGACTTATGAGTTATAAGGCTCGGTGATTTCCGGTGATTCGGTTAGCTTCGGGAAGTGATTTGTGACTTAGAAGTGAGATCGGAATTGATTTTGGAGGCCCGGTGTAGAATTAGGCTTGAATTGGCGAAGTAAGTATTTTGGCGAATTCCGGTTGGTAGGTGAGATTTTGATCCGATGGTCGGAATGGAATTCCGAGAGTTGCTGTAGCTTCGATATGTGATTTGCGATGTGTGTGCAAAATTTCAGGTCATTCAGACGTCGTTTGGTTGGATTTTTGATCGAATGCGTAATTCGGAAGTTTTTAAGAAACTTAGGCTTGAATTCGATGTGATTTGATGGCTTTATCATTGTTTAATGTGGTTTGATGATGGGAACAAGTTTGAATGAGGTGTTAGGATGTATTGGTATTTTTGGTTGAGGTCCCGGGGGCCTCGGGGTGAATTCGGGTGGTTAAACGGAGAATTCGGAGTTTATTGTAGGTTTGAAGTTGTTGGTTCTGTCATTTCCGCATCTGCGGAAAAGGGACCGTATAAGTGGTTCCGCAGAAGCGGGTGAGCGATCGCAGAAGCGGTCCTTGAGGGCTTGGCAATTTCCGCAGAAGCGAGAGGCAGTCCGCAAAAGCGGACATCGAAGGAGCGGTTTGCAACCGCAGAAGCGGTCCTGGGGATTTTTAAGTTAGACCGCAGAAGCGGTTATTTTGACGCAGAAGCGGGAACCGCAGGTGCGGTATCCCAACTGCAGAAGCGGAGACCTGGCTGGGTTTAAGTGAACAGTGTTTTCACGATTTTGAAAGAGAAGAAACATTTTGGACTTCGGACTAAGGAGATTTTGGGCGATTTTTGAAGAGGGTTTCGAGGGCTATCATCAGGTATGGATTCTTGGACTTAGATTACGATATTATTGTGTATAAACATGGATTAACACTGAAAACCCAAGGAATTAAAGGGTAAAAATGGAGGTTATGGCTTGAAACTTAAGAAAGTTAAACTAGGGATTTGAGTGGTCAAATGGACTCCGATTTTGGTGAATTTTATATGTATGGACTCGTGGCGAGACGAGGAATCCGGTGATGTGAATTTCGTAATTTTTCGAGAAGCGGGCCTGGGGCTCGGGTTTTGCTAGTTTCGAGATTCTTGCTAATTTTCGATTATTTTCGATTGGGTATTGTTCCCTTAGCATATTGTGATGTATTCGCTCTGATTTTGGTTAGATTCGACGCGCGTGGAGGCCGATTCGAGGGGCAAAGGCGTCGCGAGCTAGGGATTTCACCGGCTCGAGGTGAGTAATACTTGTAAATGATATCCTGAGGGTTTGAAACCCCGGATTTGCACATCATAGTGCTCTATTGTGGTGACTTGCACGCCAGGTATGAGCGTGGGGTAGAGCACCGTTGGGGATGGTGACTTGGTCCGTCCCGGTTGTTGATTTTACTGCGTAATTGACTAAAACCTGCTTGATGCTATCGTGATTTGGGCTGATTCCCATGTTTGGGGCTTCGTGCCGATTATTTGAATCCTTTAGGGATTATTATTGCTGTTTTCATGACACTTAGCATGTTAAATAACTTCAGCCCTGAGTTAAACACAGTTTTGAAATGTGCAGTCATATTGCTAAAGTTTAAAGACTTAAATTGCATTTTCTGATGTTTTGAGTTAAAAGCTATTACTTGACATTGCCCGAGTGGCTCATTTGCATTGATCTGGACTGAATATGGATCGGGATGCACGCCGCAGCGATACTATGATGATATTGCGCTTGGGCTGTAGGAGCCCCTCCGGAGTCTGAACCCCCACAGTGAGCGCGGGTACCCAAATGGATCGGGTTGCACGCCGCAGCGGTCATATGCATTGCATTGCATTCATGCATTGGTTCCTGTTTGTATTACGTGTCATGACATTCAACACTCTCATATCATTGGCATCCATGCTACTTCTTGCACTGTTTACCAGATACCCTGGTGTTATTTGTTGATGGAGTAATGTGCCCGAGGGGCTGACTTATGTGCGGACTTGCACTATCTGATTACGCATTCATTTGCTTGACTGTTGGAAAAAGATATTTTTAAAAAAGGTTTTTAAACTGAGCCAGATATTTTCTAAAGGATTTTTCACGGTTTTACTGTTTTCTCAAAGGGTTGTACTGTCCTATATAGCATGATGGAGTGCTCTTTCGTGATTTCTTGCCTCTCAGTTATTATTTACTCTTATTACTCACTGAGTTGGAAGTACTCACTTTACTCCCTGCACCTCGCGTGCAGTTGCAGGTATCGTTCACCCAGTAGCGGGTTATTAGCGGATTGAAGGTATTGTTATTATAACCGAGCAAGGTGACCGCCAGCGTTCGCGGCACCGGATGTTGCCTTTTGTTTTCCAGAAATTTTACTTGTATATATTTTTGTTGGCCTGTAGTTGTGTTAAGGTTTCCTTAGATGCTCGTGATTTGTGACACCCCGGTCGGGTAGTAACTGACAGTTTCTAATGCCATTAAGTTGTATCTTCTATTCATTTATGTTTAATAATTGTTAGTGAAAGGATTTGGGTTAGTTGGCTGGCCTTGTCTTCACGAGAGGCGCCATCACGATCGGGTATGGGAATTGGGTCGTGACAAGTTGGTATCAGAGCCTAGGTTACTAGGCCTCATGAGTCATGAGCCGGTTTAGTAGAGTCTCGCGGATCAGTTTGGAGACGTCTGTATTTATCCTCGAGAGGCTGTAGAACCTTTAGGAAAACTTCACATTCTTGGAATTCTTATCGTGCGTACTTGATTCAGCTTGAGATATAACTCTTAAAATTCCTTTCACATGTCTGTATGCGCACACGAGCGCTCAGTATTATATGTGCCTTGATGGCTTGTGATTCCCTGATCAAGGGGCGAGATGTAATCTCCGTGAGTTTGATGTTGGGCCAGTCTTGAGGACTTGAGGCTGGATCCTTGCCTATGGCTTGAGCACCGAGGTGCTGATTGTATGAGAAAGTGTTTTGAACTTATATGTTCGGTGTGGTCCCTATTAGCCGAAATGGCGGTTTGGTATTCATGTGTTGAGTATGTTAGTACTGCGAGATGTAATTATATGACTTAGTAGTGACGAAGAAGTCTGTTGGACAATAGCTGAACTGTTAAGTGATTCGTTTCCTATTGTGAGTTGATGTGTAGCCCGAACATGGGCGCGTGAAGAATATTTTCGTATCTCCTAGTTGAGGAGTGAAGTGCATTACATGTGGCGGTAAGAGTTCAGACTCAGGAAGACTAAATTGACTGTGTAACGTGTATGATGGTGGAAGGTATGCTGAAGTATTAAATTGAGGCGAAGCAGGTGGGTTATCTCCTGCGGAGTGTTCTTGAGTGGTATGATCGTTATGTGTATGTTAGTAGATCTCATGTGTAATTGAAGGGTATGATAATTTCGGAATGTCTAGAGTTGTTGTTGGTAAAGAATGCTCGGTGCATAGAGCAGGAAGTTGCTTGGTTGTATTGGGATGAGGGTCTCATTTTACGGTATCGGAGTGTCAATAAAGCACGAGTGGTTCTGTTCGTTAAATCAGGTAATCTGCAGTTGTATAAGAGTGGATGACTCTTGAGAATAGTTTTAATGTGTTCAAGATTCTACATGTAGCACTCAGGTGTTTTGAGGTTGTGTATGTGACCAAAGACAGTGTTTTCATTAGGAAAGGTCAAGACTTGTGGTATTTTCATGTTAATTATGGGATTCTATGTATCAGTATCTGGAAAGTAAAGGTAGCGGACTTAGATTCGCAGGAAGTTATTCGGAGTAAAGTATTCTAGAATGTGGTATGTCTGGGAACATTTGAGAGAGTGTTCAGTGGCCTATGGGTCTTAGACAGTGTGGTCTCATGTTCAAGTCTCGTGTGGTAAGCCTGGATTGAGGCATTGTGATGCTACAGCGAGGGAGAAATATTAAGTGGATGATGAATCAAAAAGGGAAATTAGATAGATGGAATAGCTTGATAGTAGACCGAATTGGTATGGTAAGGATATGATTAATTCTTCGTATGTGTTCGAGGTAATGAACTTTTACAGGTATTATGCAGCAAGGCTCTTGAGTTCTGACAGCTTGCTTAGCTTGGTTCGGGTAGAAGGATTCAGTCCTGGCAGTTTAGCTTGTGCAATGGAATTGGGATAGAGAGTTCTTGATGAGTTTTACCGTGGTTTAGAGACGTATATATTGCCTATGGGCATGCGAAGCATGGAATGTGTAATGATTTCTCTTCTAGATGGGATTGATGGAGAGTTCTTGACTAGTGGAGTACGTAGATGTTTGTGGTGAGGAAGGGAGATGGAGTTCTCATGTTATACTAGTGTGGTATGGTATATGCGATATGTGGTGGAGGATTGGGATTTGTGTGTGTAAGGTTACGGTTTTGTTCATAATGGAAAGTCATTAAACTCTTAAGCAGCACGGGCAGTTGCAGGTGATTAAAGAATCGATCTTCAAATGGTTAAGGAAAATGGTATTGCCAACCATAGTGATTCGACGGGGGTATATGTTCCAGTAAAAGGGCAATGTGATATAAACTGATAATACTTCGGTAGTGTTGCGGCATTTGGGATCGACTGTTGATATCTGAGTTTGTTTGATGACACAGGGAAACTTTAGAATACCTTTCGTGGGATGATTGGGTACTTGAGGTGTGATATGTATTCGTACGGCGCAATTTGGGACCAGGTATAGTGATTTGTGTGCTATATGGAGTTGGAGACTAGGAGTTCTCGTGTTCAGGCTATGCAGTTGTTGTAAATCGTCTGTATCGGCACCGTCTAGCGGCTATTGGGATTTAGAGGCCCGAGTGGATCTTTCTTCGTTGGCATGTTAGATTTTGGACATGATGTTGAGATGTAGACTGGTTGTCTCAGTGTTGGGTTATTCTAAACCATTGTGCTATGGGCTATGTCGGAAAATACCACAGGTTGCGTGGCGAGGTTCATTGGATTATGTTCTGGCAGAGTGGCATATATTTCAAAAGATTCAGCAGACGGCTGAGAAGGATTGCTTTTCTTAATGGGGCCATCGTGACGGATGTCAGTGCAGAGGTTTCTACCATTGATTCAGTTTCGGTATTAAGTGACGTTTTCGGATGCGATTCTTG
Source organism: Nicotiana attenuata (assembly GCF_001879085.1). Lineage (NCBI taxonomy): Eukaryota > Viridiplantae > Streptophyta > Magnoliopsida > Solanales > Solanaceae > Nicotiana > Nicotiana attenuata. The sequence continues at coordinate 253,669 of NW_017670960.1, forward strand.
TGGCCGGGCATGTCGCCGGGTGAGATGGCAGATTTCGATATTGATTTGGTGCCGGGCACCGTATCGTACGGCTCTGGCAGGAGTTGTAGTAGTGGAAGGAGCAACTTCAGGCTTCTTGGTAATGAGTTCGTTGGTAAGCTGATTTGGGTACGTGTTTAGCTTGTGTTGGCCCCGAATTGTATTGATGAGGGATAGGTTGATTCGATCGTTTTTGAACTTGCTAGTGATCTGGGGAGATCTATGAGTTGTTTTTTTTTGTGTGCTGTGAGGCGTTATGATTTGTTGGTTATGGGCACACGTGGTGCAGATCTATCGGGGATTCATAGTGGAAGTCGAGCGGGAAGAGTAATCGGATGTTGCTCGGTAAATGGAGTGTGGGTTATGACCTATCAGGTGGCGTGTCGTATGTTGTTTATTTCACCGTGGGTGCAATGAATTGCCTTGGTTTCAGACATCAAATTGTGTGTGGCTGTCGAATTTTGATCACAGTGTCTTGAGGTGCTCCATATGTAACAGTGTTTGGATAGGATCGCGCATTGTAGCGAGGCTGCGTTGAGTTATGACCTTCCGGGGGTAGATTCAGGTGTTCTATTTCTATGATGTGAGATGGGGTCTCAGCCTTGTGTTGTGATGATACTGATGAGCTTGAAGTACAGCTCTTTTGTTTGAGTTATTTTCATGATTTGAGTATATTCAGGTCGTTTCTTGTTGGTACGCGTATTATGCAAGTTGTGGCTTAGGCCTGTATTGAGGTATCATATCACCAGAGTGGTGTGTTGGATTCGAGGTGATCGTTAGAGTCATTAATGAATACGAACAGAATTGATTGCAGCTTGTTAGAGAGATAATATCAAGGTATGGCCCGGAAATCTGTTGTGATATTAGTCAAAGGGAAGTGGCTTCATGAATGGTTGATCTGGGGAATGGTTACGGTTTATCGCGTGTTTCATTTGTCGTTGGCAGTATATGGAAGTGTTGGAATAAGACTTTAGCTAATAAAAGGTTTTCTATCAGTATTTGGTTATTATGGGCAACTGCTGTAAATAGAGGCTATCGTTTCGAGTGTTTGGATTATGTGGTATATCATATGATTTCACCTGAGGTTGCAAGTATGGGTTATTACAGCTGGTTCGGGTTTATTCTGGGTATAGATGTGAGGTTCTGATATTGTGTATGATTTCGGAAAGTGCAATGTGGTTCTATGGTTTATGGTTTAAATGGACTGTGAGATTTCAGCTATATGGTGTTATCGGACCTATCCAAGGTAGGGTGACGAGGGATCACCCCGGGTATATGCTTGGTAAGGTCATTCAGCTATTGGTTTGCTTCTAGTACAACTCTGGGTACGCTAGAGGACGAGCGTTGGTTTAAGTTGGGGAGGATGTGACGACCCGACCCGTCATCTCATGTGTTACTGCTCCATTTTCCCCGTTTATTTCTTCTTCATATTTCGTTATCGGTATGTGGTGTGTGAGAGTTGCTTTGGATATGTTTTGATAAGAAATGAGACACTTAGTCTCTTTAAGGAAGGCTTAAGTTGGAAAAGTCAACCAGACGTTGACTTATGAGTTATAAGGCTCGGATGTGATTTCCGGTGATTCGGTTAGCTTCGGGAAGTGATTTGTGACTTAAAAGTGCGATCGGAATTGATTTTGGAGGCCCGGTGTAGAATTAGGCTTGAATTGGCGAAGTTAGTATTTTGGCGAATTCCGGTTGGTAGGTGAGATTTTGATCCGAGGGTCGGAATGGAATTCCGAGAGTTGCATCTTCGATATGTGATTTGCGATGTGTGTGCAAAATTTCAGGTCATTCGGACGTCGTTTGGTTGAGTTTTTGACCGAATGCGTAATTCGGAAGTTTTTAAGAAACTTAGGCTTGAATTCGATGTGATTTGATGGCTTTAGCGTTGTTTGATGATGGGAACAAGATTGAATGAGGTTTTAGGATGTATTGGTGTTTTTGGTTGAGGTCCCGGGGGCCTCGGGGTGAATTCGGGTGGTTAAACGGAGAATTCGGAGTTTGTTGCAGGTTTGAAGTTGCTGGTTTTGTCATTTCCGCATCTACGGAAAAGGGACCGTATAAGTGGTTCCGCAGAAGCGGTCCTTGAGGGCTTGGCAATTTCCGCAGAAGCGAGAGGCAGTCCGCAAAAGCGGACATCGCAGGAGCGGTTTGCAACCGCAGAAGCGGTCCTGGGGATTTTTAAGTTAGACCGCAGAAGCGGTTATTTTGACGCAGAAGCGGGAACCGCAGGTGCGGTATCCCAACCGCAGAAGCGGAGACCTGGCTGGGTTTAACTGAACAGTGTTTTCACGATTTTGAAAGAGAAGAAACATTTTGGACTTCGGACTAAGGAGATTTTTGGGCGATTTTTGAAGAGGGTTTCGAGGGCTATCATCAGGTATGGATTCTTGGACTTAGATTATGATATTATTGCGTATAAACATGGATTAACACTGAAAACCCAAGGAATTAAAGGGTAAAAATGGAGGTTAGGGCTTGAAACTTAAGAAAGTTAAACTAGGGATTTGAGTGGTCAAATGGACTCCGATTTTGGTGAATTTTATATGTATTGACTCGTGGCGAGACGAGGAATCCGGTGATGTAAATTTCGTAATTTTTCGAGAAGCGGGCCCGGGGCTCGGGTTTTGCTAGTTTCGAGATTCTTGCTAATTTTCGATTGTTTTCGATTGGGTATTGTTCCCTTAGCATATTGTGATGTATTCGCTCTGATTTTGGTTAGATACGACGCGCGTGGAGGCCGATTCGAGGGGCAAAGGCGTCGCGAGCTAGGGATTTCACCGGCTCGAGGTGAGTAATACTTGTAAATGATATCCTGAGGGTTTGAAACCCCGGATTTGCACATCATAGTGTTGCATTGTGGTGACTTGCACGCCAGGTATGAGCGTGGGGTAGAGCACCGTTGGGGATGGTGACTTGGTCCGTCCCGGTTGTTGATTTTACTGCGTAATTGACTAAAACCTGCTTGATGCTATCGTGATTTGGGCTGATTGCCATGTTTGGGGCTTCGTGCCAATTATTTGAATCCTTTAGGGATTATTATTGCTGTTTTCATGACACTTAGCATGTTAAATGACTTCAGTCCTGAGTTAAACACAGTTTTGAAATGTGCAGTCATATTGCTAAAGTTTAAAGACTTAAATTGCATTTTCTGATGTTTTGAGTTAAAAGTTATTACTTGACATTGCCCGAGTGGCTCATTTGCATTGATCTGGACTGAATATGGATCGGGCTGCACGCCGCAGCGATACTATGATGATATTGCGCTTGGGTTGTAGGAGCCCCTACGGAGTCTGAACCCCCACAGTGAGCGCGGGTACCCAAATGGATCGGGCTGCACGCCGCAGCGGTCATGTGCATTGCATTGCATTCATGCATTGGTTCCTGTTTGTATTACGTGTCATGACATTCAGCACTCTCATATCATTGGCATCCATGCTACTTCTTGCACTGTTTACCAGATACCCTGGTGTTATTTGTTGATGGAGTGCTGTGCCCGAGGGGCTGACTTATGTGCGGACTTGCACTATCTGATTACGCATTCATTTGCTTGACTGTTGGAAAAGGATATTTCGAAAAGAGGTTTTTAAACTGAGCCAGATATTTTCTAAAGGATTTTTCACGGTTTTACTGTTTTCTCAAAGGGTTGTACTGTCCTATATAGCATGATGGAGTGCTCTTACGTGATTTCTTTCCTCTCTGTTATTATTTACTCTTATTACTCACTGAGTTGGAAGTACTCACTTTACTCCCTGCACCTCGCGTGCAGTTGCAGGTATCGTTCACCCGGTAGCGGGTTATTAGCGGATTGAAGGTATTGTTATTGTAGCTGAGCAAGGTGACTGCAAGCGTTCGCGGCACCGGATGTTGTCTTTTGTTTTTCAGAAATTTTACTTGTATATATTTATTGGCCTGTAGTTGTGTTAAGGTTTCCTTAGATGCTCATGACTTGTGACACCCCAGTCGGGTAGTAGTTAACAGTTTCTAATGCCATTAAGTTGTATCTTCTATTCATTTATGTTTAATAATTTGTTAGTGAAAGGATTTTGGTTAGTTGGCTGGCCTTGTCTTTACGAGAGGCGCCATCACGACCGGGTATGGGAATTGGGTCGTGACAGATACTTGTTGAATCTTACTAATTATTTTCTTAATTGAACTCTTGTTTAATTACCCCTAATTTCCTACTCCGTACCTAAGTCCTACTTGATTTCTTTCCTTATATATTTTTCCTGCTCTTTACCGTTGATTGATTACCCCTTGATTAGGGGAGACTTTACTATTTTATGTATGACTGATTCTGTAAATTTTTCTAATTTCTACATAATTGATTCTTTACCTTATTTTGTTTAACTCTTATCATTTCTATGCCCAATTAGCGCTTTACTCGATGTAACTCTCCTCTCTTTTTGATAAATTATTTTTTCTAAAAGAAGGTGTTGCCTTCCGTTTGTGGTTGTACATAAAAGTTCTTTCCATGATAAGGTATATTTTATAATTTGGACTTGGTTGGGGTATTCTCTTTACTTATCTGTTTGGCATTATATTCACTAATTATGTTATTTCTTTAATATCTTTGACTTTAATTTAATTTTTCCCTCATATAAATGTTTAAAAAATTCATCGATTAAGATACAGGCTAGATTCCTCGATATGGACAACCTAGCCAATATAATCCGTAAGAGTAAGCATGCAACGTAAGTTAAGCACTTGCAGTGAGAAAAACTGATATTTGAACTTCATTACAGATGTTACCTCTCTGAGAAAAGATTAATTGTGAATTTTAGTTAAGATGATAGTGTATGTATCAGATAAATTCTACCTATCTGAGCACGTGATTTTTCCCGAGTGATAATACTCCTACAAAAGTCACAAATGGATTTTCTTTTAAGTGTTTGTATTTTTTTTAGAATTTATAGTAATTGATTGTTAATTGTTTGCATTTAGTTACATTTTTGTGCATATTGAATATTTTAAACAAATCATGGAAAATACCCTAATAAGTGTTCAAATTTTGTGCATTGCATTCTTAGGTTGATATTTATATTTTTAGGTTTAAGTTGTTAATTAATTGCATTATTAAATAAAAATCAAAAAATATTGGCCATTTTTACATTTTTTAGCTTTTAGTTGTAAATTATTAATTTCCTTTCGTTAGTTTTAAGTTAATTAATTATTTTTATGTTAAAAATAAATAACTAATGTAATTTTACAAATTAGATTTTTTTAGGATTTTTAATTAATTTAGTAAGCTTAAATCAAGAGAGAGAAAAGAGAGAAGAAAGAAAAAGAAGGAAAATCCTGTTGGGTCCTAATTGAGCCGAAACCACCTCTGAGCCCAAATTTCCCTTCCCATCCGCCAGGCCCAATTCCCGTCTACCCAGCCCAGCTCCTTCACTAACCCAAACGACCGGTTTTAACAACCAAACGACGTCGTTTTAGTCACGCCTAATCACCACCGTTGATCCTATGTGATCTAACAGTCCGCAACTAAAGCCCTAATCCCTTATTACTGTCCGAAAACCCCCTAACCCTCAAAGAACTCAACAGTCTCTCACCCCAGCCCCAAAAATTGAAACCCTAGCCGTCTTTGATTCCCCAACCCTTCACCACCAGCCGCCACCCGCCGAAAATTGCCTCACGGCGGCAGCGACACTCCAAATCCGACCAAAATGGCACCATGCAATGCTCACCCCCCCCCTTCCAAATCCATCACTACTTTTCCCTAAATCCCAGCCAAATCCACTTAATTTCGGTTTTGAAACCCAGAAAAACCTAATTTCTTTTTTCTTTTCTGATTTTTGCGCAATTCCAACTCGATTTGACCTAAAGCTTACATTAATAGATTGCTCTCAAAAAGTGCAATAGATTGACGATAGTTTCGAGTCATTCTGAGGTCACGGGATTTGGACTAACTCACCGAATTTTGGCCAGAGTTCGCCGGTTCTGTTCGTCTACCGGATTTCATTATCATTATTTCTTTTGAGTTAAATCGGGGTAAACTCTCATCTCTCTCTTCTTTAAGTATCAATTTGGTTTCACCACGTGCTTAGGTTAATAGATAACTGGTAGATGATGTTTTAACTTTCTGAGCATTCATTCGATTCATGTCTAGTCGATTCTTAGTCGTTTGTTAATAAGATTTTGGTTGAAATAGAGTAGGTTAGCCAATTTGTAATTTTTGGTAGTTTAATTTTTCCCTTGTTGTTGTTGTTAATTTAGATTAATTGAGCATTTGGAATAATTCCTGATTGTAGTTAAAATTCAGAATTCGCTTTGTGTGTTTCTCAATTTTCTATGTTGGGCTTCTTCTTGAATTTTGATTTGGGCCTGTTTTGGGACATTTGGCCTTGACATTTGCCCAGACCCAAGAAGAAGCTTCTAGAAGAGACAGTCGTTCCAATTTGTTAATGAAAAGATGCTGAAATTGAATAGAAAGGGACAGCTGTCCATCTTCTGTTTCAAAAGATGCTCTTTTCCTAAATTTTAGGGCTGAGATTTAGGGAATTATTCCTTTTATCCTAAGAAGCACATGTCAGACTTTATTCCATATATATAGGACCATCCCCCCTCTCAAAAAAGGACGGAAAAATTGACACCCTGAAAAATTCTCTCTGAAATTCCATTTCATTTCTTCATCTTAAGATTGCTCTGAAAGCCTAATTGTGACATTGGCATTTTCTGTCTGCAAGTCTAGTTCCCCTCATATAAAAAAAGGGTTTGAAGAGTTTGATTGGTCCAATGAAATTCCTTCCTTGTTTTTCTGGGTTTTTGAGCTGAAATATGACTTGATACTGAAGTTGTGAGTTAGTTACTACTGTTGTTTCTTTGCTTGGATCTGCTATATTTATGCTGCTGAACTACCCTGTCTTTATTTGGAAATTTTGGAGCAATTCTAAGCAGCTAGGTACACACTTCACCCCTGTGCTTATGTATTTGCAAATCTGATTTAAGATGAGTGCAAGTGATTTTTGTTAATATTGTTTGCCTTTTGTGATGTGATTCATTCTCATGAATGCAACAATATATGATTTTTCCTTGACCATGTATTTCCCTGTTGATCCAGTGTTTATTATGCCATGAAAAAATATGTTTCTTATGTGTGTTAAATATAGTATTTTTCATCTGTTGGTTTAGATTATGTACGCTAGTTTTTAGTTCAGTCTTGTCCAATGTTTCTATATCTGTTGGCTGAACTTGTATGGTAATACAGTTGATCGCATGTGCGTAGCCATGTTCTTTGTGAATCTAATCTTTAACATGGTCAGATCCATTGATTTCAAAGCTACAACAGAGTTCTGGTTTTCAATATACGTGGAAGAGCTGGCAGCATTCTGAAAGACTATTGCTGGAAATTTCAATTGTAGTCATTAGGGTAGCTCTTTTGATAGTTTAGATCAAGTTTGCTTATCACTCCGTAGTTAAGTCTTATTCATTTTTGTTTAACCATGAGTTGGTAATCAATGGTTCATAGTCTGTTATTACTGCCAAATAGACATGGAATTTCGATGTAAACAGATTTTGATGTATAAAGTATTCTTGTAAAGTGTGAGTTTGGTTTAATTACTTTTAGTAGTGACTGAATATGCAATACCGTGTTTTCTCTATTGTATTCCATGTTGTGGGTCTGGAACATGAAAGGCCCACCCTAATAGGAATTGGATCAAACGTCGTGGGCCTCAATTTAGTCCCAATGACCTCTCACATGGTTGAATTGGGGTCCAGCTTTATTGCCCAACCCGAATATGCATGAAAGCATGTATTAATAATTGGTTATTCCTTTCAGATCTCATAGGTTAGAAGCATGATTTGGATACTAATGTTTCTTTGTGTTATCATGTGTTAAATCTGTTAATTTGGTTCCATGATCAATGTTGTATTCAAGTCCCCACATGCTGTATTTTCGAAATCAGTATTAAGCTGTGCATAAGAGGTGAGAGGTGAATTGGGCAAGACTTATAAACGGCCCAAATAAGGTTGTGCATATGAGTCTGGGTATTTCAGGACATGAGCCGAAGAGTACGACCTAATGAAATTCACATGGACCGTTTGCTAGCCCTTTTATTTTATTTCCAATTGTTCAGCAAATCATTTAAAAACAAACTTCATTTCCCAGTTTCTTTTTGAAGTCAGTAGCTGGATCAGGTTCGAACATATGGCCTTAGAATCAATGAGATTTAGCAACAGAGATTTAGTGATCCCTAGCAGTCAAGCGAATCTGATATGCCCTGAGTTCGATTCTTGGTTTCTAACAAAGATCTTATACTAGTATTAAGGAAAATAACCATGAACATTCGTAGTTTGCTTTAGGCGCGTTTATAATAAAATATCATAACTACGGGTACGGTTCCTGTCGTAGTTCTGATACATAATTCCCAAAAATTCGGGTGCACATTTCATATGACTCGGCTACAACTTCAAATCAATCAATAATAAAATATACATGTTGTGGACTTTGGGAACGGTTCCCGTGACACGATTCGCAGCATGTACAAAAACAAAAAAGTGTATGACAATCGTAACTTGTTCCAGAAATAACTCCATAAATAATTTAAAGGCAGTTAAAAGCTAAAAATGCACAACGAGTATAAAACATGTTATTAATCAGATATTTAGGCCAATTAATAATAGTTGAGCGACCGTGCTAAAACCACGAAATCCGGAAATGTCTAACACCTTCTCCTGGGTTAATAGAATTCCTTACCGGGATTTTTATGTTTTGCGGACTGTAATACAGAGTCAAACTTCCTCGATTCGGGATTATAAACCCGTGACTTGGGAAACCATAAATTATCCCAAGTGGCGATTCTGAATTTGAATAAATAATTCCGTTTCTATTATTGTCACGTTAATTGGAAAAACAACCTATACCCTTTCGGGTAAAAAAGGAGGTGTGACAGCTCTGGAGACTCTGCTGGGGAACAAGAACCCAGAATCACTGGTTCAGGGTTCAAGAATACGAGCTTAGAATAATTGTTATACTTGGCTTTTATTTATTATCTGATTTTTATTACATGCTTGGGCCTAATGTGCTAAATGCCGCTTTTTACCGCTTTGATATTGTTTGAACTGTATATAAATTGGTACGAAACCCTTCTTCTCTCTAAGTCTTCTAAATCTTCTGGGAAGTGCACACTGGCGTGACTTCTTTTCTGTTAGAGTCACACCCTAATTTAGAACGAGGATCAGATCAGTTACAAAGCCGGATGGCCTTTTGGTTACCGGTAAGTTGCCCCCCCCCCTGCTCGAGTGTCTGTTCGGGTAAGCCAGGTCTAGAACAATACACCCAGGATTTAAACCTAGAATAACATAGCCTCACGTCGGATCCCTAGTAGGAATGCTTGTTTGCATCACGTGCATCTGACTTTGAAGACTCAACACAGGGGTTGGGTTCGTCTTGGACAGGTTTACCCGAAATTAGAAGACCATCCTGATGCATTTTATGAGCTATTTGTGCATTTATTTGTTTCAGCTTGTATGTCGACCGGATTTTAGATTAGGGAAGAAAAAGGAAAGCCAATATTGAGGTAGGAGAGTGAAAATAATCTATTTCCAAAAATGGTGTTCAAAATATCCCGAAACTCTACCTAAATTTTGAAAAAAAAAGGGAAGGTTTGTTCCAAAATAAGACATAATTTCTTGTTGCGTCAAAACTGACCGAACTACGCGGGATTGATTCTCACTGAATGTGGGATAAGTAGGAAACCCTCATCGGGTCCAGCCCCGCTTTTGCAAAAAATAACCAAAAATATGAAATGTCTTCATTTTTTGTCATAAAGTGGGTGATGCCGTTTTTGCCAAAATAGCCATAAATGTCCCAATGGGACGCCGGAAGGCCGTTTTTGCAAGAATAGCCACCGACGGTTCCTTTGTCAATTTTGGCCACCTAGCGAACACAACCCTGAAATCTTCCCTTCTGAAGTGTTGAAGGGCCGTATTTGCAAAAGTAGCCATGATTTTTTTTTTTTGAAATTTTGCAAAAATAAACCTTTTTATCAGTTTTTAAATAAAACTCACATGTTTTATACCAATCACCCTAATCTAAATGTGCAGAATGAGCACGATTCAGAATTTACCGGTGAAGGTTATGACTCAGATTTCGTTGGCACTCCACATGTGGTGGGAAGATTTGAGTGAGCAAGGACGAGACACGGTCAACCACTACCTGGGGGCACTCACTGTATTATTGAAGATTAATCCTAGGAGTGATGTAATAGAGGCATCAGTAACATTCTAGGACCTAGCTCACAACGTTCTGCATTTCTTGGATTTTGAGCTTACACCAACCTTGGAGGAAACGGCGGGTTATGCTGGGAGTACAGAGGGTTTAAGACACAAATACTTGATAGCTCCAAGGACCGTTAATCCCCACAAGTTTCTGGACTTACTGAAAATAAGCAGGCAGGTCCAGTATGGAGATTTGGCGGGTGGATTTTCCACTCTACACTTTATTTACCAACGGTATGGGCATTTAAGAGGATTTGAAGACCTAGAAAGTGGACTCTGCAGTAAAGAAAACCAGTCAAAGTGGGAAGAGCATAGATGCTTCGCTTTCATGGTGGCATTCTTAGGTCTCTTAGTGTTTCCAAGGAAGGACGGGAATATTGATTTACGCGTAGCTGGAGTCGTCAATGTTTTGACTATCAATGCCAAGAGCACCCTTGCACCCATGATCGTATCAGATATATTCCGAGCTCTCACGGCCTGTAAGGCCGGAGTAGAGTTTTTTGAGGGGTGAAATCTGTTATTACAAATGTGGATAATCGAACACCTTTGTCACCGTCCCCGATACATGAACTACGGGTCTACGGGAAACAGCTGCATCGAGGAGTTTGGTACAAGGGTGACTGGATTCGAAATACGAGAAGGGGTCGAAGATTGGATATCCCGCCTTCGTTCCATAACTGCGCGTCAGATAGAGTGTACACTGGGTTGGCTTCCCGTTGATGAGGTTGTGTACATGCCTGCCACCGGCCCCTTCTTCCTCCTAATGGGTCTCTGAAGAATCCAACTGTATGCCCCATACCGGGTTTTGAGACAACTGGGAAGATGCCAGATAGTTCCCAAAGACGAAGATCTTAGTGTTCATATAGTTGAACTCCGCTCTGATGGCCAATTTCCTGAGGCAGTGGTTCGCCAGATCTGGAGTGAATGCCAGTATTTGGGGGCAAACACCCGAGTACGCGATTTATCCCAAGGAGAGGTTTTATCCGGCTATCTTGCTTGGTATGGAAAGAGAGTCGTGGCAGATGATGATTCTGAAAGGCCAACCAAAAGGCCCCACATCCAAGAATTTGTTGACGCATCACAAGAACATTGGGCTTGGTTAACCAAAGAGAATGAATATAGGGCTACCATAAGCAAATTACAAGGGCAAATCCGAGACATTAAATTTGATAATGGTCTGTGGGCTGCCAAGGATGAGGGGAAAAAGAAAAGGTTGGTCCGAGAAAATGAAGCCATCCGAGCTCAGATCCAGAAGATGAAAATAGCAGCTGAAAACTCGGCCAGAAGCGAAAAAGATGAAAAACTCATCCACGACCTTAGACGAAAAGTGTGCGATTATGGGGCTGACTTGGAAAAGGCCGAGGATGAATTGGCAAAAGCCCGGGCAAAGTTGGCAAGGAATACAGATGAACAGGAAAGGTTCGTTCAGCAGATGAAGGAAAAATACGACAAAGGAGTCACGGGCCTGAAGAATAAGCTGAATTCCCTTGAAAATGAAATGGCCCAGCAAACAATGAACTTCAAAGCAGAAAGAGATTGCTATACATTGATGTCACGACTGGAAGAGGACATGTAGCAGTTGTAAGATCAAAACCATACGGCCACACAGGTTTTGGAGGCCTGGTCTCAGCAAATTGGACGCTTACTCCAAGAGAAGGGCATCACCAGAGAGAGGATTAAAGGGAATGCTGATTATATCGTGATGAAGTGCAATGAATGCGAGGATATGACCAGGTCCATGTTCTTCACTGCAGTGATGAATTTTGTCCGTCAGGTGATGGACGACCTAGACCGTCTTCAAGAAGATATTGCACGCAGGCCCGCATCGAGACCAACTGACGTCCCGCGGGCCCTTGGACTAGCATTGGAGGCTATCATGTATTCTTGATTTTCTGTTGGTTTTGAGTCCGTATTTCGTTTTTTTTCGAGTCTGTTAGTTTTCTTTTAGGTCTGTTCTATTTTACTATTTTTCTAAGTCTGTATGTCAGAGTCCCATTAATAGAAAAGAAGAAGAAAAAAAGACAAAAGATTTTATGAAATATTAAAACCCAAAAATATTCTTTTTTATTTCGCATTTATCCCCTGAACTACGTAATGATCTGATTCATGCGGCATCATGATACGTAGGCAATCCCTATAGGATTCGGTCATAACCATAAAAAGAGAGGAAAGAAAATTGAGTGGAAAGAAAGAGTGGCAAAACAAGAGAACAAAAGAGAGTGTAAAAATAAAAGGGAGCAATAAGAACCGAATGAGAAAATCAATAGTGACTAAAGAAAGGCAGGAGTGAAAAAAAATAGGAAGTGAAAAGTGAAAAGAGTTAGTTAAGGCCGGGATGAAGCATGCAACCGTTCAAATACACGATAGAAACATTTAACTGTTTTGTGCATTACATCCCAAACGTGTGATTGCCTATCTGTTAAACTCTTAAACACTAACAAGTTTGTTGTTGTTACTGAGTACAGGAAGGTGGTTAGTTTGTTTGGCATTCCGGCAAGACACCCATATAACACCAAGTCTAAACATAAGGCGATCGTGGCTAGCAAAGAATTAGAAGCAAGTGTTGTTGAGCCGCCGAGAGAGATGGTGGAATCTGAGTCTTGTTTGAAAGAAGAGGTACATAAGCTGAAGCACCAAATGGCCGAAATGTACCAAGCATGGATCAGGGGGCATCCTCCACCGTCATACCCTGCCAACTATACATAAAAACCTTTCATCCTACCAGTATCACAATCCCAAGATCCCACTATTGTTGATCTGTCCCCGCAGCATGCTCCAGGCTTCACCCTTTACCACCACTATCCCGGCACCTCAACCCAAACTTTCTAAGCTCCCCCAGCCAAAGCAACCACATACCCTGCTCCGCCATCTATCAATGTCTTCGTAGCCCCTCCGCGAGCTACCCTCAATCGATCTTCTAGTGAGCTGGCATTCCAAGCCTAAGATAACCAATACTATGCTCCAGAGCCCACTTTCAAAGTCCCGGATCATTACTCCTGCAGTATTCACTTTGAACTTCCTGTCGAAACTGAGAAACCACCCAAGAACACAGAGTAGGAGGAGATATTTAGGAAAGTAAAAAGTTTGGAGCAATCATTGAGGAATATGCAATGGTTGAGTGTGGATTATAATGATTTGTGCTTGTTTCCCGATGTCCAGCTACCTGCCGGATTCAAAATTCCCAAGTTTGACTTGTACGATGGGCATAAAGACTCCGTGGCCCACTTAAGAGGATTTTGTAGCAAGATGAGGGGTGATGGTGAGAAGGATGAATTGCTGATGGCATATTTTAGTCAAAGTTTGAGTGGTGCAGTGTTGGAATGGTACACCCGCCAGGACAACAGCAGGTGGTACACTTGGGATGACTTGGCTCAGGCTTTCGCTCAGCATTTCCAGTACAACATAGAAATTGTCCTAGATCGCCTATCCTTGACTAAGATAGAGAAAAAGCCCAGTGAGAGCTTCAGGGAGTATGGTTTCCAGTGGAGAGAACAAGCGGCACGGGTCAACCCTCCAATAGAGGAAGACGAAATGGTGGAGTACTTTCTTCAGGCCTTAGAACCTACTTACTTTGGTCATCTAATCTCGGCCATAGGTAAGTCTTTCAATGAAGTGGTAAAGATGGGAGGAATGGTAGAGGAAGGACTCAAATCAAGCAAGATTATGAGTTACTCCGCCATAAAAGCAACCACACAAGCGATCCAGAATGGCACCAGGGGCGTGCTAGGGAAAAAGAAGAAAGAAGATATTGCTATGGTCGTCTCAGGATCGTGGCATGGCCTTAGGGGTTCACCACACCATTACACCCAACCTCGACCCCAACCTCAAACCTATACCCAAGCTCCATATAATCCACCCCAACACTACTTCCCACCGCAAGACCCTCAATATTCAGTCAGACCAATCTAATACCACGTCCACGACGCACAGCCATATGCTCAACCCCCTCCTTACCCGCAATGGCGTGCCCCAGCTCCACAAAATCCTTGTCCACCTCCACAAACATACCGAAACCCTACTGGTCCAAACTTTCGACCCAGGCCGGAGTACAAAAAGGAAAGACAACAGCGTAAACAAACTTTCACCCTGCTTGGAGAGTCTTATGCCAGTTTGTTTCAGAGGTTGAGGGAGTTGGACGTTCTTAGGCCGATTGAGTCAAAGTTACCAAATCCCCCAACCAAAGAACCTGGAGTATTCCATGATATGCGCATATTGCTCTGATGCTCCGGGGCACGACACAGAAAAGTGTTGGCATTTGAAGAGCGCCATCTAATAGCTTATCGATACAAATCAAATTATGGTCCAGAGCCCAGAAGCGCCCAACATCAATCAAAATCCATTGACAGCCCATGCCAAAACGCACATGATTGAGATAGTGCATAAGTATGGGGAGCCCATAAAGCCTTCAAAGTCTGTCATGATGATCCGTGCCAGTGAAAGTAATTCAGTCAAAACTCCAGTTGTTACAAAAGAAACATCTTTGATAGCAGAAGGGCTGACAGACAAGCTAAGCACGCCCAGTGTTAAGCCGCATGTGGTAGTCGTGAAGGGGTTCCCAGATGATGTTGAAGCAAAGCAAGGAAAGTAGAAAGTGGTCATGCCGGGGGTAGCAAGTAAGCCTGTTATAATCGTGGAAGGGGCTCGCATTGCCCCTATTGTTATTAAGCCCGTGACCCAGCTACTGATAGATAACACCAAGGCTGTTACATGGAATTACAAGCAAGTGATAGTAACTTATAAAGGGAAAGAAGTGGAATAGGAAGTTAATGAAACCCGGGGGTTGACTCATTCGGGGAGATGCTTTACCCCAGAGGAATTATAGAAAGCTAAGGCACTCAAATTTAATCCAATCCTGGTAAAGAAGCCAGTTACCGAAGAGGAGGCAAAAGAATTTTTTAGGAAAATGAAGGTGCAGGACTACTCCATTGTGGAACAGTTAAGGAAGACATCCGCTCAGATTTCTCTTCTATCATTGTTGATACATTTATACGAGCACCGCCGGGCCCTCATGAAGATTTTGAATGAGGCTTATGTCCCTGATAAGATCATGGCGAACCATTTGGAGAAGATTGCTAACAAGATATTCGAGGCAAACAGGATCACTTTCTCGGATGACGAGCTTCCTTTGGAGGGTATAGAACACAATCGAGCTCTTTATCTCACGGTGAAATGCGAGGATTCTGTAGTCTCGAGGGTACTAGTGGATAATTGTCCTAGTGCAAACATTGGCCCCCCTCTCCACTCTGCAAAAGTTAAAAATTGATACTGAAAGGATCAACAAGAACAGTATATGTGTTCGAGGTTTTGATGGAGGGGGAAAAGATTCTGTTGGCGATATCGTGCTCGAATTAACAATAGGACAAGTTGAATTTACTATGGAGTTCCAGGTACTAGATGTGGCCATCTCCTACAATTTGTTGTTTGGCAGGCCCTGGATACATGTTGCCAAGGCAGTCCCGTCTTCCCTACACCAAATGGTAAAGTTTGAGTAGGACAGACAGGAAATCGTCATGCATGGTGACGAGAACTTATGTACTTACAATGATACATCCGTCCCGTTTATTGAAGCCAAATATGATAAAGGGCCTTGGGTCTACCAAGCATCGAAACAGTGTCAGTTGAGAAGATTCCGGAGGGGGAATGCATTCCAGGTCCGAAGCTAGCCTCTGCATCCATCATGGCAGCAAATAAAATACTGAAGAATGGTTTTGTGCCGGGCAAAGGTCTGAGCGTCTTTACAAGGTATCGTGCATCCAGTGTGTCTACGTGAAAATCTGGGTACGTTTGGTCTGGGATTCAAGCCCACAGGGGAGGAGGTGAAGAGGGTTAAAAGGTTGAAAAAGAAGGCATGGTCACTCCCTAAGCCTATCCCACGCCTCTCCAGGTCCTTCGTCAAGCCAGGGGTCGTGAAGCGCCCAGTGTCAGCAATCCCAAAGCTTGTGGTCGACTTTGATGAAGAGCTGATCGACAGGTTCCAGAGTCTATTTGATGAGGTGAACATGGTAAAAATTGGGGAAGGTTCCAGCAAAGCAGATGTGCAGTTTGTTGGGCCAAAAGTGAAGCTTAACGATTGCAAGGCTACCCCTCTCCCTACTCGGAAGGAGTTTTGGTAGTTTGCTTTGTTTTCCTTTCTGTTATCTGGATTATTCCAGGGTTGTAATCAAGATTCTATTTTTCGCTTGTTTTGATGTACAAACCCTTCTATCCTTCACTTTCAATGAAATGCAATTTCCTTTTTACCATTACTCCTGATAGTGTTTCATTTTTTTTCTTTCTTTGTACAGTTCTTTTTATGCTGGTTTCAATGACATGACATGCATGAGGAATTTTCGGCCAAGTCTTAAAAGCCAATTTAACTCTGAAATAATAATCCAAGAAGTAGAGTGCGATGATGAAACAGAATATTATGAAGAAGCAGCATTTGAGGAAATTAGTAAAGAACAAAATCATTTTGAAGAGAAACCAAGCCTAATTTGAATAAAACTGAAGCAATCAATTTAGGAGATCCAGATAATATAAGGGAAACCAAGATAAGTGTACACCTGGAACCACAAATCAAGGAAGAAATAATCAAAGCACTGTTTGAATATAAAGATATTTTTGCATGGTCATATGAAGACATGCCGGGTTTGAGTACTGACTTGGTAGTTCACAAATTGCCAACTGATCCGATATTCCCTCCCGTCAAGCAGAAGTTAAGGAAGTTCAAGACTGACATGAGTGTGAAGATCTAGGAAGAAATCACAAAAACGGCTAGATGCAAAAGTCATTTGAGTTACGCGATACCCCACTTGGTTAGCTAATGTTGTGCCAGTACCAAAGAAGGATGGTAAGACCAGGGTGTGCGTTGATTACCGCGATCTCAACAAAGCAAGTGCAAAAGATAACTTCTCATTGCCAAATATCCACATCTTGATTGATAATTATGCCAAGCATGAGATCAAGTCTTTTGTGGATTTCAATGAAGGATATCACCAGATCTTGATGGATGTGAAAGATGCAGAAAAGACAATGTTCATCATGCCACGAGGAACGTATTGCTACCAAGTAATGCCATTTGGTTTGAAAAATGCTGGGGCAACTTACATGAGGGCAATGACTACCGTATTTCATGACATGACACACAAGGAGAATGAGGTTTATGTAGATGATATGATCATAAAGTCATGAAAGCAGTCCGACCATGTTGGAGACTTGAGAAAGTTTTTCCAAAGGCTTCGTAAGTATAACCTCAAACTCAACCCTGCAAAATGTGCATTTGGTGTCCCATCAGGAAAACTATTGGGATTCATAGTCAGTCGGAGAGGCATTGAGTTGGATCCGTCAAAGATCAAAGCCATCCAAGAAATTCCACCGCCAAAGAATAATATTGAGGTGCTGAGTTTGCTCGGGCGGTTAAACTACATCAGCAGGTTTATTTCTCAACTCACGACAACTTATGAGCACATCTTTAAGTTGCTAAAGAAGGATGGTGCGGTCAAATAGACCGATGAGTTCCAGGAGGCCTTTGATAAGATCAAGGGATACTTGTCAAACCCACCTGTGTTGGTCCCGCCGGAGCCTGAGAGACCTTTAATTCTCTAATTGACAGTCCTAGATAATTCATTCGGTTGTGTGTTGGGTCAACACGATATCCCTGGCAAGAAGGAGCAAGCTATTTATTATCTCATCAAGAAGTTCACGTCCTACGAGGTCAAGTATATTCTCCTTGAAAGGACATGTTGCGCCTTGACTTGGGTAGCACAAAAGCTGAAGCATTATCTGTCGTCCTACACTACTTACCTCATTTCTCGCATGGATCCTCTAAAGTATATCTTTCAAAAGCATATGCCCACAGGAAGACGTGCAAAGTGGCAGATTTTGCTCATAGAGTTTGAAATTATCTATGTGACTTGGACCGCGATGAAAGCCCAAGACTTGGCCCATCACTTGGCCGAGAACTCGGTGGATGAAGAGTATGAGCCATTGAGGACTTATTTTTCGAATGAAGAGGTGATGCATATTGACAAGTTCGAGCAGGATGAAAAGCCGGGTTCGAAACTTTTCTTTGATGGAGCCGCTAACATGAAAGGTGTCGGAATAGGGCCTGTGCTCATTTCTGAAACAGGGCATCACTACCCTGTTACAGCCCAGCTTCGGTTGTATTGTACCAACAACATGGCTGAGTACGAGGCATGCATTCTGGGTTTGAGGTTAGCTATAGACATGGGAGTTCAAGAAGTGTTGGTATTGGGAGAATCAGATCTGTTGGTGCACCAGATTCAAGAAGAATTGGAAACTCGGGATTTGAAGCGCATACTGTATCGACAATGTCAGCATGACCTTTGTTAACGATTCAGATCAGTAGAGTTCAGGAATATTCCTAGGATCTATAATGAGGTTTCCGACGCCTTGGCTACTCTGTCCTAATAAGGCTTATGTCGACCCTTTGCATATTCAAGTTCATGATCAGAATGCTTATTGTAATGTGGTTGAAGAGGAACTTGATGGTGAACCTTGGTTCCACGATATTAGGGAGTACATCCAATTGGGGTGTCTCCGGTACAGGCCACAAGTGATCAAAAGAGAACGACTCGACGCTTGGCTAGTGGATTTTTCTTGAGCGGGGGAATCTTGTACAAAAGAACTCCAGATCTTGGACTGCTAAGGTGCATAGATGCTAAACAAGCTTCGACCATCGTGGCAGAAGTGCATTCCTGAGTTTACGAGCCGCATATGAGTGGATATGTTTTGGTAAAGAAATTCTTCGAGCAGGTTATTATTGGCTCACCATGGAACGAGATTGCATCAGCTTTGTACGAAAATGTCATCAATGCCAAATGCGCGGTGATCTGATTCATTCACCGCCATCTAAGTTGCACACAACATCTGCACCTTGGCCCTTTGTTGCTTGGGGCATGGATGTCATTGGACCAATTGAGCCAGTAGCATCGAACAGGCACAGGTTTATTCTAGTAGCCATCGATTATTTCACCAAGTGGGTTGAAGTTGTAACTTTCAAATCTGTGATCAAGAAGGTTGTGGTGGATTTTGCTCATTCAAATCTCATTTGCCGGTTCAAAATCCTCAAGGTAATCATCACAAAAAATGCTGCTAATCTCAACAGTCATCTGATAAAAGAGGTATGTCAACAGTTCAAGATTATGCATCGATATTCCACTCCGTATCATCCCAAGGAAAATGGAGTTGTTGAGGCAGCTAACAAGAACATAAAGAAGATACTTCGAAAGGTGGTGCAAGGCTCAAGGCAGTGGCATGAAAAGTTGCCTTTTGCTTTACTGGGTTATCGCACTACTGTTCGCACTTCAGTAGGGGCAACTCCTTATTTGCTAGTATATGGGACTGAAGTAGTTATACCCGCGAAAGTCGAGATTCCATCCCTTCGAATTGTTGCTGAGACCGAAATTGATGATGATGAGTGGGTCAAAACCCGATTAGAGCAGTAGAGTTTGATTGATGAGAAGAGATTGGCGGCAGTGTGTCATGGTCAATTGTATCAGAAGAGAATGCCAAGAGCGTACAACAAGAAGGTGCGTCTGCGGCAATTTGAAGTGGGCCAGCAAGTATTGAAACGCATCCTTCCACACCAGGCTGAAGCTAAAGGCAAGTTTTCCCTAAACTGGTAGGGTATGTTCATTGTAACAAGAGTGTTGCCCAATTTTGCTTTGCATTTAACAGATATAGAAGGAAAATGTGTAGATATGGCTATCAATTGTGATGCAGACAAGTGATATTATGTATGCCTTCTTTGGTTTGTCTTCAATTGCGTTGTTTGTATTTGGCATATTTCAAAGATTGGAATGACAAAGGCATTTTATTCTGCTATCTAAATACTTTTATCCTTTGTTACCCCTTTTGAGCCTTATTTATTTTCTTTCATACCCCTCTTTTGGAATCAAAAGTAGAGTTTAGAAATAGAACGAAAAAAAAGAGAATAAAAGTAAAGCAAAAGAAAGAAGAGAAAATGAAGACAAAGAAAGCAAAAGAAAAGTAACAAAAATGAAGCAACGCTTATGTCTTGAACTACGTTCGACCTGATTCCTTTGAAGAATACATAGGCAGCCTTGCATGGTCGGTCCCATCAAAATAAAAATCCAAAATTCCAAGACTCAAAGAAACTGGGGCACAAGTTGTGGTGTTGCAAAAGATCTGACTCCAAAAGTTGTAATTTTGAACCCTGTTATTTTAAAATGTTTTAAGCCGGCATGCCGCCTTTTCTTTCTAACCCCATCCAAAAGCCCGCACCCCAGTCCAAAGAAATACCTTCTGATCAAATCCTTGAGGAATGCCAAGTCAAGAGAGATAGATATATGTTTCACATCATGGGTAACACTCTATTCATGCACAAGGAAAAATGAATAAATGAGAGAGTCTTATTGGTGAAAACCCTCACGGGCTCCGTAAGGCGATGGAAAGCTGAGAGAACAATTAAAATGAGAGAGTCTTATTGGTGAAAACCCTCGCGGGCACCGTAAGGCGACGGTAAGTTGAGAGATGAACAAATGAGAGAGGTTTGCTGGTAAAAACCCTTCAGGGCACTACAAGCCGAGTGAGGTTCATGACTTCGTGGAGATTGGATTATGGAAATCCCGGTTGTAAAGTATGAAGACGTGGTGTTTACCTTGAAAATGGTAATAACAATTAAATTTGATTGTGAGATTCTAAAAATACGTGATCTATTTTTATGCTAGTTGTAAAGCGATAGATGCTAAATAAAAGGTTACAAATCAGGATTATATCTTAGAAATGGCAAGATAATCGAACCAAACGGTAGCAGATTGGAGGCCTTGAGCTATCAATTACAAGACCTCGGGGTCAAGCTGGGTAGCCGATTCCGGGTAATCGAGGGGTAAATAACAGTTATAAGAGCTATGATCATGGCTCTTTTATGATCAATGATAGGCAATAAATAAAGAACAATAGATAGAACATAATGAATGTAAGCAATAAATGAAATAATGAACTCAAGAGAATATATTAGAGAGCAGAGAGAATGTCCGTGCGTTTCTTAGCATTGAGCAATAGATGTCTACAAATGAAAAGGATTCCCCTTTATATATGACGGGTAACATAGTACAAAAGCATTAATTACAAAGATATGGGGCAGGTATAGCTACTCAATGCCCTGATACGGGTCAGAGCTTGCCCTCTAGGTTTTGTCAGTCCTAGTCGCGCGCCTAGGGAACTTCCCACTGTTCTTTCGTAACCATTGACTTGTGCTTCCTCGAGGTTGGACACCGATGTCCCCTTGGGATAAATCTCGATCGTGGTCTCGAGCCTTTGGAAACCTTGCTCACGAGGCGTTGTAATGGCCTAAAGATGGACCCTCTAATTTTATCGTATATAGTCCCCGCATTTCTTAGAGTGGAACGATAAGAAACAACTTTGATATCCATCTCTTTGAACTTCCCGTGATGATATCATACTTATGACCTAGGCCTTTGCGATAACTGAGGCATCCCATCGGTTCATCTTTTTAGTGTCATTCAATGTGATGCCATTTCTTGGACCAGGTGTGGATTGAATTGATAAACTCGGGCTGTCGAGATCCCCGGCTTTGAGTTAAATGAGAGTAGAGGCTCCGAATTTTCAGCACGGGACTTAGCCTTTAGACCCCGCGATAGACCTCGGCGGGGGGATTTGCCAGGAAGTCCGAGAATAAAGATAGCCATTCGGCTCTTGGGAGCAGTCCCCGGGTGAGGGTTCGCTCAAGCTCGGGCTACCTGGAAGCTTGCTTTGAACTCAATGTAGATGGCCTTAAGGCGTGCAGATAGATCTCGGATGGGGGCTTACCCGGGTTTAGGTAGTACCTCAAGGCCAAGCCCATATGAGTAGGTTTTTAAAGCTTATCTTCTTTTGAGAGAGGTCCACGAGATCGGGAACCATCTCGAGGCTTAGGATTATGCTAATGGCTCCTCGAAGCGTATCCCTTTGGAGAAGATCTTCGGGTTCGGGTACCATCTTGGGCCGTGCCGTGATTTCAATGGCTTCCCGGAGCCTATCTTCTTTTTGGTGGAGGTCCTCGAGATTGGGTACAATCTCAGGACTTGTAATGATATTAATGGCTTCTTGGCGCCTATCTTCTTTTGATGGAGGTCCTCGAGATCAGGTACCATCTCAGGACTTGTAATGATATTGATGGCTTCTTGGAGCCTATCTCTTTTTTATGGAGGTCCTCGAGATCGATTATCATGTCAGGACTTGTAATGATATTAATGGCTTCATGGAGACTATCTTCTTTTGATGGAGGTTCTCGAGATCGGGTACCATCTCAGGACTTGTAATGATATTAATGGCTTCTTGGAGCCTATCTTCTTTTGATGGAGGTCCTGGAGATCGGGTACCATCTCAGGACTTGTAATGATATTAATGGCTTCTTGAAGCCTATCTTCTTTTGACGGAGGTCCTCGAGATCGGGTACCATCTCCGGACTTATAATGATATTAATGGCTTCTTGGAGCCTATCTTCTTTTGATGGAGGTCCTCGAGATCGAGTACCATCTCGAGGCTTGGTCTTGAGGCTTGTTCATATGACGGCGTCGAGTGTATGGCATGGTTACAAAGTGACCGAGGCGATCCCACCGGCGCATCTTCCCAAAGTGATTAAAGCTTTGGCCAGTATTTTCAATCGCCATTTGAGGCAGGTGGATTGTCACTGCTTTTTCCATATATAGGGTCATCTTCGCCCTTTCAAATAGGGTCATCTTCGCCCTTTCAAAGGTACCGTCATTCTGAGTAGTTATCCTTTTTTCTTGCATTAGGTCCTCCATCATTTCAGTATTGACGCTCTTGCCCAAATTCCTGCGCCAATTCTCGAGTTTACCATAGTCATGACTACTACATCAGGATCCGTTCGGTAAGGGGGAGAGAGTTCCGCCTCCGGTTATCGCCTTGTTAGCGTAGCGCCGCTGATGCCAGGCAGGCCCGCCTCGGGGTATTTTTGCTTTGAAAGGGGATTTCTCATCAGAAAGGTCTCCCGATCCTCAGGGTCAACGGGAGGATACCTTGAAGTTTACTTCTTTGACAGGAGAGGGACACCTTGAGTCGGTGAGGAAAGACTGTGGATGGGGGGAGAAGGTAGTACTGCAGATACCTTCCCCGCAAGAGAGCATCACAGACCGTGTCGAGGGGTTTTGAATGCGTCCACGTATCCTTTTACACTGGGTCCCCTTGATAGGGTTGTGCTTGACTTCTGTTGAAAGTATCAGGTTACCTTGGCGCAGATTCACTCGTCATTTTGGCAGATAGTGTTGATGATGAGGTTCTTTGCGGAGAAGGCAGGGCTTGAATTCACGCTCAGTCATCTTATCAGGCTGTACCGGCCTTTTCACCATCGAGGTATGCTAACCTTACGATGACGGTCGACCACGCCTACCGTTGTTGATAATGAAGAAGACGGAGATCGGGAGCGGATGAGCCAATTTGTTCGAGTATGGACTGTTGATATTATCCCCGTGGAGTTCATGCCATTCCCTAAGGAATGGAATTTTACACGTAAGTGGTACGCTCGTGCCTCCGTAGTTTTTTAATTATGGTGAAGGTGGGTTCCATGAATGCGCCTTCCTTTCCTCTGCAGCAATTTCATGGATGACGTGCAAGGTCCGTGATTTGCCGGATTGGGCTCGGGAGTTGGTGACTCACTCGACTTATGATGAGCGTAAGTAGCGAGCTTTGTCTCGGGGTAGATGGGAAGCAAAACATCATAGTACATGCTGTGCGATTTGTTCCCTCCTTTTTCATT
This sequence comes from Nicotiana attenuata, assembly GCF_001879085.1. Classification (NCBI taxonomy): domain Eukaryota; kingdom Viridiplantae; phylum Streptophyta; class Magnoliopsida; order Solanales; family Solanaceae; genus Nicotiana; species Nicotiana attenuata. Next base: position 277,652 of record NW_017670960.1, read on the forward strand.
TGGAAAGGCACTTTCTGCGTACTAACTCTTGATATTGTAGGCATCGGGGAGTCTCTTAGGGAGAGGTCGTGCCCTCTCGGAGAAGGAGAAGGATTGCCAGCTTCTGGGCTAAAGAATGATAACCATGAGCAAGAAATGCCTTTGAAGGGCGACGGTATTCAAATCAAAGCTAGCCCAGACCGGGGGCTCGAAGAGGATGTATTGATTGAGCCAGCAGCACCCGTGATTTCCGGTATTGAAAAGGTTGTTCTTCCTCCGCTGTCGTCTTTTTTTCCGTCGAAGGTGCTTCGAGGGATACTCGAAACCCAGGATCATATATGCCGAGCGACCGTGGCCAGACTGGGATCGGCTCTTTCGGGGCTGAGGGAGCTCGACTAGCAGATGCGCGCTCAACCTTCGAGGAAGCTCACCGGCTTCACTCTGCGGTGAGTTTTCGCGCAGGCCTTTTGAGTTTCGTGCCTTCCCTTTCTTATTGAGTTTTCTTTTGCAGGCCTTTGAAAAGCTTAAGCCCGAGTTGGTTCGCCGTGAGGCCAGGCTATGGAAAGCTTTGGGTAGGGGGAAATCCCTTAGGCTCCTTTATGACGAAAGTGAAATCGAGTTGGCATGCTTACGGTATGAGGCGAGCCGAAGCTTGAATTACAAGAACTACCTGAAGGAGCAGGTAGTTTTTGTTCCGAGGGAGTGTGTGTTCCTTCTTCTAGCTCCTGAGGCTAATGTTTTGTTTATTTCAGTTGTAGAAAAAGACGGAGGACCTGGAGCGCCTTCGGAACAAAGCTGGTCGAGCCAAGCGCGAGTGTGATGAGTTAAAGGCTCAGGCGGACGTTCAGGCTTCAGCGGGGAAGGGTGCTCTAGCTAAAGCCTCCGCTTTTAAGGTTCAACTTTGCTTAGCTCGTGATAATAGCTCGGTCCGAACAGATATGATTATGAAGCTTGAGTCTAAGCTTTTGAAGATAAAGCCGAGGTTGTGGATGCCCCGGCTGAAGTCGGAATGAGCCGAACTAAGGCTGACAAGAAAGTGGCGGTCTATTTGAAGGACGATGCCGATGCTCAAGCTGAGCTGAGAAGGACTTTTTTGTCCGTGAGGATAGGAGCAAGGAATATGCTCGGTGTTAGTCTCGAAGGAGAACCCTCGAGGAGATTCATGCTAGGGGCTCTGACCTCTCGGAAGAGGTGAAGCGGGTGATGGCGGACGAACGTGGTGCTAAGTTACTTCTATCCGACGCCGAGGATATCGAGGATGAGGCCGACGGGCCATAGTCCCCAAGGGGGGCGTAGATTTAATTTTCTGATTCTGTATATAGTACTTTCAAAGTTCGTTTGTAAATGGAGCTTGTATTTTCTCGCACATATGTGTAAAAGGAAACCTCGTGGTTTTATTCCTCTTGCATTTCCTTTTGCCTTGTTTTAGCCAGATGAACTGGTCTTTGATTTGAAAAGAATCCTTAGATTCATAATATGTCCCTGGGGCTCATAGGCTGGCCCGTAGGCTCTCATGCGCTTTGGTCGGCACGACCTTTTAATATAAGTTGGCGTTTGAGCTCTTATGCTTTTTCCCTTAGGCATATTTAGTTAACTGTTTTGGGTTCAGTCTCCGAGTCGGGTTTTGACTCGAGCTCATTTGACCCTCAAGTTTTTGAATTTAATGCTGGCCTTTGGGCTCTTACGCATTGGGTCGATACAACCTCTAATATGGGCTAGCGACAGTGGCTCGTATGCATTGGGTCGGTACGACCTTTGATTTTAGTGCTGGCGATAGTGGCTCTTACGCATCGGGTCGGTACGACCTCTTAGTATAAGCCGGCGTTCGAGCTCTTATGCTTGTGCTTTTAGGCATGTTTAGTCAACTATTTTGGGTTCAGTCTCCGAGTCGGGTATCGGTTCGATCTCATTCGACCCTCAAGTTTTTGAATTTCAAGATGGCGTCAGTTGCTCTTACGCTTTGGGTCGATGCATTCTTTTGTGTGAGCTGGCGACCATGACTCTTACGCTTTGGGTCGATGCAACCTTTTGTGTGAGCTGGTGATAATGGCTCTTACGCTTTGGGTTGATACGACCTTTAATATAGGCTTTATTTTTCCCTCGTTAAAGATTTTTGGGATTGTGTTTGCCTGACTCTTCGACGGTTTTATAAAACCTCGATCGAGCACCTCGGGAGGTTTGGCTCGGTGGCAGAGTATCTCAAAGCCTGTAATTTAGAGCTGACGTGGCCGAAGCTCTTTTGCCTATGTCGAGGGTAGCCTGTTTAACCGGTTCTTTTCGAAGTAGATTCGAAGCAATTGAAGGCCTGTGATTTTGTGGCGACGGTCAAGCGTCCCCGAATCGCGTTAGTTTGGCTGGTACAGCCTTGTAACCGTAGTCACTTGTGTTTGGCCGGAGCCTTTCAGTCCTGAGTGAAGTAGTTTCGGCGTCTATATCGAGGGTATGCCTTTTAGGGGTCTTACAAGTTCAATATATAGCCTTAACTTTGAGATCGGGTTTATGCCTTTAGTAACGTCTTACAAGTTTTACATGCCTTTGAGGTCTTACAGTTTTGAATACTTGGTACAAGTATAGTTCACGCCTTGCTTGAGGTCTTACAGATATTGTCACTTGGTACAAGTATGGTTCATGCCTTGCTTGAGGTCTTACAGATATAGTTGTTGCCTTATATAGGTCTTACGAGACCGAGTCTGCCCGCTTGGGGTCTTATGGCCTCAAGTTTTTAATAAGTGGTGATTGGCGACAGTCCCCGAGTCATCGAGGGTACCTTGGCTCGGGAGCCATTACTTGTAAACTTGGTATTGCCTCATTGAGGGCTTACGATTTCAGAGTTTCCAACCCGGAGGCCGTGCGATTTTTGAGATTTTGACGCCAGTCCCCGAGTGTTCGGGGCGCTTTCGGTTTTGGAGCCATTTTGCGACTTTGATGTTGCCTCGTTGAGGGCTTATGAGTTTTTGACGCCAGTCCCCGAGTGTTTGGGACGTTCTGGCTTTGGAGCTATTTTGTAACTTTGATGTTGCCTCATTGAGGGCTTATGAGTTTGGAACTCCGACCCGGAGGTCATTCAGGCTTTGAATTGCTGACGCCAATCCCCGAGTGCCTGGGACGTTTTTTGGCTCTGGAGCCAAAAATGCCGAGCTTATTTAAAATGCAAAATGCTCTTGCGAAGCATTCCTTGATTTCTTGGTATAAGCATACATGAATTCGTTGTCAGGGGCTCTGTGATTCTATACGGGCACGGTTTGCTCGACCGTTTGGCCCAGTACATCATTTTCCTATCGAGACCCCATTTGGCGTATCTTGGCTTTTCCGAGTAGGTGGCCTTCCGGGGGAGATGCCCCCCAGTATTCGAGGTCGACTGCAAAAGAAGACTTGAATACTTGTTGAGTCTTCCTTAGGTAGCATATGGGTGTTGCCTCGTTAAAAACATTGCCGGTAAAATCCTTTTTGGGATAAAAACCCGGGTCGAAGGAAAAGAGTGCAACGCATTCTTTTGAAACCTAAGGCCTTCAGAAGTGCCTCGGCAGTTTTGATCGGATACATGCACTCAGATTAGCGTAGAGTGTAATTGAAAGAAAAGGGAGACGGTCATACCTTAGTGTAGAATGTGTTGGCGATGTTTCGAGCCCCGATATGTTTCACTCGCTTGTGATGAGGATGCAGTACGGTCTTCTGCTTTGTTTAGTCGGGTTTAACCGAAGATGTAGTTTGCTATCGCTATTTTACTGTTTGATTACCCTTTGGTTCTTTCGAAGGTAGAGGTACTGGCGTCGGCGCTACGTCATGTACTCTGAACATTTCTCTCGCCGCTTGCTGTTCCCAGTAGACGGTTTTTATCCCATCCTTTGTCGGGAACTTCATCATTTGATGAAGGGTTGATGGTACTGCTCTCATGCAGTGTATCCATGGCCTTCCGAACAAGGCATTGTATCTCATGTCTCCTTTAATGACATAGAATTTGGCATTTTGGGTCGTGCCGGCCATGTTGACTGGGAGGGGGATTTCCCCTTTTATTGTCTCGCTCGCCATTTTGAATCCATTGAGGACTCGAGAGGCGGGCACGATTTGGTCGAGCAGCCCGAGCTGCTCTACCACCCTCGACCTGATAATGTTGGCCGAGCTTCCTAAATCCACAAGTACACGTTCAATTTGAAATGTATTTACAAAGAAAGAGATGACCAGTGCGTCGTTGTGAGGTTGAGACAAGGTCTCGATGTCCTCGTCACTGAATGTGAGAGCATCCTCGGGTATGTAAGCGTAAGTTCGCTTTTCTCTGGTGATGGATATTTTTATCTTCTGATCGTGGGTTCCTGTGGTTCATCTATGCCTCCCAAGATCATGTGGATGACATGTTGTGGCTCATTTGTTTCATTCTTCTTGGCCGCTTCTCTCGAAGCTGGTGGCAATCCTCGGTCATGTGGCCATGCGCGTTGTGAAATTCACACATTAAGTTATGATTCTTTGTGAAGGATCTTATTGTACAGGCCTAAGCCACCTGGAATCTCTAATTTTACTGATGGCAAACACGATGTCTGATACGTCGACGTTAAAGTTGTATTCCAACAAGTGAGGTGCCTCCGTTGGCCCTGTATGCCTATCGAATCCGGCTCTGTTGACGAGTCCCCGAGGATTATGGCCTCGGTCCATCCTTCGATCAATGCAGGGTATGTTGCGCCTCGGGGAGTTTCTCCTGTTTTCATTGTATGGCTAGTACCTTTCTTTGTTTGGCTTTTGGCTCCTTCGCCAGAAGCCTGCTTGGGTATACGGAGCCCGAGTGGGCTCCTAGTTGGTCGTCCTCGACCCTGATTTTCGACTGATATCGGTTGTGAACGTCCAACCACGTCACGGCGGGATATTCTACCAGATTCTATTTCAGCTGCTTCGAAGCCACCGAGCTTCGTTCATTTAGACCTTGAGTGAAGGCCTGCACTGCCCAGTCATCGGAGACTAGTGGTAGTTCTATTCGTTCCATTTGAAAGCAAGATAGGAACTCTCGCAGCATCTCATTTTCCCACTGCTTAATCTTTAAGACGTCGGATTTCCTTGTTGCTACTTTGATGGCTCCAGCATGTGCCTTAATGAAAGAATCTGCCAGCATGGAAAAGGAACCTATCGAGTTTAGCGCCAGGTTGTGATACCACATCATTTCCCCTTTAGAAAGCATTTCTCCGAACTTGTTCAGTAAGACAGACTCGATCTCGTCGTCTTTTAGGTCGTTGCCCTTCACTGTACAAGTGTAAGCGGTATGGTGCTCATTAGGGTCGGAGGTTCTATTTTACTTCAGAAAGTCTATCATTCTGAACTTTTTTGGAATGGGTTTCGGGGCCGCTTCCTGTGAGAACGGTTTCTGTACGAACTTCTTTGAATCCACACCTTTCAAGATTGGGGGTGCGCTCGGAATTTGGTCGATCCTGGAGTTGTAGGTCTCGACCTTCTTATCGTTGGCTTCTATCTTCTTCTCGCCCGATTCGATCCTCCTCGTGAGATCCTCGAGCATCTTTACGATGGAGGGGTCGGCTACCGACCCGTTGTTGCTTGATCTCTCTGGTACCTGCTCGGTGTTACCGTGCTAGGAGTTTTCTGGTGACTTTGCAGCTGAGCAATAGCCAGCCGTTGTGCCTGCAACATTTCAAAAATAACGTAGAGGCTAACCTCCCGTGCTTCCCTAGTTGGGGTAATCTGAGCTTCTTGTTGCTCTACTTGATGTATGCTCCTGTTGGTGTGGGAGCTTATATCGACGTGTTGGGCCTCGCGCGAGACCGCGTCCATGGGAATTGGTTCCGGCACGTTCCCAGGGTTTTGCGGTGGTACACCAACACCTCGAACATTCACACCATTCTCTCCGTGGTCCTCAAGATTGTTGTTTTCATCTCCATTTACTGAGTTAGACATTTCGACCTGAAATCGAAGATTTTGGAGAAGAAAAAGCGTGAAAGATAACTTGTGTTATGTGGTAAAACCAGCAAGAAAATAATCAGTATTATTTTTAGCCCCACGGTGGGCGCCAAACTGTTTACCGTGAAAATGGTAATAACAATTAAATTTGACTGTGAGGTTCTAAAAATACGTGATCTATTTTTATGCTAGTTGTAAAGCGATAGATGCTAAATAAAAGGTTAGAAATCAGGATTATAGCTTAGAAATGGCAAGATAATCGAACCAAACGGTGGCAGATCGGAGGCCTTCAGCTGTCGATTACAGGACCTCGGGGTCGAGTTGGGTAGCCGATTCGGGGTAATCGAGGGGGAAATAACAGTTATAAGAGCTATGATGATGGCTCTTTTATGACCAATGATAGGAAATAAATGAAGAACATTAGATAGAACACAACGAATGTAAGCAATAAATGAAATAATGAACTCAAGAGAATATATTAGAGAGCAGAAAGAATGTTCGTGCGTTTCTTAGTATTGAGCAACAGATGTCTACAAATCACAAGGATTCCCCTTTATATATGAGGAGGAACATATTACAAAAGCATTAATTACAAAGATATAGGGCAGGTATAGCTACTCAATTCCCTGATACGGGTCAGAGCTAGCCCTCTAGGTTTTGTCAGTCCTAGTCGCGCACCTAGGGAACTTCCTACTGTTCTTCCGTAACCATTCACTTGTGCTGCCTCGAGGTTGGACGCTGATGTGCCCTCGGGATAAATCTCGACCATGGTCTCAAGCCTTTAGAAACCTTGCTCACGAGACGTTGTAATGGCCTAAAGTTGGACCCTCCGATTTTGCCGTATACACGGGGCATTGACTGAAATGTGATTAGGTGAATGGTCTGGGCTGATCAATCTGAAATGCATGTCATGATCATTGGGTCCAGGTGCTTCACTCAGATAAGTCTCATTTCCATTTTTCCTCAAATAGTCATCTCTGTTCAAATTTTTTTTCTTTACTCCTGACTCTCGAAGTCACTTTGCTTCGTTTCTTTTGGGGTCGACTTCTCTAAGTTATTTTCAATGACAGCCTTGTTAAGCAAGTAAGAAAGGATTTCAAAGCCTATTACCGACTTTCAATTGCACAAAGCAAAGGTCCGGCCAGAGCACACCACAAATGGCATGATTCAGAATAAGCAATAAGGTGTTAATGGGAGTTCAAGCGGTCAAGTGACTCGTGAATTTTGAGGAAGAATAACGGTTCAAAATTGGCAGGATAGAATTGTCACAGGCTGAGTGTAAGCTACTTGGGTCATTCAGGGTTTTGTGGTTGAGGTTCGATCAGAAGGTCAAGCAATTCTTTTCTAGCCCAAAGCAGCTAATCGGAACAAAGTATGGCAATGGAAAGGCCGCCACCTTCAGCAAGAATGCCACAAACTAACCACCACATTTTCAAACTGATAAGATTTTCTTTGATTGAAATAGAGGCAGGAAATTCTGTTTGAGGAAGGCATGTTCCAAATAAGTTCAGTTTTAAGCTGTCAGGACCCTCCTAGATAATGGGATATAGTTTCAAGCTTTCAGGACCCTCCTGGATAATGGGATTTAGTTAAATTTTAAGGGCCCTCCTAGATAATGGGAGTTAGTTATTAGTTTTCTAGACCCTCCTGGATATTGGGATTTAATTTCATGTTTTCAGGGCCCTCCTGGATAATCGGATTTAGTTTAAAGTTTTCAGGACACTCCTGGATAATGGGATATAGTTTCAAATTTTCAGGACCCTCCTGGATAATGGGGATGCAGTCTTAATTTTCAGAACCCTCCTGGATAATGGGATTAGTTTCAAGATGTTAGGACCCTCCTGGATAATGAGATTTAATTTTAAGTTTTCAGGACCCTCCTGGATAATGGGGGTTAGTTTTGAGTCTTCAGGACCCTCCTGGATAATGGGATCTAGTGTCAAGTTTCAGGACCCTCCAGGATAATGGGATCCACTATTAATTTTTAGGACCCTCCTGGATAATGGGATTTAATGTCCAAGTTTTCAGGACCCTACTGGATAATGGGATTTTATTTCAAAGTTCTCAGGACCCTCCTGGATAATGGGATTTAATTTCAAAGTTCTCAGGACCCTCCTGGATAATGGGATTTAATTTCATAATTCTCAGGACCCTCCTGGATAATGGTATTTAGTTTCAAGTTTTCAGGACCCTCCTGGATGATGGGATTTATTTTGAAGTCTCAAGGCCCTCCCGGATAATGGGATTTAGTTTTAAGTCTTCAGGACCCTCTTGGATAATGGGATTTAGTTTTACGTTTTCAGGACCCTCCTGGATAATAGGGATTTTGTTTCAAGTTTTCAGGACCCTCCTGGACAATGAGGATGGAGTTTAAGCTGTCAGGACCTTCCTGGATAATGGGATTTAATTTCAAGTTGTCAGGTTCCTCCTGGATAATGTGGTTCAGGTTTAGTTGTCAGGACCCTCTTGGATAATGGGATCCAGTCTTAATTTTCAGGACCCTCCTAGATAATGGGGTTTAGTTTAAGTCTTCAGGACCCTCCTAGATATTACAAGTTGTCAGGACCCTCCTGGATAATAATGGGATATAGTTTCAAGTTGTCAGGATCCTCCTGGATAATGCAGTTTAGGCTAAGTTGTCAGGACCCTCCTGGATAATGCGGTTTAGGTTAAGTTGTCAGGACCCTCCTAGATAAGGGATATAGTTTCAAGTTTTCAGGACCCTCCTGGTGAATGGGATATAGTTTCAAATTTTCAGGACTCTCCTGGATAATGGGGATGCAGTTTTAATTTGTTAGGACCCTCCTGGGTAATGGGATAAAGTTTCAAGTTTTCAGGATTCAGTACCCCCCTGGATAATGGGATTTTATTTTCAAATTATCAGGACTCTCCTGGATAATGGGATATAGTTTCAACTTCTCAGGTCCCATCTGTATAATGGGATTTAGCTTTTAAATTCTGAGAGATCTTTTGGTTAACAGGATCCGATTAACACATACAGATGTTCCCGGTACCAAACTGGGACAGAAAAGTTTCTTTCGTTTTTTCTGTTTTGTCATAGTAGCGGCACCCACCTAGCGAACGAGAGATTTCATTTCAAGTATTAAGTCAAGTAGCAGGCACCCACCTGGAGAACGAGGGAATTCATTTTAGAGTTAAATTCAGAGTCCAAGACAACAGCAGGAACCTGCCTGGAGAATGGGATCAATTCAAGTTAGAAATAACAGAAGCTTGCCTCGAGAGCGCGAGTTAACAGTTCAAGATGCGCGGCAGAACTGCAGAAGTTTCATGATCAAGTTTGAAGACATAAAGAAAGGAATCTTCTAACTCATAGCTGATAGACTTGCCTAGCTTCTTGTCATTTTGATTTTGGTGTAATAAGGAGTTCAACAAGCAGTAACAACATCAGCAGTAGTGAAATCACAACTCCCGATAGTCCCAACTACCAAAACTTCCAGAACTACACTGACCTGATTCCTTTATAGCTAAGGATATGTAGGCAACCTCGGAAGCAAGGTTCGGTCAAACTTTTCCAAAACGCTTCCCATGGAGTATCCAAAGGAGCAAAAATCGCTCATATTTGCTCACTTTATCTTTGCCCGAAAACTCTTTGTGTTTCTGAGCAAAGAGGGGCAGCTGTGAGCACGTGATTTTTGCCCGAGTGATAATACTCCTACAAAAGTCACAAAGGATTTTCTTTTAAGTGTTTGTATTTTTTTAGAATTTATAGTAATTGATTGTCAATTGTTCGCATTTAGTTATATTTTTGTGCATATTTAATATTTTAAAAAAAATATGGAAAATACCCTAAAAAGTGTACAAATTTCGTGCATTGCTTTTTTAGGTTGATATTTTCTTTTTTAGGTTTAAGTTGTAAATTAATTGTATTTTTAAACAAAAATCAAAAAATATTTGCCACTTTTTACCTTTTAGTTGCAAATTAGTAATTTCCTTTCGTTAGCTTTAAGTTAATTAATTATTTTTATGTTAAAAATAAACAATTAATGTAATTTTATGAATTAGATTTTTTTTTAGGATTTTTAATTAATTTAGTAAGCTTAAATCAAGAGAAAAAAAAAAAGAGAAGAAAGAAAAAGAAGGAAAACCCTGTTGGGTCCTAATTGGGCCAAAACCGCCTCTGAGCCCAAATTTCCCTTCCCATCCGCCAGGCCCAATTCCCCTCTACCCAGCCCAGCTCCATCACTAACCCAAACGACCGTGTTTAACAGCCAAACGATGTTGTTTTAGTCACGCCTAATCCCCACCGTTGATCCTATGTGATCTAACGGTCCGCAACTAAAGCCCTAATCCCTTATTACTGTCTGAAACCCCCCCCCCCCTAACTCTCAAATAACTCACCAGTCTCTCACCCCAGCCCCAAGAATTGAAACGATAGCTGTTTTTGATTTCCCCAACCCTTCACCACCAGTCGCCGCCCACCGAAAATCGCCTGGCGGCGGCGACACTCCAAATACGACAAAAATGGCACCATGCAATCATCACCCCCCACTCTTTCCAAATCCATCACTAGTTTTCCTTAAATCCCAGCCAAATCCACTTAATTTCGGTTCTGAAACCCAGAAAAACCTAATTTCTCTTTCCTTTTCTGATTTTTGTGCAATTCCAACTCGATTTGACCTAAAGCTTACGTTAATAGATTTCTCTCTACAAGAGCAATTGATTGACGATAATTATGAGTCATTCCAAGGTCACCGGATTTGGACTGACTCACCGGATTCTGGCCAGAGTTCGTCGGTTCTATTCGTCCACCGGATTTCATTATCATTATTTCTTTCGAGTTAAGTCGGGGTAAACTCTGATATCTCTCTTCTCTAAGTATCAATTTGGTTTCACCACATGCCTAGGTTAATAGATAGCTGATAGATGATGTTTTAACTTTCTGAGAATTCATTCGATTCAAGTCTAGTCGATTCTTAGTCTTTTGATAATAAGATTTTGGTTGAAATGGAGTAGGTTAGCCAATTTGCTTTTTTTGGTAGTTTAATTTTTCCCTTGTTGTTGTTGTTAATTTTGATTAATTGAGCATTTGGAATAATTCCTGATTGTAGTTAAAATTCAGAATTCGCTTTGTGTGTTTTTAAATTTTCTATTTTGGGCTTCTTCTTGAATTTGGATTTGGGCCTGTTTTGGGCCATTTGGCCATGACATTTGGCCCAGAACCAAGAAGAAGCTTCTAGAAGAGACATTTGTCCCAATTTGTTAATGAAAAGATGTTGAAATTGAATAGAAATGGACAGATGTCCATCTTCTGTTTCAAAAGATGCTCTTTTCCTAAATTTTAGGGCTAAGATTTAGGGAATTATTCCTTTTATCCTGAGGAGCACACGTCAGACTTTATTCCATATATATAGGACCATCCCCTCTCTCAAAAAGGGACGGAAAAATTGACACCCTGAAAAATTCTCTCTGAAATTCCATTTCCTTTCTTCATCTTAGGATTGCTCTGAAAGCATAATTGTGACCTTAGCATTTTCTGTCTGTAAGTCTAGTTCCCTTCATATAGAAAAAGGGTTTGAAGAGTTTGATTGGTCCAATGAAATTCCTTCCTTGTTTTTCTGGGTTTTTGAGCTGAAATATGACTTGATACTGAAGCTGTGTGTTGGTTAATACTGTTGTTTCTTTACTTGGATCTACTATATATATGCTGCTGAACTACCCTCTCTTTATTTGGCAATTTTGGAGCAATTTCTAAGCAGCTAGGTACACACTTCACCCCTGTGCTTAAGTATTTTCAAATCTGATTTAAGATGAATGCAAGTGATTTCTGTTAATGTTGTTTGCCTTTTGTGATGTGATTCATTCTCATGAATGCAACAATATCTGAGGTTTTCTTGACCAAGTAATTCCCTGTTGATCCAGTGTTTATTATGCCATGAAAAAATATGTTTCTTGTGTGTGTTAAATATAGTATTTTTCATCTGTTGGTTTAGATTATGTACGCTAGTTTTTAGTTCAGTCTTGTCCAATGTTTCTGAATCTGTTGGTTGAACTTGTATGGTAATACAGTTGATCGCATGTGCGTAGCCATGTTCTTTGTGAATCTAATCTTTAACATGATCAGATCCATTGATTTCAAAGCTAAAACAGAGTTCTGGTTTTCAATATACATGGAAGAGCTGGCAGCATTCTGAAAGACTATTGCTGGAAATTTCAATTGTAATCATTAAGGTAGCTGTTTTGATAGTTTAGATCAAGTTTGCTTATCACTCCATAGTTGAGTCTTATTCATTTTTGTTTAAACATGATTTAGTAATCGATGGTTCATAGTCTGTTATTACTGCCAAATAGACATGGAATTTTGATGTAAACAGATTTTGCTGTATAAAGTATGCTTGTAAAAGTGTGATTTTGGTTTAGTTACTTTTAGTAGTGACTGAATATGTAATAGCGTGTTTTCTCTATTGTATTCCATGCTATGGGTCTAGAACATGAAAGGCTCATCCTAATAGGAATTGGATCAAACGTTGTGGGCCTCAATTTTGGCCCAATTACCTCTCACATGGTTGAATTAGGGTCCAGCTTTGTTGCCCAACCCGTATCTGCATGAAAGCATGTATAAATAATTGGTTATTCCTTTCAGATCTCATAGGTTAGAAGCATGAGTTGGATACTAATGTTTCTTTGTGTTATCATGTGTTAAATCTGTTAATTTGGTTCCATGATCAATGTTTTATTCAAGTCCCCACATGCTATATTTTCGGAATCAGTATTAACCTGTGCATAAGAGGTGAATTGGGCCAGACTTATAAACGGCCCAAATAGGGTTGTGCATATGAGTCTGGGTATTTCAGGACATGAGCCATAGAGTACAACCCAATGAAATTCACATGGACCAACGTTTGCTAGCACTTTTATTTTATTTAAAATTGTTCGGCAAGTCATTTATAAAACAAACGGCATTTTCCAGTTTCTTTTTGAACTCAGTAGCTAGATCAGGTTTGAACATATGGCATTAGAATCAATGAGATTTAGCAACAGAGATTTAGTGATCCCTAACAGTCAAGCGAACCCGATATGCCCTGAGTTAGATTCTTGATTTCTGGCAAATATCTTAAACTAGTATTAAGGAAACGAACCTTGAACATTCGTAGTTTATTTTAGGCGTGTTTATAATAAATTATCATAACTATGGTACAGTTCCCGTGACGTAGTTGTGATACATAATACCAAAAATCCGGATGCACATTTAATGTGACACGGCTACAACTTCAAATCAATCAATAATAAAATACACGTGTTGTGGATTGTGGGTACGGTTCCCGTGACACGATTCACAGCATGTACAAAAACAAACAAGTGTACGACAATCGTAACTTGTTCCAGAAATAATTTCATAAATAATTTAAAGGCGGTTAAAAGCTAAAAATGCACAATAGGTATAAAACATGTTATTAATCAGATATTTAGGCCAATTAATAATAGTTGAGCGACCGTGCTAAAACCACGAAACCCGAAAATGCCTAACACCTTCTCCTGGGTTAACAGAATTTCTTACCAGGATTTCTGCGTTTTCCGAACTGTAAAACAGAGTCAAACTTCCTCGATTTGGGATTTTAAACCGATGACTTGGGACACCATAAATTATCCTAAGTGGCGACTCTGAATTTGAATAAATAATTTCGTTTCGATTATTGTCACTTTGATTGGAAAAACTCCATATACCCTTTCGGGTAAAAAAGGAGGTGTGACAGCTCTGGCGACTCTGCTGGGGAACAAGAAGCCAGAATCTCTGGTTCAGGGTTCAAGAATTCGAGCTTAGAATAACTGCTATACTTGGCTTTTATTTATTATCTGCTTTTTGTTACATGTTTGAGCCTAATGTGCTAAATGCCGCTGTTTACTGCTTTAATATTGTTTGAATTGTATATAAATTGTTACGAAACCCTTCTTCTCTATGAGTCTTCTAAATCTTCTGGGAAGTGCACGTTGGCGTGACTTCTTTTCTGTTAGAGTCATACCCTAATTTAGAAACAAGATCAGATCAGTTACAAAGCCGGATGGCCTTTTGATTACCGGTACTTTGCCCCCCCCCCCCCCTCCTTCGGCTCGAGTTGTCCGCTCGGGTAAGCCAGGTCTAGAACAATACACCTAGGATTTAAACCAAGAATAACATAGCCTCGTGTCGGATCCCTAGTAGGAACGCTTGTTTCCATCACGTGCATCTGACTTTGGGGACTCAGCACAGGGGTTGGGTCCGTCTAGGACAGGTGTACCCGAAATTAAAAGACCATTCTGACTTGGGACACCATAAGTTATCCCAAGTGGCGACTCTGAATTTGAATAAATAATCTCATTTTGATTATTGTCACTTTAATTGAAAAAACTCCATATACCCTTTCAGGTAAAAAAAGGAGGTATGACAACCTCTAGCATATTATTTTCAATTTCGTGTTAGTAATAAAGGTTCATACTAATAAGAAAAATTGAAACTTACAAAAAGTAACTAACTACTAATTGAAAGCTATATCTACGTTATGTGAATTTGAGATGTTTGTGGTGAAACATAAATTTGAGATATTTGTCATATTAAATTTTTTCTAATTATATCCCAGTTATCTCGCATTACGTGGATGTTGCCGCTATTTTTTTAATATTGAGAATATTAGAAGATCCTCGTTTTTATTATTTTTATATATTTTAAATTATTTTGTAAAGTTGATAAATATCTTTTATGACCGCGCAAAGCGAGGGTAAGTTTACTAGTTAAAGTTATATCGGCATTGGATAAAATTGTGCAAAGTGTAGTACTTCTATCTTTCAAATGCAACAAAATTCAAATTTAAAGTAGTTCAATCCAAAGGCGGATCTAGAATTTTTAGTATATGGGTGCACTACTAAAAAAATGAGGAATAAATGTATTAAATGTGAATTGATCCTTATCCCTCAGGTTAATAACTTAGCCTTTAACCAAGTGCACCATTCAACCTTCTTGGAGCATGGGTGCCAACAGTTAATATTATACAAATTTTAGAAAATATGTACATAAAATATCTAATTTTTCTAATAAAATCATGGGTTCACGTGTCCCATAATTTTGCCTATAAATCCGGCCCTAGTTCAATCTCTTCAATGCAACTTCAAAAAATTTCAAATGCAACTATACAGAAATTCGAATCTTAAGTGGTTCAATCTATTGAATGCAACTTCATATTTCGAATCTTAAGTTCTGAAACATAAATTTATTCTTCGAATTTCAAAAATATACATGATTCAATGCACAAATCTACTCCAAATGAGTTTAAATTTTGAAACACAACTTTCAAATATCATAAAGAACAAATTTTAATCATCAAATTGTCAAAACAACAAATTTAATAAATCCATTTTGCAAGAAGAAGAAGAAGAGGAAGAAGAAGAAGAAGAAGAAGAAGAAGAAGAAGAAACTCTAAGCACAAAGAAAAAGAAAAGAACATTAAAGAAGAAGAGAAAAGTGTATGTATCTGAAGTTATCCAGAATTTAGGTATCAGTTAAACTTTTTCTAAAAGTAGATACAAATTCAATAGATGACGCAAAACTGGGTGCCACATGAAAATTATGCGACTTCAACATTTCCATGTTTTGGGCACCTTATTTGGTAAAAACTGAAAAACAGATCCAAACGATGTCACAAAACTATTCAATTTATATCTTGACGAATTTGATGAATTCTTGACAAACCAAATCCAAGGTTTTCGATTATGTGATAATTTATGCTGGCTACTGATATTTGTTTAAATTGGAAGTTATTGCAAATGATTGAAAATATTTTAAAAATTTATATCAATTTTGAGGGAATATGGTGAAGATTCAAATTGGTTTTAGTTGGAATTTCATATTAAAACTGGAAAAAGAAGACATAAATAAATTTTATATATTTTGTATGCCGGGTGTACAAACAACATCTAACATATATATATAACTAACATAAAATTGTATACAAGTTATGTAAAGTGTTGCTTTTTGACCGAATTATGCACAACAAAAAATTATATACAAGTTACATATATATTTGTTGTATGTAAATTGTAACTTTTGATCAGATTCTATAAAATATATATATATATATATATATATATATATATATATATATACAAGTTATATATAATTATAGCTTTTGATTCAATTTATATGTGTCTTGTAAATACTCTAGTTACTTTTGTAAATAGGAAAATCTAACTAGACTGAGTAAATATTATCCTACTTTTGAATAAATATAAAAAATTCCATTTATCATTTTATCGGGCAACCCCAACTACGTACCTACCTTTGATTAAATGTTCGCATGTGGCCTAATAATTTGCTTTTGCAATCTCTCTGTACAATCTAGTATTCCCTCCTCCCATTTTATGTGATGCGGTTTAATTGAATACAGAGTATAATAAAAATTAAAAAAAAAACTTTTGAATTTGTGATTTTAAAAAAGCATTAAATATTTATATAGCTATATCATCTTATTATAAGGCTTGAAAACAAGGGTGCGTTGGTATTTATTTTTGTTTAAAAAGAAAGTATTAGAAATTAGTTATTTTGTTGAATGAAAGAAAATACTTTTTCTACGTCATAAAAAGAATACACTTATTTTGTTGAAATAAAAAAGAAAGTACTCCATTCTATCTACAACTTGAAAAAAAGTACTCTTAATAATATTTTAATTTAGGATGGGTGGGGGACTATACTGGGCATGTTGTTGTTGTTGTTGTAGGGAGGGTAGTGGACGAGGTTGAGGTGGGTGGGGTGTGGTGGTGTAGGGGTGGCTCGGTTGGGTTTATGGGGGTTGGGAATAGATTGTAGAAGGTTGAAAAAAAGTTTTGGAAAATATTTTTTCTTTTTTTAATAGGGAAAATATTTTCCTCCAATGAATTCATGAGAAAAATATTTTTCAAAACATTTAAGCCAATCAAACATGAAAAAATTGGGAATATCAATTCGTCCCTTATTTATTACTTATCTCCCAACTTTCCCCTACCTTTTAATGATATGTACTTTTTTATTAAGCTTTAACATTAGCTTATTTACTCTTCTAATTTATAAATTCACTCCCTTTTCTTCCTTTTTGGCACCTTCTCCCCCTCCCACAAAATATTGTCTTCATTCTCTACTCCTTACCATTTCTGTCTTTAATTAATTATTCTCTATCATGGCATCAATGGACGTCGAGAAATTAATCTCCGACGTAAAGTTAACGTCCGTCGTACCAGCGAAAATCACCGGAGCGGATAAAGTTCATGAACTTACTAACATGGACTTAGTCATGAAGTTGCATTACATTAAGGGTCTTTATTTTTTCAACAGTGATGCAGTTGAAGGTTTGAATATAAATGACTTTAAAAAACCCATGTTTCATTTTCTTGAGCTATATTATGAGACTTCCGGCAGGATTAGGAGGTCGGAGGACGGCGGTGGCCGGCCGTTCATAAAGTGTAATGACGGTGGTGTTAGGATTATCGAAGCTAAGAGTAGCAAAACAATTGAGGAGTGGCTGGCTATGAATGATTCTTCTGTTAATGATCAGCTTGTTTATGATCAAGTTCTTGGTCCTGAGTTGGGCTTTGCACCTCTTGTGTTCATTCAGGTAACTAAGTTTTTTTCCTCTTCTAAACTAATTCTTACGAGGATTTAAGTTATATATATCGACGCTTTTATTAAATTTTACATTATTAGTATAAGTAGTTTTTTACGATTCATTCTAGGTTAACTCAATGCTTTTTAAATAGAGTTAATTGTAATTACATTTTTAAGTGACTTGATTGCATAAATTTTTTTTACAGCATCAAGCGCATAAAACTTAAATTCTTCTAATAATATATTGGGTTTTTTAAGATTTTAAGGTGGTTAAAGAGACAAAATTTTGCTTTAAAGAATATTCCCTGTGATCGCTATGTATATCTCTGTGTGCGCGCAGAGCCAGTGTAAACTTTTGTTATCGGGTTCGTCTAAACTTAACATTTTTGACGCAATAGATAAATTTATATATAAAAATTTATTGACATTATAATAAACAATAATAAAATTATAATTTTAAAAATACAATGGGTTCGATATTGCACTTAAATTAGGAGTGTACATAGGTCGGATTGGTTCAGGTTTTTCAATTACCAACCAAACCAATTATGTCGGATTATTAAATCTAAAGACCAAACCAAACCAATAAAAATCGGGTTTTTTAATTTCGGGTTTTTCGGATTTTCGGGTTATTTCGGGTTTTTTTTTTCATAAAGTTTTCATTGCACAAAACATAGAATTTGTGCTCCAAATATTTCTTTGATCCTAGTAAGACATAACTATATAACGTGTTTTTCAAGAAAATAACATCAAGTATGAGATGAGCTATGGCATTGTACTAAAATATTCAATAATAAAGATAATAAAATCCCATAAAATAAATATTATTAATATGCCATAATAAAAATAAACATAATCCAAAATTACTAAGTTGCTAAAATAAGTACGACTAACAACAATACTTTTACATGACTAAACACTATAAAAAAATAAGTTGTGCATTTTATCTAAACCATGGAAAAACTAAAAAAATAGATATCCAACACTATTGTCATTCCTAGTACAATTTAATTGAATGTCTTTTATTAGTATTAATATCGACTATAAAACTTATTGTAGCATTCTCGAATTATAAGTCCAAGTTTAAAATAATACATTAAAGTATAAAACTATGAAAATGTTTAAGAAATATTTATAAACTACACAACAGTAAAATATTTTTATTTATTAAATATATTTAAAACTTCTATACATGTAATGTCGTGTTGGTTTGGTTTGACTTTTTTTTAGTTAAAACTAAACCAACCCAATTATAGTCGGGTTTTTTTTCCAACACCAAACCAAATCAAACCAAACTATAGTCGAATTTTTTTTCTCGATTTGATTCGGATATCAGTTTATTGCGGTTTGACCTTTGGACACCCCTAACTTAAATTATGTATCCGCCTGTGACTACGTGTGTGTGAATCAGCTGGTCTGGTATACAACGGAAAGTTGCATGCAGTTATTAATGATAATGAACGCAAGCTTGAATTAAGGTCCCGTGATCAGATGACCTAGTTGTGACTGTATGGAGGAGGTCCGTCGAATTTATTTCATGAACTGCTGTACTATATTTAATTCTCTAGATTTACAGTTGTCAGTTAGCTTTGCATGTTGATCATTAATTAAATACGAATATTCTAGATTCTGCACTAGTTGAAAGTGTTAGATTGAGAAATAATAATAATAATAATAATAATAATAATAATAATAATAATAATAATAATAATAATAATTGAAGAAGGTATACTTTTAATGATAAATGTTTTTTCTAATATAAACAATTTGCAATTAACGGAACACTCTCTTATCCTCACTGTGCAATGGCGCTTGCTAGCTAGCTATTTGATTTTACTTTTTATATTCAATTCAATTGCTATACTAATTTTTTTTTTACACTCTAAAATAAAGTATTATTCAGAGATATATAGTAAACGAAGTACACTTTAAAGATGTGAAGTAGGATCGACAGATAGAGACTAGACTTCTATTTTATTGATGATTAAGTGGTGGATTTTATCGTTTTCTATATTATTTTATTCATATAATTAGCAAAATATTTTGACGAAGCGGTGTCACGTGACACCGCTTAGACCTTAGTGCATCCGCCCCTGTCAATGAAAGAAAGAGTCCTTTAAAAGAGGGATCAAACTCACCATGGTTATAAAATATTAAATTATAGGAAATTAAATTATGTGCGAGCAAAATGTCAATAGCTTTCATATAAAACCATGAATAAACGTTGGATTACTATAAGTAACATTTGCTGATGGTATTATGACACATAATTTCCTATTCTAGAGAGTAGGTATCTTTCCTAATACAGATGGGACGTTATTAACTTCGTATAGGAGTATTTATTAGTGAAGATGAAACTCAAATTTAATTTTGTTAGTCTTCGCCCTTGCCCCTTGGCAACCAGCTTGAAGTTTGGTGGGTGCGAAATTGACCACGACATGATTTAGCTTTTTAATTTATTTATTTTTACGATCATGGTGTCCGGGCTAGTTTGAGCATACCTCGACTAATTTCACGGGATACATGTCACCTCTCCCGTAACAGATACCAGATAACTCTATCCACCAAGGTTTTGATAGATGAGAAGAAATCACCTAATTTTTTTTATCTCCACTGGAACCTAAGACCACTTCATTGGCCATTAGGCTACATCCTCGAATGTCTTTATAATTTTATCTCATATAAAAATCAAGAATTGACTCTTGTTGTCTCTAGATAAGCCCTGTATTTCTTGAAGTACCAAAAGTAACAAGTCTCCTTCTTTTTTATTTTATTTTTTAATATCAATATTTTTTTTAAATTTTTTGTAAGTAGTTCATTAATATATGACCAACCCTACATTGAAATATGGCCCTTAGTTTTAATTTGGTACGGGGAAAAAAGTAGTTGGATTGAACCCTTATTTTTTTCAAGCTCGAATTTGGTACTTAGTACCATAATATGCTTTTATGAAACCATTAATGTGCATTTACAAGTTACCAAAGCCTTGCCTAACTTATAAAACTTGGTTTCTGAATCAACCTGATCTCCTGAATATTCCAAAGAAGTATATCATCCTAAATATCTTTTCCTGACAAAAGTTTCCTTGTGATTAATCTTATGCAAAATCTGAAAGATAGTTTGTTATATAAGTTGGAAAAGTGAGACTTGTCCCATGTCGGTGGTGCATGGCGTGCCTTTTAAGTCCTTGTCTTTTTATACATTTAATTTAGAACACATCCTCTTATATGTGTGCAAATATATATATGTTATATATTATATATATTGATATCAAAGACTTGGACTTGCACAAGATTATTTTTTATTTATTTCTATAATTAAATCCGTTTTATTTGAAATTTAAATTTTAAGTTTATTTGAATAAACAGATGCGTTTGTTTGTGAAAGAACACATCCTTTTTTGAAAAGGCCCGATGGTTGCCCTATAAATAAAAGTTCTTCCAACAAAGTGGATATAGAAAAATCTGCAAGTATATTCTTAGCTTGTTGTATCCTGAAGAAGATTGTTTGTATTTTCCCAATTTGTATACGGGCAATATCT
The DNA here is from genome assembly GCF_001879085.1 of Nicotiana attenuata. Taxonomy (NCBI): domain Eukaryota; kingdom Viridiplantae; phylum Streptophyta; class Magnoliopsida; order Solanales; family Solanaceae; genus Nicotiana; species Nicotiana attenuata. The sequence continues at coordinate 298,630 of NW_017670960.1, forward strand.
TCTTTAAGGAAAGTCGTTCTCACGCCTCAAGCCTTCTTCAATTTCGTTTCGATTATTACTTTTCTAACAAAATCATGAGTTACCACCACTTATTTAGTTATTATTAAATTACAAATTAATAATTCTAGTTTTTGTACACAACATCATTTATGTTATATGCACCGATAGTATAAAGATTATTTACTGCTCTATTTTTATTTTTTCTCATGCCGAGGGTCTATGGGAAACAACTGTTAGTAAACTGTATCTGTAAACTACTTCTGGAAAAGATAGAATAACATATAAACAGAAAATGTAAACTAAACAAAAGTTAATCCGAGCTCACTGAATTCACAGTGTTTCCTTAAGGAATTCAATCTCCTCCTAGTACCCAAGGTTATGGATTATTTCTCCCAGGATAGAACGAATTACACACTGGTGTAGTGGTACTTCAAAGCCCAGTGTTTCAGTGAACATAAAGTTCGGTAGCAAATCACACTTACTGTTGCTTTCTTTGAAGTTAAAAGTATGCAGAAGAAAGGAGGAGAACTCAGAAAATTGTATGAAAAATCTGAGAGAATGGACTTGTATTTATAGCCAATGTTGAGCTGAAAACTGAAGAGGTGCAACTCTTCAGAATGGCTGTTTATGTAAAATGGCCATAGCATAAATGTCATAACATAAATGGCTAATTTATGCAATAATAAACCGGGAATTGAAGAGGGAGGTTAATTTTCAGTTACACAACTGAAAAACTGAAAACGAATAACGGAAAAAAACATTTAATATTCCGTTGGATTTAATATTAATGTTCTGTTATCAAAACGGATATTTAATAATATTTCTGTTAATATTTACTATTAACAAATAAATTTGGTCCAAAAAAATTAATCAATCAATCAATCATTTGACCAAATCCGAATCCGAATCTGAATCCGAAGCCAAAGCCGAAGCCGAAGCCGAGCCAAGTGAGCGACGACGACGACGGCGCGAGGCTTGCCTTCTTCTCAACTCTTTAAGAGCTAGAAGAAGAGCAATTGCTTATATACCCATCAAAAACCTCTTCCTCTTTCAATATGGGACAATGTCCCTTTGTCAAGGGGGAAAAACTTAAAATTTTATTTTCCTCCATTTCTCATTCACCCTCTTTTAAGTCATATTAATGCTTACAAACTCAACAATCCCCCACATGAATGGGGAATGTCTTTATCACAGAAATATGCATGAAAAACTATGTGATTCGCAAGCAAGGATTAATTGCATCTGGATAAGTAGGTTTCCCTTTGAAATTCCGTAGTGAACTTATGTCGGATATACTTGGTCAATCGGTAGATTTGATATCTTTGAACCGTCAAACTTTAGTGTATACCTAGATAACCATATGTCACACAATCAACCCTTAACCGTCTTTGGTTCTCATGGTGGTGTTCGTTTCAGCCATGAACACCGCCTGGTTTCATAAGTGCGTAGAGAACTGGCCTTCAAAAATTCTCCTTGAAGCGGCTAACACTTCACACTTACATAGGTGATTCCTAAACGCGTCATCCCGTAGATACACTATTTGATATACCCCGTATCAAATATAGAAATCATTAAAAAGCCTTAATGTTTTATCCTTGGTATTGAACATTGTCTCATCACAAGAATAGACCAAAATTTTAGTTGACAATGTTGAACCATCATTAATGACTTTGTTTGATCTCCTTGAACTTAGATCTTGGGATCTCCAGTCTTCTAGGTAAAGTTACCGCCATAATGACTTGTTCTCGGCCATAGTCCCTTCCCCTTGATGATTTCTCAACTACCTCTCTACTTAGGCCTTTTGTAATTGGATCCGACACATTATCACTTGACTTTACATAGTCAATCGCGATAATTCCTCTAGATAGTAATTGCCTAACGGTTTTATGTCTTCGTTGTATATGACGAGATTTACCGTTATACATAACGCTCCAAGCCCTTCCAATTGCCGCTTGACTATCACAATGTATGCATATTGGTGCTAACGGTTTGGGCCAAAATGGAATGTCTTCCAAGAAATTCCGAAGCCATTCAGCTTCTCGCCGGCTTTATCTAGGGCTATGAATTTAGCCTCCATTGTAGAGCGGGCAATACAAGTTTGTTTGGATGACTTCCAAGATACTGCTCCTCCACTAATAGTGAATACATATCCACTTGTGGACTTCAAATCAGTTAAACCAGTGATCCAATTTGCATCACAGATACTGTAGTGCAAAGCAAAGCCTTGGGTATGTTCTAAATATCCCAAAACTCGTTTCATTACCATCCAATGAGATTGACCTGGATTGCTCGTGTATCGACTCAATTTACTTATGGCACAAGCTATATCTGGTCGTGTACAATTCATGATGTACATTAAGCATCCCAACACACGAGCATAATCCAGTTGTGATATGCTTTGGCCTTTGTTCTTTGCTAATGCAAGATTCACGTCAATTGGAGTCTTTGCAACTTTAAACCCTAAGTGCTTGAATTTTTCAAGTGCTGTCTTAATGTAATGAGATTGTGAAAATGCCAGACCTTAAGGAGTCTTATGGATCTTAATCCCCAGAATTGAATCAGCAACTCCTTCATATCCACTTGTGGACTTCAAATCAGTTAAACCAGTGATCCAATTTGCATCACAGTATCCCTCAATCACCGGAGGATATTTACTGTAGTGCAAAGCAAAGCCCTGGGTATGTTCTAAATATCCCAAAACTCGTTTCATTGCCATCCAATGAGATTGACCTGGATTGCTCGTGTATCGACTCAATTTACTTATAGCACAAGCTATATCTGGTCGTGTACAATTCATGATGTACATTAAGCATCCCACCACACGAGCATAATCCAGTTGTGATACGCTTTGGCCTTTGTTCTTTGCTAATGCAAGATTCACGTCAATTGGAGTCTTTGCAACTTTAAACCCTAAGTGCTTGAATTTTTCAAGTACTGTCTTAATATAATGAGATTGTGAAAATGCCAGACCTTAAGGAGTCTTATGGATCTTAATCCCCAGAATTGAATCAGCAACTCCTTCATATCCACTTGTGGACTTCAAATCAGTTAAACCAGTGATCCAATTTGCATCACAGTATCCCTCAATCACCGGAGGATATTTACTGTAGTGCAAAGCAAAGCCCTGGGTATGTTCTAAATATCCCAAAACTCATTTCATTGCCATCCAATGAGATTGGCCTGGATTGTTCGTGTATCGACTCAATTTACTTATAGCACAAGCTATATCTGGTCGTGTACAATTCATGATGTACATTAAGCATCCCAACACACGAGCATAATCCAGTTGTGATATTCTTTGGCCTTTGTTCTTTGCTAATGCAAGATTCACGTCAATTGGAGTCTTTGCATCTTTAAACCCTAACTGCTTGAATTTTTCAAGTACTGTCTTAATATAATGAGATTGTGAAAATGCCAGACCATAAGGAGTCTTATGGATCTTAATCCCCAGAATTGAATCAGCAACTCCTTCATATCAAACTTGCTAGTTAGCATATGCTTAATAGCATTTATGTTGGCAATGTCATTACTCATTATCAGCATATCGTCCACATATAAGCAAACAATGACTTGTGATTTGAAACATTTTTAATGTACACACATTTATCACATCATTTATCTTAAAACCATTTGACAACATTGTTTGGTCAAATTTCGCATGTCATTGTTTGGGTGCTTGTTTTAGTCCGTAAAGGGACTTAACAAGTCTACATACTTTCTTTTCTTTACCTAGAACCACAAACCCTTCAGGTTGTTCCATGTATATTTCTTCCTCCAATTCTCCATTCAAGAAGGCTGTCTTAACGTTCATTTGATGAATTTCAAGACCATACACTGCAGCTAATGCTACTAACATCCGTATGGACGTAATTCTTGTAACTAGAGAGTATGTATCAAAGTAGTCAAGACCTTCTCATTGTCTATACCCTTTGACTACAAGTCTTACCTGAAATTTATCAATAGTGCTATCATCTTTCATTTTTCTCTTAAAAATCCATTTAGAACCTAAAGGTTTATTTCCAGGAGGAAGATCAACCAATTCCCATGTATGGTTGTTCAATATGGGTTCTATTTCACTATTGATTGCCTCTTTCCAAAACAATGATTCCGAAGAAGACATGGCTTCTTTAAATGTTCGAGGCTTATTTTCCAATAAGAAAGTCAAAAAATCTGGTCCTAAATGAAGTAGACATTCTTTGACGTTTACTACGTCTTGGATCCTCCAGATTAAATGTACTTTCTTTTATTTTTTCCCGAGGTCGTTCAGATCCTTCACCAATCGACTCACATTCCTTTTATACGGATATATATTTTCAAAGAACTCAACATTATCTGATTCTATAACCGTATTATTATGAATGTTGGGATTTTCTAATTTATGAACCAGAAATCGATATGCTTTACTATTCATCGCATATCCTATGAAAACACAAGCAACGGTTTTTGGTCCTATTTTTACCCTTTTGGGTTTAAAACTTGCACTTTTGCCAAACACCCCCACACTTTAAAATAATTCAAGTTGGTCTTCCTTCCTTTCCATTTTTCATATGGAATGGATTGTGTTTTTCCATGGGGTACTCGATTTAGTATCCGTTTAGCCGTAAGAACGGCTTCCCCCCACAAGTTCTGTGGCAAACCAGAACTTAACAACAATGCGTTCATCATCTCCTTTAACGAACGATTCTTTCTTTCCGCAATCCCAATGGATTGGGGCGTGTAAGGGGTCGTTGTTTGATGAATAATTCCATATTCTAAACATATTTGTTCAAAAGAAGATTCATATCTACCACTCCTATCACTTCTTATCATTTTGATTTTCTTGTTAAGTTGCGTTTCTACTTCATTTTTGTATTTCTTGAATGCATCTATTGCTTCATCTTTACTATTAAGTAAGTAAACATAGCAATATCGAGTACTATCGTCAATAAAAGTTATGAAATACTTCTTTCCACCGCGAGATGGTATTGACTTCATGTCGCAAATATCTGTGTGAATTAAGTCTAAAGGAGTTGAATTCCTTTCAACTGACTTATAAGGATGTTTAACATACTTAGATTCCACACATATTTGACATTTTTATTTGTCGCATTCAAACTTAGCCAATACTTTCAAGTTAATCATTTTTCGCAAGGTTTTATAATTGACATGACCCAAACGTATATGCCATAATTCATTTGACTCAAGTAAGTAAGACGAAGCTGAAATTTTATTATTATTCTCAATAACCATTACATTCAGCTTGAAAAGGCCCTCAGCGAGGTAACCTTTTCCTACAAACATTTCATTCTTACTTATTACAACCTTATCGGATACAAAAACACACTTAAAACCATTCTTAACAAGAAGTCTAGCAGAGAATAAATTCTTCCTAATCTCGGGAACATGAATGATGTTATTCAAAGTCACCACCTTGCCAGAAGTCATTTTCTGAAAGATCTTCCCATATCCTTCAATCTTGGCCGTTGCAGTATTTTCCATAGAAAACGTCTCTTCAGGTCCAACAGGAGCATATGTAGCAAAAGCTTCCCTAACAGCACAAACATGGCGAGTGGCTCCAGAATCAATCCACCACTCCTTATGGTTTACCACCAGGTTGCATTTAGAAAGCATAGCACACAAGTCATCAACATCTTCATGCTTTTCAACCATGTTTGCTTGACCCTTCTTCTTGTCTTTCTTTGGAGCACGGCACTCCATAGATTTGTGTCCAGCTTTCCCACAGTTGTAGCAATTTCCGTTGAACTGCTTCTTGCTTGGGTTGCTTTTCGGTCCAAAAGCCTGCTTCTTCTTTCTCTTATTTTGACAAGTATCCTCAACAATGTCTGCTCCCATTATTGTTGAGTTTCCACGGCCTCTCTTTTCAACAGATTTGTTGTCCTCTTCGATTCTCAACCGAACAATGAGATCTTCAAGCGACATCTTCTTGCATTTGTGTTTCAAGTAGTTTTTGAAGTCTTTCCACAAAAGAGGCAACTTCTCAATCATTGCTGCTACTTGGAATGCTTCATTGATGACAAGACCTTCAATGAAAATCCTGTTAGTAAAAATACTAAAATTACTACTTTCAATATCAGTATTAATTTGATTTATACCTTCAGCAAGGAGATCGTGAATAATCACTTACAATTCCTGGACTTGGGTAATAACAAACTTGTTATCTACCATTTTGTAGTCCAAAAACTTAGCGGCAACGAATTTCTTCAACCCGGCATCTTCAGTTTTGTATTGCTTTTCAAGCGTAGTCCACAATTCTTTTGACGTCTCCATGCCATTGTAGACGTTATTCAGATCGTCCTCCCGTCCGCTAAGAACATAATTCTTGCACAGAAAATCAGAATGCTTCCACGCCTCAATCAAAAGAAAGCGTTCATTCTCTGGAGTTTCATCGGGCAGAACAGGAACATCTTCCTTAATGAAAATCTGCAGACTTAAAATAGTCAGGTAGAAGAACATCTTCTGCTGCCACCTCTTGAAATCAATCCCGGAATTTTTTTTGGGTTTTTTCGTCGGTTCCAATGCCGATGTTCGGCTTGTCGACGCATTGGCAGTCACCATAAGAATAGCTTGGTTTCCGTTATAGTCATTTCTGTAAAAGAATGACACAAGCAAACGTTAAAATCACGTAGATTTTAATCTCCAACGGAGTAGAAAACCACAAATGTTTTAATCTCCAGAACAGTGAACATAACACAAATACAGAAAATAATTAAATTCCTAAAGCTTGTTAGTAAACTGTATTTGTAAACTACTTCTGGAAAAGATAGAATAACATATCAACAGAAAATGTAAACAGAACAAAAGTTAATCCGAGCTCACTGAATTCATAATGTTTCCTTAAGGAATTTAATCCCCTCCTAGTACCCAAGGTTATGGATTATTTCCTCCCAGGATAGAACGAATTACACAATGGTGTAGTGGTACTTCAAACCCCAGTGTTTCAGCGAACACAATGTTCGGTAGCAAATCACACTTACTGTTGCTTTCTTTGAAGTTAAAAGTATGCAGAAGAAAGGAGGAGAACTCAGAAAATCGTATGGAAAATCTGAAAGAATGGACTTGTATTTATAGCCAATGTTGAGCTGAAAACTGAAGAGGTGCAACTCTTCAGAATGACTGTTTATGTAAAATGGCCATAGCATAAATGCCATAACATAAATGGCTAATTTATGCAATAATAAATCGGGAATAGAGGAGGGAGGTTAATTTTCAGTTACATATCCAAAAAACTAAAAATGGATAACCGAAAAACGTTTAATATTCCGTTGGATTTAATATTAATATTAATATTAGTATTCTGTTATTAAAATGAATATTTAATAACATTTCTGTTAATATTTACTATTAACAAATAAATTTGGTCAAAAAAATTAATCAATCAATCATTTGACCGAAGCCGAGCCGAACGAGCGACGACGACGGCGGCGCGAGGCTTGCCTTCTTCTCAACTCTTTAAGAGCTAGAAGAAGAGCAATTGCTTATATACCCATCAAAAACCTCTTCCTCTTCCAATATGGGACAATGTCCCTTTGTCGGGGGGGGGGGGGGGGGGGGGGAGGGGAGGACGACTTAAAATTTCATTTCCCTCCAGTTCCATTCACTCTCTTTAAGCCATATTAATGGTTAAAAACCAACAACAACCACTCCACATTTATTGTAGGTGTAAGGTCTGTGTACTATCTACCCTCCCCAACCCCCAATGTAGAACTATAGTGGATTTGTTGTTGTTGTTGTTGCAATGTAAAGATTATTTAAACACGCGATCAACACAGCTTCACTTATTATAGTATGTAAGTTTCACTTTTATCGTGTTACAGATTATTATTATTAATAATAATAATAATAGAAATTTGCCTGTAATTACTCTACATGTGACTTGATTACTTCTTCTTTTTTCACATTGGATCTTTTGTGTCCAGTTCACTTGGTTCAAATGTGGAGGGATGTCAATAGGGCTAAGCTGGGCTCATGTTCTTGGAGATGTATTTTCAGCTTCAAATTTTATCAACATGTGGGCACAAATCATGGCTGGTCATCAACTCCCACCTCAGTCTCTTAACAACTCAAGAACCAATAAATTCATCAATCCATTATTATCTACAGTTGAGAATTTGCCATTTTCTCTAAAGAGGGTTGATCCTGTTGGTGATCATTGGAGAATCACCAACACTTGCAAAATGATATCACATTCTTTTCACATTACAGAAAAGCAACTAAACCAACACATTTCCAAGATTTTTGGACCTAAACAATCAGCTAAAGTGAAGCCTTTTGATGTAATTTCTGCTACAATGTGGAAAATTTTGGCTAAGGTAAGGGGGGAATCAGCAGAGCCTGGGATTGTCACAATTATATGTAGGGACAACTCTTGTGACAGAGAAATAACTCAAGTGTCTAACAATGGTCAAGTGATTAGCATCGTTGAAGCTGATAACGTTAAGGTTTCAAAGGCAAATGTTTTTGAATTGGCAAAGTTGATAGCTGAAAAGGGTGTGGATGAGACTAAAGTTGTTGAAGAATTAATGGAGAAAGAAAATGGTATATTAGACTTTGTTGTGTATGGTGCAAATCTTACATTTGTGAATCTTGAAGAGGCAAATATTTATGGGTTTGAACTTAGGGGTAAAAAACCACTTTTTGCAAGTTATAATATTAGTGGGGTTGGTGAGGAAGGTGTTGTTTTGGTGTTAGCAGGGCCTGCAAATTTGAATGGAAGGATAGTGAATTTGGTTTTGCCTGAGGATCAAATTGAAGGGTTTAAATATGAGTTGAAAGAGGAATTAGGCGTCTTCTGAAATTAATAGCATTTAATAAAGTTCTTAGTTACTCCATGTCATATGTGTTTAAGGATGGAGAATGGAACCAGTTGTATTTGGTACTACTGTTATAATTTTGGATAATTTCTTTGTGGTTTGCGAGATTATGCTCACCTCTCCTATTTTGAATTTTTATGTAAACTTTGTATTTTTTGATAATAATATACTGTTAGGTATTTGTCCAGATTTTTTTACCATAATTGGTATTCCTATTTCATGAAGGAAAGGACAACATATTTACCATAATTCAGTTTTTCTTTTCCCAGAATGAAAATATAGTTCTTCCATATTTGGCTAGTCTCTTTTCTTGTAGGAAAAAGTTTGGAGTTCTATAAATTGAGGATCTGCTCAACAACATCCACAATGTAGCCATATGGGGTTTGAGAGTCGTGTTTAGGGGGAGAACTTTACGGGACAAGTGTTAGTGTATCACTTGTGTTTGCCTCTTATGAGGTTGTTCTCTCGATATTTTGCACTGTCTTTTTATATAGTGGATTGCTCATCTCCATTTGTGGACGTAGGTCAATTGACCGAACCACGTTATATGTTTGTGTCTCTTTTGGTATATTTCTCTTTTGTTGTTGGATTTATCATCGCTCAAGGTTTGCTTTGCTAGCTTTCACATGACACCTGATTTTTTCGGTAATAACAAGTGGTATCAGAGCGAGGTTCAAGACATGATCATCTTGACGGATTTAGTTCTAGCCGCAACCTATTTGACAATAATCATGATTTTTGTCTGAGAAATTTGACCGGATTGCTACGCACGTTGAGACAAACTTTGTGGCTGAGATTTGGAGATGCGACTTGTTGAAGGCTATGTGAAGAAGGTGGATCAAGTTTGTTTTGTAAGAAAATTTAAGCCAAGTGGGAGAATTGTTAGGTGTTTGTCCAGATTTTCTTACCATAATTGGTTTTCCTATTTCATGAAGGAAATGACAACACATTTACCATAATTCATTTTTTCTTTTACTAGAAGAAAAATATAATTCTTCCATATTTGGCTAGTCCTTTTCTTGTAGGAAAATTCTTGAAGTTCTATAAATTGAGGATCTGCCCTTCTCATTCAGTAGCATCCACAATGTAGCCATATGGGATTTTAGAGTCGTGTTTAGGGGGAGAACTTTACGGGACAAGTGTTAGTGTATCACTTGTGTTTGCCTCTTAGTGAGGTTGTTCTCTCGATATTTTGTACACTCTTTTTATATAGTTGATTGCTCATCTCCATTTGTGGACGTAGGTCAATTGACCGAACCACGTTAAATGTTTGTGTCTCTTTTTGTATATTTTTCTTTCGTTGTATGATTTATCGCTGTTCAATGTTTGCTTGTTAGCTTCCGCACGACACCTGATTTTTCCGGTCCTAACATATACAACAACAACAAATCCAGCTTAATCCCATACGAGGGGTCTGGTGAGGATAGTGTGTACACAGCCTTATAAAGGCAGAGAGGCATTTTTGATAATAATATACTTATGATTAATTATTGAAATATAAAATTCATTTTATCAAACTAATATCCATTCATCCACTTCCTTTTTACCTATTATTGTCCAATTATATCTAAGTTGAATTGTTTGACCAAGTTTTTAGAAGAAAAAAAACTTTTGAGCAGAAGCAAAGCAGTTTTAGAGCAGCTGAATAAAAGTAGTTTCTCCTCAAAAGCACTTTTTTGAAAATCAATTTGGAGAAAAATACACTTCTAAACACTTTTTAATAGTTTGGTCAAACACTAATTGTTGCTCAGAAGTGCTTTTCTGTCACGACCCAAATTCCATATTAGGCCATGATGGCGCTGTAGACATCAAAATTTTAAGGGATCAAGCCAAATCCTAAATTAAAGATACTACAGGACTCTAGAAATCCTAGGAGTCTATTAGGGTTTCTTGGAGGTTACTCTACCCTAAACCCTAACTCACACCTATATAAAGGGATACATATTCTCTTGAAGAGGTGTCTAAAAAATCCCATAAACTCACGGGATACTCACAAAGAGACCAAAATATGGCCGGATACTTCTTGACAATGAAATAGTTCAAGAAGCCGGAGATCAAATACATCCAGGAGGTTTGTGTCATCCTTACATTCGAGAAATACGCTGCTTCAGCACTCGAATCACGGAGATTATCAGGGGAGAAGAATCAAGGGGATAAACAGAATTGTACCCACGTCTTTTTATGAATAAAATTTTGTTTCTTCATATTTATATTGTGGTTGCAATTTATTTTTGTACACATATAATTTGTTGCAAACAAATTGGCACGCCCAGTGGGACTAGTTCCGCCCTTCATCTCTTCCTCCTGCAAATCGAAACTACTTCAAAAATNGTTCTGGAATGGGAAGCGGGACTCATCTTTCGGACACGCATTGTTAAGATCCCTATAGTCAACGCACACTCAAATCTGGCCATTTTTCTTCCTTACAGGGACAATACTTGAAACCCATGTTGGGTACTTAACTTCACGAATAAAGCCAGCTTCGATGAGTTTGTTAACTTCGGTTTCAATCAAGGGAACCAAGTCTGGCCTAAAACGCCTTTGAGCTTGTTTAACAGGGCGAGCACCATTTTTGACTGCAAGGTGATGGACTGCTACTTTCGGGTCCAAGCCAGGCATCTCTCTGTAACTCCAAGCAAAGACATCCCTGAACTCTTTGAGTAACTCAATATAAGTGCTCTCTTCATCAGCTTCTAGTAAAGCACTTAGGTAGGTAGGTCTTGGTTCTTCATCGGTGCCAAGGTTAACTTCTTTTAAGGCATCAACTGTCGTCTTCACTCCTTCTTCAAGTTCAGGTGGAGCATCTTTCGTATCTTCATCTTCTTGAGGGTCCCCGTCATTGAAGGATATGTGATAACACGGCGAAACATCCTCCAATTCCGCATTATCTTGCATTGAAGATGGAATGCCATTCTCGACTTGTACAGTAACATGATACGAAGAACCCACACTTTCTTCATCTTCATCACGTTCCTTAGTATAGACCACAGTATATGGCTTTACCTTCAGTACTTCTTTACATGAAACCACAAGTTTTGTTTGTCGCCTCATTCTAGAAGAAACCCAACTTTGGAAATCCTTAGAGATTTCATGGATTTTGGGTGAAGCGGGTGTTCTTATGCTTTGAAAATTTCTCCGAAACTTGTTCCCCTTCTTTAGTGGACCCAATCTTTCAAACACGGAGGTCTTCACAGGTGATTTTCCAAGTCGATTAAAGACAGAAGGCTTGTTAGAAGCGGCTGATTCATCTTCTACAGTGATATAATTGTTGCTCGCCCTTCTTATTGAGATGCGCACTGGTGACGGTTGTTTGTATCCCAAACCTTCACGTGGTTGCCTCGTTGCAGCTTCTGATGGGAGCTTCCCTAACTTTGATGGCTCGTTGGGATTGTATCCAGCTTTTGCAAATAGCTTGTAAGCGTTAGGATCAAAACCTTCATCTGTTCGCTTTGTAGGGAGTGCCACATTCTGCAAACGATTTTGGGTTGCAAACCCTGCAAGCGGCGTTGGGGACGACTTTACTGCCTCAATTCGTTTGACCGGAAGAGTTAACTCCTTTAGCATGTTAGCTTGGCGATTAAATGATTCACCTTCATCTTTCATCCTTTTAGGGACATATTGGAGCGCCGGACTTACTTTCTTGCCATAAGACGTAATATTCCCTCTATAAGATTTATTCGCATTGGGCTGTACCTCCTTACTAACAGCTTTGGCTTCACCAGTAGTCACCTCTTCTCTTTTAGTTGAGGGCTCTTTATTCTTGCTTTTCATGCCATCATCAGCTTTCAGCTCCTTCACAATGCGGTTCTTCAAGTACAACTTTGCATCGGCGAAGTGTGACTCATCCTCGGTGAATGGCTCATCATCAGCAACTACCGTCTTCTCGACTCCACCCTCGTAGTATTTTAAACATTGATGGTAGGTAGATGGAACTACTTTATTCTCATGTATCCAAGGCCTCCAAAGCAAAATATTGTATGAAGTCTTCGCGTCGATCACATGCAGCCATGCACTTGATTGCATATCTTCAATAATGATTCCCAGCCTGATCGTGCCTATGGCTCTTTGCCCCCTTGGTTGAATCCTTGGATCATCATACGACTTTCTGAGAGTTCGTTCATGGGAATACCAAGTTCTTTCACAGTGTGGATTGGCAAAATGTTCACTGAGGATCCTCCATCAACCAAAATCCGATTTACCCTTTCATCGCGCATATAGCCAACCAGGTACAGTGGGCGGTTATGAGGAGTGTCACCTAGCAAAAGATTGTCATTTGTGAACGTGACCTTTTCCTCACAAGCATTAACTTCTTGAGGAGTGGACTCGATGGGCTTTTCCGAAGATGGTGCCAATGGTAGGTCATCACTCTTTTCTTCCCCTTTGTCAGCATGGCAACAAGAGGCATCAATGCCCTCATGGGAAATCTTCGTGTGAAACCAACTTGGTAAAAACTCCTTCAAGGTCACTGGATTTCGTGGCTTTTGAGAATGGTGCATCTCCACTTCTGCTTTCTTCAAATGCCTAACTGGATTCTTTTTCGTTGGTCTTTTTACCATCATCTTCCTTGTTGGTTGTTCTACTGATTCTTTTTGTGGGCTCCTTTTGTGGTGCCTACGACGAGTCACCAACGTCCAACCTTCATCATCATCAGGTTGATCGTTTTCAACTTTGTTGTTCTCCAGTAATTCTTCATTTTTGATTCCTTTTAAACTGCATAACTCATCTAGATTGAATGAGCCAAAGGTGATAGAGACTTGGTTTGCGCTTGCTTTCTCATCTTCAAGCACAATCTTCTTTTCGCGAGCCAAGTCCATGACCTTGTCCTTGAAGACAAAGCACTTCTCCAGAGGGTGGCTCACAAGTCGATGATATTTGCAGTAATTTGGGTCATTTGTTTTCCCAGCTTCATTTGGTCGCTTCATCTCTGGAAGCTCAATGAGATTTAACTCAAGGAGTTCTTCAAAAATAGCTGGCACATCGGAATCTAGAAATGGGTACTCTTTCTCTTGCATTTCTTTTAGATTCAACTTTCCACTTGGCTTATCATGAAAAGATGTGGATTTCATACTCTGCTTCTTGCTCACCTTCGTCGTGAACTTCATAGGTGACGTGTTGACATTCATAGCTTCTTTGCTTTCAGACTTGGGTATGAACTTGCCCCATTTGCTGACTTCTTGCTTGTCATTCCCTTTGCGAGGTTCATAGATGGGCAGCCTTTCATTTCCAGCGGAGGCCATGCTCAATTCTATGTCATGGGCACGAGTTGCAAGTTCTTCAAATGTGCCAGGCTTGATACCTTGCAAGATGTAGCGCGATCCCCAATGCATGCCTTGGATGCACATCTCTATGCCAGAAGCTTCACTAAGCCTGTCTTTGCAGTTGAGGCTTGCATTCCTCCACCGATTGATAAAGTCGATAACTGGCTCCCCCTTTTGTTGACGAGTATTTGTAAGTTCCATCATACTCACAGTATGTCTCGTACTATAAAAGCGATTGAGGAACTCTTGCTCTAGTTGATCCTAGCTATCGATAGATCCAGCCTCGAGGTCCGTGTACCAGTCAAAAGCATTTCCTTTTAGCGAGCGGACAAACTGCTTGATGAGGTAATCTCCATAAGTCCCAGCATTGTTGCACGTCGCCACGAAGTGCGCAACATGTTGTTTTGGGTTAGCTTTACCATCAAACTGTTGAAACATCGGAGGTTGATAGCCAGCAGGCATCTTCAACATATCGACCCTTGCAGTGTACGACTTTGCATATGTAAGGGAGGATTTGGCAGCAACTTTATATTTGTTCTTAATGGTTCCTTCGATGAACTCCTTCAGTTGATCGATTGGAATCATCCCTTCAGATGAGACAGGGATAGCCTTAGTGGACGCTGCTTGTCTTGGAGGAGAGTCACTCTCTAGAACCTCTGGGAGCTTGCCGGGTGCATGGGTGGATTCTTCTTCCATCAAGATTCCCAGCCTGTCTGTTAGCTTGTCAATTCTAGCCTCTTGATTTTGCATGCATTTGGTCAAGCCAGCGATTGCTTCCGTCAAGTTTGCCAACTGCTCCTCTACGGATGAAGTATTTGTCACCATAGCTTGCATGATTGTCGTGGACGACGGAGAGTAGTATGGATTTTCACACAGATTGATCCTTGATCGGCTCACACTATGTGGTGTAAGTGGGGAGGATCCATCACTTGAAGCATCATCATCTTCCTTCATAGCAGAGTGCTTGGATCAGGAGAGCTCAAGCAGAGCAAGAGTTTTCTTGATCTTTTCAGCAACATCACTTCCTCCTTCAGATGCGTTTGTGGAAGATCTTGCTCCTTTTGAGGATGAAGATCCGAAAACAGGGGTTGACGCGGACGGCACTTGGGGTGCTTGTTGTCCTAAAGAGCTTGCTTTGCTCCTCGTAACTGGTCCGAAGCTTCCAAAGGTAACATCGAGGATGCTTTCCACATCAGCATAGAACTTGGAGTTAGCAGCTTTGGTGGAAGTTGAAACGGAGTTGATTTTCTTTGAAGCCATTTCAATGTTCTTGAACTTTGGTGATTGAAAAGTTGAGATGAGAGGTACAGATTGTCCCACCGGGCGTGCCAGAATTGTAGACAATAAATTGCGTCAAGAAAATAAAATCAAGACCAAAAAATATTGCAACAATCGTAGTATTTTATTTCGAATATTTGAGTGTCACAATCTCTATGAATCCTCTGATTCTACTTTTCTAGTATAAATTCAAGGGCATTTGAGCTTTATCTTGAATTTGAATTTGATTTATCCGTCACGAACACTTTGATTGTTGCCACGAATTTTATCACGAACAAGTAGCCCCTTGATTGGTCCCACTGGGCGTGCCAATTTGTTTGCAACAAATTATATGTGATACAAAAATAAATTGCAATCACAAAATAAATATGAAGAAACATAATTTTATTGATAAAATGATGCGGGTACAATCCTGTTTCTCCCTTGATTCTTCTCTCCTGATAATCTCCGTGATTCGAGGGCTGAAGCAGCGTATTTCTCGAATGTAAGGATGATAGAGACCTCCTGGATGTATTTGATCTCCGGCTTCTTGAACTATTTCATTGTCAAGAAGTATCCGGCCATATTTTGGTCTCTTTGTGAGTATCCCATGAGTTTATGGGATTTTCGAGATGATCTCCATTTTTGAGATATTTTTTAAAGGATTATGAAACCCTTTTTATAGGAATGACCTAGGGTTTTGGTAGAGTAGCCTCCAAGCAACACTGACAGACTCCTAGAGTTTCAAGAGGTCTTGTAGTATCTTGAATTTAGGATTTAGCTTGATCCATTAAAATTTCGATGTCTACAGGCGCCAAACACCGTTGTTAGGTAAGCCAACACTAATCAACAAGTAAATCCTCATTTAAATAATTAGTACGTGAAAACTTTTCCTTATTAATAAAGAAATTAGGAATTTGAAACTTAAGCATAATTAGATGAAAGTAATAAATACGAACTTAAATCATGATAGTAACCCATAAATCATAAGTCTACCAATGTGTGTGCCAAGACCTGGTGTCACAAGTATGTGGTCAATCTAGTAGAATATACAAACCATACTATCCTACTGTCTGGAAAGGAAATAGATAGGAAAATAAATACATAGAGAGACTCCAGCTGCTGCAGAACGGCTCAGAAGGGGCAGCTCACCGGAGAGTCTCAAGTTGAGGAGTCCACTCTACGCGCCAAACTGAAGGCCAGAAGCACCTGCCTTAAAGCCTGTACAATCAAGTACAGAAGTGTAGTGTAAGTACATAAAAATATGTACCCAGTTAGTATCTCACCTAATCTCGCAGAAGTAGTGACGAGGGGTCGACTCCGACACTTACTAGGGCCAGCAATATAATGAAATGAAGTTGAATATTTTAGATCACAATGTATGTGGATAACAACAAGCTCAAACAAAAATAATACTGAATAATCTTTTCATCAAATTAAGAAAATCAAGGCACTTTCTTCATTTAAAACAAGTAACCTTTCAAGCAACAAATCGTACGAATTACAAGAAGTTCTGGTTCTATTATCACACAGAAATACCACCGAGGACGTTCGGCCCGATCTAACATAAAAGTAAACTAGGCATTGCCGAGGGTCGAACGACCCGAACCATATATACATTTATGAAACTGCCGAGGTGAACGGCCCGCTCCCATGAGAGTAGTGGAAATAATCACCCCGCTCGCGGAATATACTTGCGGCGCGGTTAAATATAAATATAACGAAATGTTTCCTCAATTCTTTTCGAAATAATAATTTACTTGAAATCTTTGAAATCATGACATCTTCAACTTAGTTCCATTCAATGCAAATCAACAAAATTAATCATATAGCGGTGTCCTCAAAGCATGGTGAAAGCCTAGAACTACCCGGACATAACAAGAATAGTAGCTTCGTATGGACTCTCGTCACTTTGTGCGTACGTAGCCCCCACAATTAACCATATATTAATTAAGTTCACCTATGGGGAAATTTCCCTCTTACAAGGTTATAAAAGAGACTTACCTCATTTCGAGCCTACTCCCAACTCATGTATGCGCTCAAATCCTCAAACCGGAGCCGCACAATCCGAAACTATTCAAATAGTGTAAAAACAAATTATTATAGGTTTACAAGTTCATATTGTAGAGTGATTATCCACTCTAAAGGTAAGATTCCTAAAATTCATCCCCGGGCCCACGTGCCCGGATTCCGGAAATTTTCGAAGGAACTTGTTACTCATAACCTAAGGATCAAGAATATATGATTTTTACTTCATTCCATAATGCATTTTGTGATTAAATCTTGTATTTATCAAAAATCTAGGTTTTACTCTAATCCCATAATTTTCACTAATCTTTACATGTTAATCTACCCAAATTCAAGTATTTAACTCACATATAGTAGGAATTACTTACCTCCATAATCTTGGTAAAAAATCCCTCTCAAGAAGCTCAAAAATCACCCAACAATGGTGTGAAATGAGCCAAAAACGTCTAAGGCCTATATTAAATGAAGGCTACTGCCTTCAGTGATTTCCACACCTGCGGTCCTAGGCCGCACCTGCGCCCCCGCATATGCGGACAATGGTCCGCTTCTATGGAACTTCACTGGCCCGGCTAGGGCCGCTTCTGCGGAAGGCCAACCGTTACTGCGGTTCCGCTTCTGCGGAGAATGGGCCGCATCTGTAATTTCTAGGCTGGCCACCCTTGGCCGCATCTGCGGCTGACCAACCGCAGGTACGGTTATGACAGACGCTGGGCATTCAGGTTTTGCCTAATATTTCCAACTTGGTCCGAGCCTCTTCCGATTGACGCTCGGGGCCGCCCGAGCCCCGCCCTAACACACCCACAAGTTTTAAATGATAAAGCGGACTCGCTCAAACCCTCAGAATGCCCGAAACAACATTAAAACTAGGAAATCACACCCTAAACCAATTGATTCAAACTTATGAGCAACAAGTTCTTCAATTTACTTCCAATGTGACGAAACACACTTATACTACTCGGATTGACACCAAATTTTGCGTGCAAGTCTTACATGAAATCACAGAACTATTTCCAGTATTGGAATCCCATTTGGACCTCGATGTCATCAAAACCCGCTCTAAACCAAATTGAAAGAACTTCTAAAAACCATCAAGAACCAACTTTTACTATTATGTGCCAAAACACTCCAGGTTCATCTGAAACCCAATCCGAACATACGCCAAGTCCGTAATCATCATACGAATCTATTGGAACCGTCAAATCCTGATTACTTGGTCGTTTACTCAAAATGTTGACCGAAGTCAAACTTGGTCTTTCAAGCCAACCTTAAGGAACCAAGTGTTTCGATTTCAATCCAAACTCTTCCAAATCCCGAACTAACCATCCCCGCAAGTCATAAATCATTAAAAGCAAGTTCGGGGAGACTTATTTAGGGAAACGGGGCTCTACAAAACAAAACGACCAGTCGGGTCGTTACATTCTCCACCTCTTAAACAAACGTTCGTGCTTGAACGGGTTTAGATTCATACCTGAAGTGCTAAATAAGTGTGGATATCTGCTCCGCATGTCCTCCTTAGACTCCCAGGTCGCCTGCTCGACTGGTTGGCCCCTCCATTAAACCTTTACCGTAGAGATCCTCTTGGATCTCAACTGGCGATCATGTCTATCAACAGTAGCAATTGGCTCCTCTTCATAACCCAAGTTCTCATCTAGCTGGATAGTGCTGAAGTCTAACACATGAGACATGTCGGCGTGGTACCTCCGGAGCATAGGCACGTGAAAAATCGGATGAACTCCCGATAGGCTGGGGGTAAAGCAAGCTCATAAGAAACCTCCCAAACTCGCCTCAACACCTCAAATGGGCCTATAAACCTGGGGCTCAACTTGCCTTTCTTCCGGAATCTCATAATACCCTTCATCGTCGAGACTTTCAAGAGAACCTTCTCGCCAACCATGAATGATACATCCCGTGCCTTCTGATCCGCATAGCTCTTCTGCCCGGACTGTGCTGTGTGAAGTCTCTCCTGAATCAACTTTACCTTTTCCAAGGCATCTTTCACCAAGTCAGTACCGTACAACTTAGTTTCACAAGGCCCAACCACCTGATAGGAGAACGACATCGCCGACCATATAAAGCCTCAAATGGAGCCATCTCGATGCTGGACTGATAATTGTTATTGTAAGCAAACTCGGCCAAAGGCAAGAACTGATCCCACTTCCCTCCTAAGTCAACCACACATGCTCTAAGCATGTCCTAGAATCTGAATTGTCCGCTCCGACTGTCCGTCAGTCTGCGGATGAAATGTGGTGCTGAGCTCTACATGGGTTGCCAACTCACTCTGTACAGCTCTCCAATAGTGCGAAGTGAGCTGAGGCCCCTATCTGATATGATGGAAACAGGCACACCGTGCAACTGAACTATCTCCCGAATATAAATTTGGGCCAACCTCTCTGAAGTATAGGTAGTCACAACTGGAATGAAGTGTTCCGACTTGGTCAACCTGTCGACAATGACCAAAACTGCATCAAACTTCCGCAAGGTCCGCGGCAACCCGACTATGAAGTCCATAGTAATGCGCTCCCATTTCCACTCAGGTATAGTCATCAGCTGAAGTAGACCACTTGTCCTCTGGTGCTCATACTTGACCTGCTAGCAATTTAGGCATCTAGCTACGTACTCTACTATGTCTTTCTTAATTCGCCGCCACCAATAATGCTGTCTCAGGTCACGATACATCTTCGTAGCACCTGGATGAATAAAATACTGTGAACTGTGTGCCTCCTCTAGAATCCTCTCCCTCAACTTGTCACATAGGCGAGCCTGGAGTCGCAGAACACCATCTTCGTTCAATAAAAACCTCCTTGGCACTACCCTGTAGTACTGTCTCTCTAAGAACTGCCAAGTGCGGATCATCAAATTGCCGAGCCTTGATCTGCCCCAATAGTGAAGACTGGGCAACAACACACGCAAGAACTTGACTGGGCTCTGAAATATCCAACCTCACAAGTCGGTTAGCCAAGGAGTGAATGTCTAAAGCTAGGCCTCTCCTCTGCTGAAATGAATGCCAAGCTACCCATACTCTCTGCTTTCCTGCTTAAGGCATCCGCGACCACAATTGCATTGCCCGGATGATAAAGAATAGAGATTTAATAATCCTTCAGTAACTCAAGCCATCTACGGTGCCTCAAATTGAGATCCCTCTGCTTGAACAAATGCTGCAAGCTGCGATGATCAATATAAACTTCACATGACACCCCATACAGATAATGCCTCCATATCTTAAGAGCATGAACAATCGCGACTAACTCTAGGTCGTGCACAGGGTAATTCTTCTCATGAATCTTTAACTGACGTGAAACATATGCAATAACTCTCCCCTCCTGCATTAATACACAACCCAAGCCAACGCGTGAAGCATCGCAATACACAGTATACATCCCTGAACCGGAGGGCAACACTTGAATCGGTGCTGTAGTCAAAGCTGTCTTGAGCTTCTGAAAGCTCGCCTCACAATCATCGGACCAACGGAAGGGAGAACCCTTCTGGGTCAATCTAGTCAAAGGCGCTGCAATGGATGAAAAGCCCTGCACAAATCGGCGATAATAACCTGCTAATCCCAGGAAACTCCTGATCTTAGTCACTGAAGTAGGACATGGCCAACTCTGAACTGCCTCGATCTTCTTGGGATCCACCTTAATACCCTCTCCTGATACAACACGCCCCAAGAATGCTACTGACTCTAGCCAAAACTCACATTTGGAGAACTTAGCATATAGCTTTTGCTTTCGCAATGTCTGAGGCACTACTCTCAAATGTTGCTCGTGCTCCCCCCAGGCTACGTGAGTAGATCAAGATGTCATCAATGAAGACAATAACAAATGAATCAATATAAGGCCTGAACACCCTGTTCATCAAGTCCATAAACACCGCTGGGGCATTAGTCAAGACCAAGGACATCACTAGAAACTCATAATGACCATATCTAGTACGGAAGGCAGTTTTCGGAACATCTGAGTCCCGAATCTTCAACTGGTGGTACCCCGATCTCAAGTCGATCTTAGAAAACACCCTAGCACCCTGCAACTAGTCAAACAAATCATCGATATGCAGCATTGGGTACTTGTTCTTGATGGTGAGTTTGTTCAACTGGCGATAATCAATGCACATCCGCATAGTCCTATCCTTCTTCTTCACAAATAACACTGGTTCACCCCAAGGTGATACACTGGGTCTCACAAACCCCTTTGCTAACAACTCCTCAAGCTGCTCCTTCAACTCCTTCAACTCTTTCGGAGCCATACGGTACGCTAGGATAGATATGGGCTGGGTACTTGGAGTCAAATCAATACAGAAATCAATGTCACGATCGGGCGGCATGCTTGGAAGGTCAGATGGAAGCACATCGGCGGACTACCGGACTACTGGCACTGAATCAATTGTCGATGACTCTGTGGTGATGTCCCGAACATATGGTAGATACGCCAAACACCCCTTGTCGACCAGATGTCGAGCCTTCAAAAAAGAGATAACCCGACTAGATGAACTGATGGAGGAACCCTTCCACTCCATTCTCGGCAACTCCGGCATCGCTAAAGTAACAGTCTTGGCATGAAAATCAAGGATGACGTGATATGGAGATAACCAATCCATGCCCAAGATAACCTCAAAGTCGATCATATCATGTAACAGAAGGTCCGCTTTAGTCTCGTAACCATAGAATGTAACCACACAGGACCGGTAGATCCGATCCACAACCATAGAATCGCCTACAGGAGTGGACACATAAACAAGAGTACCCAAAGACTCACAAGGGATATCAAGGAAATGAGCAAACAGAGATGACACATATGAATAGGTAGACCCTGGATCAAATAACACCGAAGCATCCCTACCGTAGACAGAAATAATACCTGTGATCACGGCATCTGAGGCCACTGCATCTGGTCTGGCAGGAAAAACATAGAATCTAGCTGGAGTGCTAGTTGGTTGGCCTCCGTCTGGCTGAGCAATGGCTGACTGAACTCCCCCTGCCTGGCCTCCACCTCTAGGACGGCCCCTACCTGCCTGCCCTCCGCCTTTGGGCGGCCGGACAGCCAGTGCTGCAATCATGGGCTGATGGCCCTGCTGTACTACCTTGCCCCGAAGTCTGGGACAAAATCTCTTCATGTGACTTGGATCCCCACACTCTTAACAACCCCGCGGTGCCATAGACTACTATCTTGAAGCCTGATCCTGATGGCCCGAATATCCACAAGAAGAATCCTAAATGGTTTGTGGGCGGTATGAACTCTCTGGCATAGCACTGAAGTAGGCACTGGAAGAACCCTGATGACCAGAATACCCACCGGAGGAACCCTGAATAGCTGGCGGGCAGTAAGAACTCTCCGGCATCGCACTGAAATAAGGCCTCGCTGGATCACCTCGAGGAGGTGGTGCTGCTGCTGAATATGGGGGCCTACTGGGCTGACCCCTCCCAAACTGACCTCAGCCCCTAGCTGGGGCACCTCTAAACTCTCTAGAGAATCGGATCCTCTTGTCCTGCTACAGCTGCTCTCTACCCCTCTAGCGGTAATCCTTAATCCTGCGAGCAATCTCCACCACTACCTCTGGGGTCATGCTAGCTCGAATACCGGGGTGTAACCCCGCAACAAATCTCTACACTCTCTCTGCGTCCGTAGGAAGTATCATGAGTGCATGGCGAGACAACTCATAGAATCTCGCCTCATAGTCGGTCACAGACATCTGACCTTGCTCGAGCTGCTCAAACTGACACCGTAACTCTTCCCTCTTAGAGGGTGAAATATACCTGTCCAATAGACGTCGTGTAAACTAATCCCAAGTCATTGGAGGAGAACCTGCTGGTATGCCAAGAAGGTAAGATTGTCACCACCTACGGGCCCTTCCCTATAACTGGAACGCAGTGAAATCCACTCCATGGTACTCAAATATCCTCATGTTGTGCAGTCTGTCCCTGCACCTATCAATGAAATCCTGGGCATCCTCATGGCGCTCACCCCTGAAGATGGGAGGGTGTAGTCTAGTCCATCTATCTAGTAGCTTCTGCGGGTTGCCGTCTGCAGCTGGTCTAGGCTCAGGTACTGCTGCGGCAACTCGCTGGGCTCCACCCGCGGGTAGTATACCCGAAGTCTGATATACGGCAGTTGCATGCCCAGGAGCTTGAGTAGTAAGGATCTGTCCTCCCCCTCCTTCCTGAGATGTAGTTGGGTCTGCTGGAAATAAACTAGCCTGAGTCATAGAATCCATGAACTGCAGCATATGACCCATAACCTCTTGAAAGTTCGTTGCTGTCATGAAATCCGCCGGGGCAAGCTCTGTGGTGGGCACGTCTCCCTGCTCCTCAATAATGGGATCCTCTGCTGGATCCGCTGGTAGTGCTATTGGGCAAGCTCTGGGGTGCCCACATCCCCTATCTCGGGCTGGTGCCCTCCCCCGGCCTCTGCCTTGGCCTCAAGCAACGGGGGCAGCTGCTCTTCCCGGGTCTGGAACGTCCGACATACGCGTCCTCACCATTTGTGAGAAAATAGAAGGACGAAATTAATTATACCATTAACTGCACGATAGAAGATGAATAAAGAGTAGTTTCCTAACTCCCTATTACCTCTCGAAGATAAGTACAGACGTCTCTGTAACGATCCGCAAGACTCTACCTGGTTTGCCCATAACTTGTGAGACCTACGTGAACCTAGTGCGCTGGTACCATGTTGTCACGACCCAAATTCCATATTAGGCCGTGATGGTGCCAAACACTGTTGTTAGTCAAGACAACACTAATCAACAAGTAAATCCTCATTTAAATAATTAATACATGAAAACTTTTCCTTATTGATAAAGAAATTAGGAGTTTCAAACTTAAGCATAATTAGATGGAAGTAATAAATATGAACTTAAATCATGATAGTAACCATAAAATCATAAGTCTACCAATGTGTGTGCCAAGACCTGGTGTCACAAGTAAGTGGAAAATCTAGTATAATATACAAAAATATACTATCCTACTGTCTGGAAAGGAAATACACAGGAAAATAAAGACATAGAGAGACTCCAGCTGCTGCAGAACGGCTCAGAAGGGGCAGCTCATCGGAAAGTCTCAAGCTGAGGAGTCCACTCTACGTGCCGGACTGATGGCTAGATGCAGATGCCTCAAAGCCTGCACAATCAAGTACAGAAGTGTAGAGTGAATACCTAAAAATATGTACCCAGTAAGTACATCGCCTAACCTCGCAGAAGTAGTGACGAGGGGTCGACTCCGTCACTTACTAGGGCCAACAATATAATGATATGAAGTTCAATATTTTAGATCACAATGTATGTAGATAACAACAAGCTCAAACAAAAATAATACTGAATAATCTTTTCATCAAATTAAGAAAATCAAGGCACTTTCTTCATTTAAAACAAGTGACCTTTCAAGCAACAAATCATACGAATTACAAGGAGTTCCGGTTCTATTATCACACAAAAATACCACCGAGGACTTTTGTTCCGATCCAACATAAAAGTAAAATATGCACTGTCGAGGGCCGAACGGCCCGGACAATATATACACCTATTAACCTGCCGAGGCTAACGGTCCGCTCCCAAGAGAGTAGTGGAAATAATCACCCCGCTCGTGGATATACTTGCGACGCGGTTAAATATAAATATAACAAAATATTTCCTCAATTCTTTTCAAAATAATAATTTACTTGAAATCATGACATCTTCGACTTAGTTCCACTCAATGCAAATCAACAAAAATAATCATATAGAGGTGTCTTCAAAGCATGGTGTAAGCCTAGAACTATCCGGACATAACAACAATAGTAGCTCCGTACTGACTCTCGTCACTTCGTGCGTACGTAGTCCCCACAATTAATCATATATTAATTAAGTTCACATATGGGAAATTTCCCTCTTACAAGGTTAGAAAAGAGACTTACCACGTTTCAAGCCTACTCCCCACTCAAGAATGCGCTCAAATCCTCAATCTGTAGCCGCACAATCCGAAACTACTCAAATAGTGTAAAAACAAATCATTATAGGCTTGCAAGGTCATATTCTAGCTATTGTAGTGATTATCCACCCCAAAGGTAAGATTCCTAAAATTCACCCCCGGGCCCACGTACCCGGATTCCGGAAATTTTCAAAGGAAGTTGTTACCCATAACTTAAGGATCAAGAATATATGATTTTTACTTCATTTCATAAAGAATTTCGTGATTAAATCTTGTTTTTACCCAAAACCTAGGTTTTTCTCTAATCCCATAATTTTCACTAATCTTTACATGTTAATCTACCGAAAATCCAAGTATTTAACTCATATATAGTAGGAATTACTTACCTTCAAAAGCTTGGTGAAAAATCCCTCTCAAGAAGCTCAAAAATCGCCCAACAAGGGTGTGAAATGAGCCAAAAACGTCCCGTATTAAGTGAAGGCTACTGCCTTCAGTGATTTCCGCACCTGCGGTCCTGGGCCGCACCTGCGCCCCCGCATCTGCGGACAATGGTCTGCTTCTGCGGAACTACACTGGGTCGGCTGGGGCCGCTTCTTTGGAGAATGGGCTGCATCAGCGGTTTCTGGGCTGGCCACCCTTGGCCGCAACTGCGAGTCAAGGCCCGCACCTGCGAGCTCGCATCTACGGCTGACCAACCGCAAGTGCGGTTATGACAGAAGCTGGGCATTCAGTTTTTGCCCAATATTTCCAACTTGGTCCGAGCCTCGTCCGATTGACGCTCGGGGCCGCCGGAGCCCCGCCCTAACACACCCACAAGTTTGAAATTATAAAACGGACTCGCTCGAACCCTCGGAACGCCCGAAACCACATTAAAACTAGGAAATCACACCCTAAACCAATTGATTCAAACTTATGAACTTCAAGTTCTTCAATTTACTTCCAATGTGATGAAACGCACTTATAATACTCGGATTGACACCAAATTTTGCGTGCAAGTCTTAAATGAAATCGCGGAACTATTTTCAGTATTTGAATCCAATTTGGACCTCGATGTCATCAAAACCCGCTTTAAACCAAATTTAAAGAACTTCTAAAAACCTTCAAGAACCAACTTTCACTATTATGTGTCAAAAAACTCCAGGGTCATCCGAAACCCAATCCGAACATACGCCCAAGTCCGAAATCATCATACGAACCTATTGGAACCGTCAAATCCCGATGACTAGTTCATTTACTCAAAATATTGACCGAAGTCAAACTTGGCCTTTCAGGCTAACCTTAAGGAACCAAGTGTTCCGATTTCAATCGAAACTCTTCCAAATCCCGAACTAACCATCCCCGCAAGTCATAAATCAGCAAAAGCAAGTACGGGGAGTCTTATTTAAGGGAACGGGGTTCTAGAAAGTAAAACGACTAGTCGGGTCATTACATTTTCAAATTAGTTAGTCAAACACATACTACTTCTTACTAAAAGTACTTTTGATAAAAGTACTTTTTAAAAAAAATAAGTTGATTTTTGAAGTTTGGCCATGCCGCATATAAAGCCACTTATTTGTAACACAACCCGTTACAAGATCCTTGTGGCATTCTCTGAGCATAGAAGACGAATAAACTGTATTAAAAAATTCTTGGAACAAAAAGATAAGTATTGAAGAAAGTAGTTAATTGTCTGTTCCCGATCTTAGAAGAAAGAGAACTAACTAAATCGAGAGGTTATACAAATTCAAGCATAAAATTAGTTTTACACAACAGAAGCAATGACATGACTTTTATCCGAAAGATTAAACTATTTAATTTTTTCTGACTGAAAGGATAATGTGAGAAGATTAATATCGTCCGTCCCAAAAAAATGATATTTTTGGGATTTCTAGAATCAAACTTTCTAATTTTGACCATGAATCCCAACGTAGAATCTTTAAATTTTTGTTAAAATAAAATTTATATATTTAGAAACTATATAGACAACACTATAAGTCACAATAATTAATAATATAAAGTATTTAAAGGTATATAATAACAGCATAATATTCATAATCGAACCAAACTGATCGATACATATCCCTACTGTAAATAGCTATCCACCTAACCGCTTAAACTAAAAATAGCCAGCGAATATATATATATATATATATAACCGTGTATAATCTATGTATATCACCTACAAAAAATAAACAGTAAATTGCGCCGGCTATTTGTATAAAGACCTCTTATATTAATGATCCTCTCTTTAATTATTTATAGCTAGTTATGCGATACCAACTTGTCACGACCCCAAACCGGACCCGGTCGTGATGGCGCCTCTCGTGAAGACAAGGCCAGCCGACACAATTCCCCAAGTCAACCTTTTTCCATTAAAAGTTGTTTTTATACCATTTATAAACCGTTAATCTCATAATGAACATTTAAAAGAAAAATGCGGAATAATTACACAAGCCCGACATTGGGGTGTCACTAGTCATGAGCATCTACTAAGGTCTGAATACAACAAAACAGTAAAATGTACTAAGTACAGAAATGAAAATGAGAGGAAGGAAGCGGTGCTGCGAACGTCGTGCAGCCACCTTGCTAACTCTGATGACTCTGCGTTCGAGCAACCAACACCCGCTATCGGGTTTCGAAATACCTGAATCTGCACACGAGGTGCAGGGAGTAATGTGAGCACTCCAACCCAGTAAGTAATAAGAGTAAATAAAGACTGATCAGTAGGAAACAATGAATCCACATTTATGTTAAACTCAATAAGCACACAGGCTGCAAAATCAGAATACGAGTCAATCGCCTCTTTTAAAATCCAGCTTTTGGTAAAAATCATTTAAAATGCCTTCCGACAGATTCAGTAGGGGTCCAATACCATTTTTAGTAAAAGAGCTGAAAACCATAATCGGCACCTCGGGCAAACATAGTTCATAAACAGCCCCTCGGGCAAAATAGGAGTCATAAACACCTCCTAACAAGAAAATCTCAGTGGAAATAATAAAAAGCCAAATCAGTGATTAGGTTGTGAACATCTCGTAAACCCCAGCTTAAATGAAAGTCGTTTAAAAATATTTATCTAACATTTTCGACAGAGGCTCAGTATAAAGATGAGTGAAAACAGTCATTAAATCAACATATTCGATAGAAACTCACTCTAAAGAGAAGTGAAAATCAATAAGTTCATAATCAGGCCCCTTAGGCAAACATCACTCAAGTGCATGTATATATCTATCGCCCCTCGGGCTAGCCTCTCAGTCACTCATGACTCAACTCCTACCATTCAGCGCTCACACTCAGCACTCACGCTTAATAGGTACCATATAGTAACCGCTGCGGCGTGCAGCCCGATCATATATCTAGTCGACTGCGCTCACTGGGGGTGTGCAGACTCTGGAGGGGCTCCTACAGCCCAAGCGTTATGTCGCTGCTGCGTGTAGCCCGATCCAACATATCGCTGCGGCGTGCAGCCCGATCCATATATATATATATATATATATATATTGCTGCAGCGTGCTGGCCGATCCATAGATATATAATCCTCACAACCAGACCCTCGGCCTCTCTCAGTCATTAACCTCACAATCAGAGTACTCTTAGTCTATCTCAGTCATCAACCTCACAGTCTGACCTTCGGTCTATCTCAGTCATCAACTCACGATCACTCTGACCATCAGTAAAACAGGGAACCCAGCCCAAACAGTTTTTACATTTTTAATATAGTGATAAAACCAGATTTAAACAATAACCAGGTAAAAACATGACTAAGGATATGCTTTCAAAACAAATAGAGTGAGGAAAAAATGGTAAAAGTGCCCTTAAGGGTCTCAACAGGTCGGCACAAGGCCTCAAACATGGCATACAACCCAAAATATAATATCAATCTCTAGAACATGGAATATCATAAGGTTTCAAATCAAATACGCGACTTAACAATCGTACGGGACGGACCAAGTCACAATCCCCAACGATGCACAACCCCACGCTAGTCATCTAGCGTGTGCGTCACTTCAAAATAACACAACGATGTGTAATCTGGAGTTTCAAACCCTCAGGACAGTATTTACAATCATTACTTACCTTGATCCGGTCCAAACTCTAGCCCGCGATGCCTTGCCCGCACGAATCGACCTTCGGATGCTCCAAATCTAGCCACAATTAGTACATAATCATTAAAATATGCTAAGGGAGCGAAACCCACTCGAAAATATCCAATTTAATATTAAAATTCCGAAATTGCTCAAACTCGGCCCCCGGGCCCACGCTTCAAAATCCGACGAAACTCACAAAATCCGACAACCCATTCAACCACGAGTCCAACCATACCAAAATTACTAAATTTCGATAACAATTCGGCCTCCAAATCTTCAAATCTTATTTTCAAATCCCTAGGTCGAAATCCCCAATTTACACCTCAAAAACATGTAATCTAGTCGGATTATTCGATGATAATTCAATATTATAGAGTAGAAATGATCACAAGTGACTTACCTCAATATTTCCATGCTTTCTTGCTCAAAAATCGCCCCAAGCCGTATTCTTTCACCAAAAAAAAGGTCAAAATGAGCGGGAAAAAAAGACGTAACAGCTTTAATAAATCCGATTCTGGTCGCTAAAGGCTTAATTCCCGTCGCTAAAAGGTCCAATCTGGTCGCTAAAAGGTGCACACCAGATCTGATGCATCAGCAGTCTTTAATTTCACTAAAAAGGCTCTAACTCCATCATACGAACTCAGAATTCGATGATTCTTGTTCCTATGAGTCACAAATAATGATACGAACATAGTCCTTCAATTGAAACTCAATTCGGAGCTCGTTTGCTCAGTGTGATATCCATTTCGCTCGTTAAACAATTAACTCATGATTCGCGTCAAAAATCCAATCGCGACTTGATGAAATTAGACCAAACTTTCCGGATCACTCCCATAATTGATTATCAAAATTCTGGAAGTCTCAAAATCAAATTTTGATCTCTAGAACTAAAAATGGACCTTTGAATCATTACATGCTTATGCTCAAAACGCCAAAATCTTCCAAAAACTCTTCCAAAACATATCCGAGCCTCATGGGACCTCGACCAAATATGCCAACACACCCCATAACATAATTCAAACTTGTTCCAACCTTCGAAACGCTCAAAACAATATTAAAACATCAAATCACCCTCGGATTCAAGCCTAAGAATTCCAAAACTTCCGAATTCCGAATTCGATCAAAAAGTCTATCAAACCTCGTCCGAATGACCTGAAATTCTGCACACACATCAAAAATGACACAACGGACCTACTCCCATTTTTGGAATTCCATTCCAGCCCGGTATCAAAATTTCCACTGCCGATCGAAAAACGCCAAATTTTCAATTTCGCCAATTCGAGCCTAAATCTACCACGGACCTCCAAAATACATTCCGGACGCGCTCCCAAGTCCAAAATCACCTAAGGGATCTAACCAAATCATAGAAATCCAAATCCAAGATTGAATACTTAAAAGTCAAAACTTGGTCAAACCTTTCAAATTTCATGCTTCAACTGAGAATTTTTCTTCCAAATTCATTCCGATTATCTTGAAAACCAAAACCAACGATTTACATAAGTCATAATACATCACACGGGGCAAGCCATTCCTGAGAACCGGCGAGCAAAGTGTAAAAGCTGAAAACGACTAGTCGGGTCATTACATCCTCCCCCACTTAAACATACGTTCGTCCTCGAACGTGCCCAGAGTTGTTCTAAAAGCCAACCAATCGCTGAATAACCTTAGCATGCATATACCCGGGGTGATCCCACGTCACCCTATCTCATATAGGTCCGATCAATGAAACTGCATTTTTCACATTCCAACCTAGCCCAAAAGCCTTAAAACCAAATTTCCACTTCGGACATCATTCACAAAGATCAAAATCTCACATCTATATTCTGAATAAGCCCGAACCAGCTGTAACAAACCATACCTGCAACCTCGGATGCAATTCCATGATAAACCACGTAACTCAAATGCTGATAGCGATCACTTCTATTCACAGCAGCTGCACACAGCACCCGAATACCGATAGAAAAACTCTTATCAACTAAAGTCTCATCCCAACACTTTCATATACTGCCAATGATCCCTAAAACACGCGGTAAGCCATAACCATTTCCCAGATCAACCATTCATGAATCTTCTTCCTTGGTAAACACCATAGCAAATTTTCTGAGCCGAACCTCGATATTATCCTTCCAACATGCTAAAATCGAATCCGTTCGTATTTATTAATGACCCCAACGATCTCCTTTAATCCAACACTACTCTGGTGACATGACACATCAATACAGGCCTAAGCCGCAAGTTGCACAATACGTGCACCAATAAGAAACAGTCCGAACATACTCAAATCATGAAAACGGCTCAAATGAAAGAGCTGTACCTCAAGCTCACCAGTACCACCAGAACACAAGGTTGAGAACCCGTCTCACATCAAAGGAACAGAACACACGAATCTAACCCGCAAGTTCATACCTCCACATAACTTCGCTGCAATGCGCGACCCTACCCAAACACTGCTCCACATGAAACACCTCAAGTCACTCTGCTCGAAATTGACGACCATGCGCAATTGATGTCTAGAACCAAAGTAAATCATCATAACCATGGTGAAGCAAATACATAACACCGCACAACCCGAAGGACATAACCGATGTGCCATCCGCCAAGCAATATCCAATACTCCTCCCGCTCGACTCCCACTATGAGACCCCAATAGAACCGCACCATATGTGCCTATAACCAACAAATCCTAACACCTCGCAACACAGAAAGGTGACTCATTGACCTCCCCAGATTACTAATAAGCTCAATAACAATCGAATCAACACATCCCTCAACAATACAATTTGGGGTCAACAAAGCTGTTCCGATGCAGAACATGCATCCATATAAGTCTACTAATGAACCATACACCAACTCTAGTCTCTCACAACAGATAAATAACCCTCCGAAGGTTCACAATGACTGAATTATAGCACATACTATCATCTGATTAACTTACCCACATCTTTACCGTCCTCAACCACGAGCTAACCTGATTATGAGAACTTCCAGTCTCCAAGTCCATAAAGCACATGAATTACCATATCTGATCCCAATTTCACCGCTCGAATATACAACACACCTCTAATACTCAATCATCCCACGAGAGGTACACCTATAATTCTTCTGTGCCACCTAGCAAACTCTCATATCATCAGCCGATAAGACAAGATAGTGCCGCAATATCTAAAAAGCATCCATAACTCAAACACATTGCTCTTTCTGAAATGTATACCCTCATCAAGCCACACTAATCAGCAGTACCTTTTCCTTAATCATCTGAAATTGCCTGTGCTGCCTAAGAATTTTATGTCCTTCCTTTCAAAACTGAATCGTAACCTTACTCACGCAATTCTCCATCCCCCATAACATATCGCATGTGCCATACCATCCTAGGATATCATGAGAATTTCATATCCCTTTCGAGCCACAAGCAACTATGTACTCAACTAACCAAGAACTTTCCATTGATCCCATCTAGAAGAAAAACACTACACACCCCATCTATCTGAGTTCCCTTCTGACTTACCTTCAACTTGATACTCCTTCTTGCTATAACATCACAATTTCTCAACCCAGACTTACGACACGAGACCCAAGAACAAAACCACACCGTCTAAGACTCATAAGCCGCTGAATACTCTCTTAAATATCCCTAAAAGCACCACCTTCAAAATACTTTACTCTGAAGAGACTTCCTACGAATCTAAATAAGTTACCTTTACCTTCCTGATACTGATACATAGAATCCCACAATTTATAGAAAATACCACAAGTCTTGACATCTTCCAATGAAAACTCAGCTTCTAACCACATATGCAACTTTACAATACCCAATTGTTATATGTAGAATCTTGAACACATTAGAACCATTCTTGCAAGTCATCCACTCTACTCAAACCGCAATTAGCCCGATCAAAAGAACCGAACAACCTGTGCCTCATTAGCACTTCAAACACTGCAGAATGCAACCTCATCCCAATACAACCAAGCAACTTCCTGCTCTATGCACCGAGCATCTTTTACCAGCAACAACTCATGACATTATGAGATTCTCTTACACCTATGAAGCATGACATAACCTTTGTCAAAATTTTCCTTTACTCGAGACATCCTCGGTCTCAATCTCCATAAGCCATAACTGATTCATCAGTACGCTTCAAACTGGAACTAACATAGCACATAACCGTGCAATCGCCTAATCAATAGCAGACTCCCCCACTTGACTCGAAGCCATAGACCAAAACATACACAATAACTCATAACGCATATACCCTATTGTTGTCATAATACCATAGTGAGATTAAACTCAATCCTTCATAAGCTCGTGAAACACAGACCATCTGTTACTTTAAATCTTCTGCAAATCTCGCATTCATCCTCGCAACAGTCAAGCCCACTCTCTTAAGCGGCCCAAATTTAAATTTCAACACATATTTTTCACTTGTAAATGAGATCTTCTAACAGACAACATAAGGATCACACAACCTCAGAACACTCCGTAGGAGATAATCCACCTGCTTTTGCCTCCAACTAACATTTCCGTATACCTTCCACCGTCATAAACATTACGCAGTCACTTAGTCTTCATGAGTCTGAACTCATACCGCATCATGAATTTTTCTTTTACTTCACTCCCACAAGGAAACATGGAAAGATTCTTCACACGCCCATAACTCGGGGCTATACCTCGAATCAAGATGGAAATCAAGAACCTAATAGTTCTTCTATCCTCCAGCAGACCTTTCTCGTCGCTTCCAAATCATATGAATATATCTCGCAGTCACATCATACTCGTCACATAACTATCCAGTCATCATTTCCCTTAATAGGGACACAACAACACATATAGATCCAGAAACACGCGCTCACGCAATCAACACCTCGGTGCTCAAGCTACAGGAAAAATCTGGCCTCAAGTATTCCGGACTGGCCCAACATCAGCACACTGAGATCACATCTTGCCCCTCGATCAGGGAATCACGAGCAATCGATGCATATCTGATACTGAGCGCTCATGCACGCACACGAACGCATGGAAGGAATTCAAATAATTACATTTCAAGCTGAATCAAAGGACGCACGATGAGAATTCAAGAATGTGAAGTTTTCCTAAAGGTCTGCAGCCTCTCGAGGATAAATACAGACGTCTCCGTACCGATCCGCGAGACTCTACTAAACCTGGTCATGACTCGTGAGACTTATGTAACCTAGGCTCTGATACCAACTTGTCACGACCCCAAACCGGACCCAGTCGTGATGGCGCCTCTCGTGAAGACAAGGCCAGCCGACACAATTCCCCAAGTCAACCATTTTCCATTAAAAGTTGTTTTTATACCATTTATAAACCGTTAATCTCATAATGAACATTCAAAAGAAAAATGCGGAATAATTACACAAGCCCGACATCGGGGTGTCACTAGTCATGAGCATCTACCAAGGTCTGAATACAACAAAAATAGTAAAATGTACTAAGTACAAAAATGATAATGAGAGGAAGGAAGCGGTGCTGCGAACGTCGTGCAGCCACCTTGCTAACTCTGATGACTCCACGTTCGAGCAACCAACACCCGCTACCGGGTTCTGAAATACCTGAATCTGCACACGAGGTGCAGGGAGTAATGTGAGTACTCCAACCCAGTAAGTAATAAGAGTAAATAAAGACTGAGAAGTAGGAAACAATGAATCCACATTTATGTTAAACTCAATAAGCACATAGGTTGCTAAATCAGAATAGGAGTCAATCGCCTCTTTTAAAATCCAGCTTTTGGTAGAAATCATTTAAAATGCCTTCCGACAGATTCAGTAGGGGTCCAATACCATTTTTAATAAAGAGCTGAAAACCATAATCGGCCCCTCGGGCAAAACAGGAGTCATAAACACCTCCTAACAAGAAAATCTCAGTGGAAATAACAAAAAGCCAAATCAGTGATTAGGTTCTGAACATCTCATAAACTCCAGCTTTAATGAAAGTTGTTTAAAAACATTTATCTAACATTTTTGACAGAGGCTCAGTATAAAGATGAGTGAAAACAGTCATTAAATCAACATATTCGACAGAAACTCACTCTAAAGAGAAGTGAAAATCAATAAGTTCATAATCAGGCCCCTTAGGCAAACATCACTCATGTGCAAGTATATATCTATCGCCCCTCGGGCTAGCCTTTCAGTCACTCATGACTCAACTCCTACCATTCAGTGCCCATACTCAACACTCACGCTCAATAGGTACCATATAGTAACCGCTGCGGCGTGCAGCCCGATCCATATATCTAGTCGACTGCGCTCACTGGGGGTGTGCAGACTCCGGAGGGGCTCCTACAGCCCGAGCGTTATATCGCTGCTGCGTGCAGCCCGATCCAATATATCGCTATCGGCCTGCACGCCGCAGCAATATATATATATATNCCTCACAACCAGGACCTCGGCCTCTCTCAGTCATTAACCTCACAATCAGACTCTCAGTCTATCTCAGTCATCAACCTCACAATCAGACCCTCGGTTTATCTCAGTCATCAACTCACGATCACTCGGACCATCAGTAAAACAGGGAATCCAGCCCAAACAGTTTTCACATTTTTAATATAGTGATAAAACCAGATTTAAATAATAACCAGGTAAAAACATGACTGAGGATATGCTTTCAAAACAAATAGAGTGAGGAAAAAATGGTAAAAATGCCCTTAAGGGTCTCAACAGGTCGGCACAAGGCCTCAAACATGGCATACAACCCAAAATATAATATCAATCTCTAGAACATGGAATATCATAAGGTTTCAAATCAAATACGCGACTTAACAATCGTACGGGACGGACTAAGTCACAATACACAACTCCACGCTCGTCATCTAGCGTGTGCGTCACCTCAAACTAACACAACTATGTGTAATCCGGGGTTTCAAACTCTCAGGACAGTATTTACAATCATTACTTACCTCGATGCGGTCCAAACTCTAGCCCACGATGCCTCGTCCGCACGAATCAACCTCCGGATGCTCCAAATCTAGCCACAATCAGTACATAATAATTAAAATATGCTAAGGGAGTGAAGCCCACTTGAAAATATCCAATTTAACATCAAAATCCCGAAATTTCTCAAACCCGGCCCCCGGGCCCACACTTTGAAATCCGATAAAACTCACAAAATCCGACAACCCATTCAACCACGCGTCCAAGCATACCAAAATTACTAAATTCCGATAACAATTCGGCCTCCAAATCTTCAAATCCCTAGGTCCAAATCCCCAATTTACACCTCAAAAACGTGTAATCTAGTTGGATTATTCGATGATAATTCAATATTATGGAGTAGAAATGATCACAAGTGACTTACCTCAATATTTTCCATGCTTTCTTGCTCAAAAATCGCCCCAAGCCGTATTCTTTCGCCAAAAAAACATCAAAATGAGCTAAAAAAAAATGTAACCGCTTTAATAAATCCGATTCTGGTCGCTAAAGGCTTAATTCCCATCGCTAAAAGGTCCAATCTGGTCGCTAACAGGTGCACACCAGATCTGATGCACCAGCAGTCTTTAATTTCACTAAAAAGGCTATTACTCCATCATACGAATTCGGAATTCGATGATTCTTGTTCCTATGAGTCAGAAATAATGATACGAACATAGTCCTTCAATCGAAACTCAATTCGGAGCTCGTTTGCTCAGTGCGATATCCATTTCGCTCATTAAACAATTAACTCATGATTCGCATCAAAAACCCAATCGCGACTTGATGAAATTAGACCAAACCTTCCGGATCACACCTATAATTCATTATCGAAATTCTGAAGTCTCAAAATCAAATTTCGAACTAAAAATGGTCCTTTGGATCATTACATGCTTATGCTCAAAACGCCAAAATCTTCTAAAAACTCTTCCAAAACATATCCGAGCCTCATGGGACCCCGACCAAATATGCCAACACACCCCATAACATAATTCAAACTTGTTCCAACCTTCGAAACGCTAAGAACAACATCAAAACATCAAATCACCCTTGGATTCAAGCCTAAGAATTCCAAAACTTCCGAATTCTGAATTCGATCAAAAATTCTATCAAACCTCGTCCGAATGACCTGAAATTTTGCACACACATCACAAATGATACAACTGACCTACTCCCATTTCCGAAATTCCATTTCGACCCCGATATCAAAATTTCCACTGCCGACCGGAAAACGCCAAATTTCCAATTTCGCCAATTCGAGCCTAAATCTACCACGGACCTCCAAAATACATTCCAGACGTGCTCCCAAGTCCAAAATCACCTAACGGAGCTAACCAAATCATAGAAATCCAAATCCGAGATCGAATACTTAAAAGTCAAAACTTGGTCAAACATTTCAAATTTCATGCTTCAACTGAGAACTGTTCTTCCAAATTCATTCTGATTACCCTGAAAACCAAAACTAATGATTTACATAAGTCATAATACATCACACGGGGCAAGCCATGCCCGAGAACTGATGAGCAATGTGTAAAAGCTCAAAACGACCGGTCGG
Organism: Nicotiana attenuata; assembly: GCF_001879085.1. NCBI lineage: Eukaryota > Viridiplantae > Streptophyta > Magnoliopsida > Solanales > Solanaceae > Nicotiana > Nicotiana attenuata. The sequence continues at coordinate 336,417 of NW_017670960.1, forward strand.
GTTGTTTCAATTAATAAATATTAAAATATAATTTAAATAATTATATAATTTTTATTATTAAACGAATTAGATATTACTCTTTGATAATTTTATCTTGTCTATTCTCCGACCGCAATAATTACTATTATAATTTTATATTAATATTTAAGAATTTCCAAAACAAAGAAATATGTGGGGCAAAAAAATACAAAACAAATAAATTTGCACCTCTTTCATTCTGTGTTAACGATGACATGTAAAAATGTATTGTATATTTCTTACTAATATGTATTTGTAAACTAATGCTGGAAAAAATAGAATAACATATATAAACATAACATGTAAAGAAACAAGAGTTAATCCGAGCACACTGAATTCATAGTGTTTCCTTAAGGAATTTAATCCCCTCCTAGTACCCAAGGTTATGGATTATTTCCTCCCAGGATAGAACGAATTACACACTGGTGTAGTGGTACTTTAAACCCCAGTATTTCAGCGAACACAAAGTTCGGCAGCAAATCACACTTACTGTTATTTTCTTTGAAGTTAACAGTATGCAGAAGAAAGGAGGAGAAATTCATAAATTCGTATGAAAATTCTGAGAGAATGGACTTGTATTTATAGTCAATATTGGGCTGAAATCTGAAGAGGTGCAACTCTTCAGAATAGTTGTTTATGCAAAACGGCCACAGCATAAATGCCATAACATAAATGGCTATTTACTCAACAATAAAGAGGGAAAATTGAAGAGGGTAGTTAATTTTCTGTTACCAAAACAAAAAATGGAAAATTGGAAACGGTTAGATTTTAATATTAATATTTTGGATTGAATATTAATATTTTCTTATTAAAACGAATATTTAATAACATTTCTGTTAACATTTACTGTTAACAAACAAATTTGGTCCAAAAAATTAATCAATCAATCGATTGACCGAATTCGAATCTGAAGCCGAAGCCGAAGCCGAGCCGAGCAAGCGACGACGATGACGGCGCGAGGCTTGCCTTCTTCTCAACTCTTTAAGAGCTAGAAGAAGAGCAACTGCTTATATTCCCATTAAAAACCTCTTTCTCTTCCAATATGGGACAATGTCCCTTTGTCAAGGGGGAAACTTAAAATTTCACGTAAAATTTCATTTCTCTCAATTTCCCATTCACCCTCTTTTAAGCCATATTAAATGCTTAAAACCCAACAATCCCCCACATGAATGGGGAATGGCTATATCACGGAAATATACATGAAAAACTGTGTGATTCGCAAGTAAGGATTAATTGCATCTGGATAAGTAGGTTTCCCTTTGAACTTTCTGTAGTGAACTTATGTCGGATATACTCGGTCAATCGGTAGATTTGATATCTTTGAACCGTCAAACTTTGGTGTATATCTAGACAACCATAAGTCACACAACCAACCCTTAACTGTCTTTGGTTCTCATTGTTGTGTTCGTTTCAGCCATGAACACCGCCTGGTTTCATAAGTGCGTAGAGAACTGGCGTTATAAAATTCTCCTTAAAGTGGCTAACACTTCACACTTACATAGGTGATTCCTAAACGTGTCATCCCGTAGATATACTATTTGATACCCCGTATCAAATTTAGAAATTATTAAAAACCCTTAATATTTTATCCTTGGTACTTAACATTGTCTCATCACAAGAATGGACCAAAATGTTAGTTGACAATGTTGAACCGTCATTAAAGACTTTGTTTGATCTCCTTGAACCTAGATCTTGGGATCTCCAGTCTTCTAGGTAGAGTTTTTATAAGTGATCCGACACATTATCACTTGACTTTACATAGTCAATCGTGATAATTCCTCTAGAGAGTAATTGCCTAATGGTTTTATGTCTTCGTCGTATATGACGAGATTTACCGTTATACATAACGCTCCCAGCCCTTCCAATTGCCGCTTGACTATCACAATGTATGCATATTGGTGCCAACGGTTTGGGCCAAAATGGAATGCCTTCCAAGAAATTTCGGAGCCATTCAGATTCTTCACTGGCTTTATCTAAGGCTTTGAATTCAGCCTCCATTTTAGAGCGGGCAATACAAGTTTGTTTGGACGACTTCCAAGATACCGCTCCTCCACCAATAGTAAATACATATCCACTTATGGACTTCGAATTAGTTGAACCGGTGATCCAATTTACATCACAGTATCCCTCAATCACTAGGATAATTAATGTAGTGCAAAGCAAAGCCCTAGGTATGTTCTAAATATCCCAAAACTCGTTTCATTGCCATCCAATGAGATTGACCTGGATTGCTCGTGTATCGACTCAATTTACTTGTAGAACAAGCTATATCTGGTCGTGTACAATTCATGATGTACATTAAGCATCCCAATACACGAGCATAATCCAATTGTGATTTGCTTTGGTATTTGTTCTTTGCTATTGCAAGATTCACGTCAATTGGAGTCTTTGCAACTTTAAAGCCTAAGTGCTTGAATTTTTCAAGTACTGTCTTAATATAATGAGATTGTGAAAATGCTAGACCTTAAGGAGTCTTATCGATCTTAATCCCCAGAATTAAATCAGCAACTCCCAAGTCTTTCATATCAAACTTGCTAGTTAGCTTACGCTTAGTAGCATTTATGTTAGCAATATCATTACTCATTATCAGCATACCATCCACATATAGGCAAACAATGACTATGTGATTTGGAACATTTTTAATGTACACACATTTATCTCTTTCATTTATATTAAAACAATTTGACAACATTGTTTGGTCAAATTTCGCATGCCATTGTTTAGGTGCTTGTTTTAGTCCGTAAAGGGATTTAACAAGTCTAGACCTTCTTTTCTTTACCTGGAACAACAAACCCTTCAGGTTGTTACATGTAGATTACTTCCTCCAAATCACCATTCAAGAAGGCCGTCTTAACGTCCATTTGCTGAATTTCAAGACCATACACTACAGCTAATGCTACTAACATCCGTATGGACGTAATTCTTGTAGCTGGAGAGTATGTATCAAAGTAGTCAAGACCTTCTCGTTGTCTATACCCTTTGACTACAAGTCGTGCCTTAAATTTATCAATAGTGCCATCATCCTTCATTTTCCTCTTAAAGATCTATTTAGAACCCAAAGGTTTATCTTCGGGAGGAAGATCAACCAATTCCCATATATGGTTGTTCAATATGGATTCTATTTCACTATTGACTGCCTCTTTCCAAAACAATGATTCCGAAGAAGACATAGCTTCTTTAAACGTTCGAGGCTTATTTTTCAATAAGAAAGTCACAAAATCTTGTCCAAAGCAAGTAGGCGTTCTTTGACGTTTACTATGTCTTGGATCCTCCTGATTTAACGTACTTTTGTTTTTTTCTTCCCGAGGTCGTTTAGATCCTTCACCAATCGACTCACATTCCTTTTTATACGAAAATATATTTTCAAAGAACTCAGCATTATCTGATTCTATAACCGTATTATTATGAATTTCGGGATTTTCTGATTTATGAACCAGAAATTGATATGCTTTACTATTGGTCGCATATCCTACGATAACACAATCAATGGTTTTCGATCCTATTTTCACCCTTTTGGGTTAGGAACTTGCACTTTTGTCAAACACCCCCACACTTTAAAATAATTCAAGTTGGGCTTCCTTCCTTTCCATTTTTCAGATGGAATGGATTGTGTTTTGCTATGGTGTACTCGATTTAGTATTCAGTTAGCCGTAAGAACGGCTTTCTCCCACAAGTTCTGTGGCAAACCAGAACTTATCAATAATGTGTTCATCATCTCCTTTAATGAACGATTCTTTCTTTCTGCAATCCCATTGGATTGGGGCGTGTAACGGGCCGTTGTTTGATGAATAATTCCATATTCTAAACATATTTGTTCAAAAGGAGATTCATATTCACCAACCCTATCACTTCTTATCATTTTGATTTTCTTGTTAAGTTGCGTTTCAACTTCATTTTTGTATTGCTTCAATGCGTCTATTTCTTCATCTTTACTATTAAGTAAGTAAAAATAGAAATATCAAGTACTATCGTCAATAAAAGTTATGAAATACTTCTTTCCACCGCGAGATGGTATTGACTTCATATCGCAAATATCTGTGTGAATTAAGTCTAAAGGATCTGAATTTCTTTCAACTGACTTATAAGGGTGTTTAATATACTTAGATTTCACACATATTTGACATTTTAATTTGTCGCATTAAAATTTAGGCAATACTTCCAAATTAATCATTTTCCGCAAGGTTTTATAATTGACATGACCCAAACGTATATGCCATAATTTATTTGACTCAAGTAAGTAAGATGAAGCTAAAATTTTATTATTATTCTCAACGACCATAACATTCAGCTTGAAAAGGCCCTTAGTGAGGTAGCCTTTTCCTACAAACATTTCGTTCTTACTTATTACAACCTTATCGGAAACAAAAACACATTTAAAACCATTCTTAACAAGAAGTCCAGCAGAGACTAAATTCTTCCTAATCTCGGGAACATGAAGGACGTTGTTCAAAGTCACCACCTTGCCAGAAGTTATCTTCAGAATGATCTTCCCACATCCTTCAATCTTGGCGGCTGCAGCATTTCCCAAAGAAAGAGTCTTTTCGGGGCCAACAGGAGCATATGTTGCAAAAGCTTCCCTAACAGCACAAACATGGCGAGTGGCTCCAGAATCAATCCACCACTCCTTAGGATTTCCCACCAGGTTGCATTCAGAAAGCATGGAACACAAGTCATCAACATCTTCATGCTTTTCAACCATGTTTGCTTGACCCTTCTTCTTTTCTTTCTTCGGATCACGGCACTCCGTAGATTTGTGCCCAGCTTTCCCACATTTGTAGCAATTTGCGTTGAACCTCTTCTTGCTTGGGTTGCTTTTTGGTCCAAAAGTCTGCTTCCTCTTTCTCTTATTTTGAGAAGTATCCTCAACAATGTTTGCTCCCATTATTGTTGAGTTTCCACGGCCTCTCTTTTTAGCAGCTTTGTTGTCCTCTTCGATTCTCAACCGAACAATGAGATCTTCAAGGGACATCTCCTTACATTTGTGTTTCAAGTAGTTTTTGAAGTCCTTCCACAAAGGAGGCAACTTCTCAATCATCGCTGCTACTTGGAATGCTTCATTGAAGACAAGACCTTCAATGAAAATTCTGTTAGTAAAAATACTAAGATTACTACTTTCAACATCAGTATTAATTTGATTTATACCTTCAGCAAGGAGATCGTGAATAATCACTTACAATTCCTGGACTTGGGTAATACTAGACTTGCTATCTATCATCTTGTAGTCCAAAAACTTGGCGGCAACGAATTTTTTCAACCCGGCATCTTCAGTTTTGTATTTCTTTACAAGCGCAGTCCATTATTCTTTTGACATCTCCACACCACTGTAGACATTATACAAATCATGCTCCAGTCCGCTAAGAACATAATTCTTGCACAAAAAATTAGAATGCTTCCATACCTCAATCACGAGAAAGCGTTCATTCTCTGGAGTTTCTTCGGGCAGAGCAGGAACATCTTCCTTGATGAACTTCTGCAGACTTAAAGTAGTCAAGTAGAAGAACATCTTCTGCTGCCACCGCTTGAAATCTAACCAGCAAAATTTTCTGGGTTTCTCCGTCGGTGCCAATGCCGGTGTTCGGCTAGTTGATGCATTGGCAGTCACCATTGGAATAGCCTGGTTCCTGTTATCATTAGTCATTTCTGTAAAAGAATGACACAAAAAAACGTTAAAATCACATAGATTTTAATCTCAAAAGGAGTAGAAAACCACGAAGGTTTTTAATCTCCAGAACAGTGAATATAACACAAAAACAGAATACAAATTAAATTCTTTAAGCTTGTTAGTAATTTGTATTTGTACACTAATGCTGGACATAAAAAAAGAATAACATATAAACATAAAATGTAAAGAAACAAGAGTTAATCCGAGCCCACCGAATTCACAGTGTTTCCTTAAGGAATTTAATCCCCTCCTAGTACCTAAGGTTATGGATTATTTCCTCCCAGGATAGACCGAATTACACACTGGTGTAGTGGTATTTCAAACCCTAGTGTTTCAGCGAACAAAAAGTTCGGTAGCAAATCACACTTACTGTTGTTTTCTTTGAAGTTAAAAGTTTGCAGATGAAAGGAGGAGAAACTCAGAAATTCGTATGGAAATTCTGAGAGAATGGACTTGTATTTATAACCAATGTTGGGCTAAAATCTGAATATTAAAACGGTTGGATTTTAATATTAAAATGGATATTTAATAAAATTTTTATTAATATTTACTATTAACAAACAAATATCCGAAGCCGAAGCCGAGCGAGCGATGACGACGACGGTGCGAGGCTTGCCTTTTTCTCAACTCTTTAAGAGCTAGAAGAAGAGCAATTTCTTATATACCCATTAAAAACCTCTTCCTCTTCCAATATGGGACAATGTCCCTTTGCCAAGGGGGGGGGGGGGAACTTAAAATTTTATTTCCCTCCATTTCCCATTCACCCTCTTTTAAACCATATTAAATGCTTAAAACCCAACAATATTTTAAACCATTAATTTGAAATAATATTGTTTGACTCAAACGTTATTGAAACCCTTTTGAACATATCAATCAAATATGAAGGGGAAAATCTTAGTCAGATATAATAAACTCCAAATCAAAGAGCTAGCAGCATGAATCATACACAAGATGAAGAGAATGTGAATGATCTTATTCAGATTTAATGCTATGTTTCCCATAAATTGATGAGGAGACTAGTTTACACGTTTTCCTAAAGATTTATGAATCTTTTTCAAGAGTATTCGAAGAGAGTTGTTTGGCCATTCCCCAAGAGAGAGAATGAGTAGCCCCCCTCGTTAAAAGCCTTCCCTTGCTATATATAGTTATGGAACCCTTGCCCTTTGCTGGGCCCCAATTCTTCTTGCCTCCAATGTGTCTTAGCCGCACTTTTAGGCGTCTCCCTTGCTGACTCATCGGATGTTAGTGAGGAGATATGGAGTGGGTTATATTGTTCGTCGCTGCCAGATTATTTAGGCAGGACGTTGGTCAGCTTGGTCGCGCCGGTCAGATTTTGACCAATACAGTTAGTCCCTCCGTCTGTCGGGGTCGTCCCCTGTCGTGCTCGGCAGACGGATCATGATTGTTACGAATTCGAGAGAAATCTGACTTGCGATTGTTCATTCCTTAGTTACATTTCTTGGATTTTTAGCGGAGTGGCGGCGTTCCGACAATTCCCATGGATCGTTGCGACAGTTTCGGAATCGAAACGTCATTTGGTATTACAGCGTTGTTTCGTGGTCACTGCCAATATTACACACATCCCTGAGGGACTGAAATGTTTCATTCCCTATCACACTCGATTGGCGACTCTTGGGTTTTGTGCTCGGGGGATTTATGTCTCTTATAAATAGAGAGAGCTTACCATTCGATTAACAAGCTTCTTTATCTTTTGCTTGAGAGAATCTAGCAGATGTACTTTCTTTCTGATACCTCAAAGTTCTGCTTACCCCCTTGTTCACTGAAAACTTTCATCCCTTCTTTCTGTAATTTCTGTGGCGTGTTTTCTGACAAAAATAGCTGGTGATTCTTCTTGCGACAATTTCCCTGCCACTAATCCGGTACCGAAAAGCACTGCTCAGGCCACCGGAGGAGTAGATACGGTGGAAGATGAGGAGATCCCATCAGTAACTGAAATCCTGCCTCATCTTGGGAGAGAACCGACCGACTTCAGTATTCGCGCCGAGGCGGAACCGGAACTTGTCTCCTCCATTATGAGAGAAAGGGACATTGCAGAGTTGAAGGAAAGGTGGGGAATCCCTAATTATGTTGATATGCGGCCGGCAGTGGGGAACGACATAGTTCATTTTGACCGCCCCGGGTACTGCGTGCTTTACGCCTTCCCCTTTTTTATAGGGTATACACTTCCTCTTCCTTTGCTGGTGGTGGATTTTTGTTGTTTTTACGAGGTATGCCCCGCCCAACTTTCATCGTATTTGTACAAGTTATTCCTTATGCTGCTTAAGTACGCGGAAATTGTCGGTCGTGAGGTTATTTTGGACCATATGCTCAGTATCTTCGCCCCTCAACTTATTTGCGGTTCGATGATTCACATGCATCCTCGGGGGTCGAGGAGTCTGGTGGTGAAGATGGACGACAGGACCAACCGTCGTTTCTACGAGAATTATTTTTATGTGCGGACTGAACACACTCTGGCGGACCCGACGGGATTCCCTGAGAAGTGGAACTTTACGTGTAAGTTTTCGTATTTTTAGTCGGTTAAATGCCAAACCATTTTCTGTTATAGTAATAAACTTTATCACGTCTTTGCAGCTGAGAGATTGCCCCCTCTGCCTGTCGAAGGTATTCATGAACGGGTGAGTGCCATCCTTCCCCACACAACGGGGATTCGCACATGGTCGACCTTTCATGAAAGGTTCGGACGCAGGCCCCTTATAGGTGAGATAACATTTTTGTCGGTTGTTCTCTCTTTTTGCTTAGCTTCTTATGTGTCATTTGTTGATGTCAGGGAGAGTGCGGAGAGCAAGGGCCCCTCCGTTAGCTTTTCGTCAGCCGGCCGCATCTGCTCACCCTATCGTGGTACCCATCGCCCGTCCTTCATCGAGGGCTGCTTCAGTTGAGTCTGCAGCTTTGGTTACTCCCGCGAGGGCCACTTCTCAGGGCGAGGTCCCGATCGGTGTTGTTTGCCTAACGGGTGAATCACCATCTTATGGGGAAAAGGAGGGGCCATCAAAGAGACGGAGAGTGGAGTTTGAGACTACGCCCCCAACAGTAATTCATCTGGACGACTCCCCCACGACGAGCTCTAGAGAGGGTGTTGTCGTCGCTCCCCCCGTAGGGACGGAACCGGCCTTCGGAGTTGTCGATGTCCGTGACAAATAGTCAGAAATTCCTTCCGTTGCCTCGGCTCAATTAGAAATTCTTGCCGTTGTCGGTGACCAACAACCTGTTGTGGCGGAGAATCAGACTTCTAGGGCGGTCGTTATAATTTTGGATGTACCCTTATCTTCTGCAGTGGGTCGTGCCTCCTGTTCAGTTGTAGAAAGAGGAAAAGACGTGGTGGTTGATGACTACGAATCCGAGTCAAATCTGGACCCCGATGATGTCAGGATGTTTGAAGAGGGCCTTACTCACCCAGTGGTTCATGCGGGGGGCTCGGCCCGTATTCTTCATATCCCTTCTAGTGGCAATCTCTTGGCGGAAGGGGAGGAACTGGTGCCGCAGTTCAGCCTGCTATGTTCCGAAGCCGAAAATGAGGCTCCTCGGTCTATTCCTGGTGCTTATTTGATGGATGAGGTGGCCACTATGGGCTTAAGGGTATGTTGCATTTTACTTTTGTTTTTCTTCACCATTCCTGAAAATACTGCTCTAACCCTGTCTTTGCGTTTTTCAGACGTATATGGTAGAAGTGGAAAGCATTCGCAGGGCCAACATCCGGGCCAAGATTTTCTTGAAGATGTTGGAGAAGTATCGTTGCTACCGCAACAGGTGCCGCGAGATGCACGAGCGGCTGAGGACAAACCCCGATAATCGAGCTCTTGGTGAAGAGTTGGAGAAAAGGGACCAGGAGTTGATGCAAGCTATCCGCAGCAAGAGTGCGCTCGAGGAGCAACTTCGAATCAAGGAGGAGGAGCTCGAGTTGGGCAAGGGAGTCACCGCAGAATGTGAACATCTGCAGGAGAAATTGAGGTTGATGCAATCGGAGATGGATCAGAACTTGATCAAGGTCGAGGCGATGAGCGTGGAATGGATGGGCAAATCGGCCGTGTTGGAGAACAAGGTCGCTGGGTTGGAGAGCATCGAGAGTGCTTGATCCGAAGCTTCGGCGAGGGCGACGGCCCTGGAGAACACCATCTGTGTTCTTCAATCCGAACAGGAGACGGAGAGAGCGACAGCTACTCTCATGGAGGCTAGGCTTGAGGAGCGCATCAGCGAGATTGATCAAGAGACATCGGTTCTGGGAGATCGGGTTGCAGCACTGAAGGCGGAAAATGAGCGACTGTTGGCTCAGATTGAGTCTTCCTCCACTGCCATCCCTCGCCATGCGCACGAGCTTTAGGTTTACGCCGAAGCCCAGCGGGATATATATAATAATCTGTGGGAGGCGGGTACTGTGACTGAGGCTGCCTATAGAGAAGCGCGAGTGAAAGCGCGAGAGGCTCGCATCAACTGTGGGTATGATGCGGCGACGCCTGAAGCTAATGGGGGTATGGATGATGGTAATGGAGAGCTTCTTGGAGATGGTGATGGTGATAACGGTGATGACGCCGAATGAGGAATGTTGTTCTTGCCGGTTCTTACTTTCAGTTGTTTGTCGTCTGTTGTTGTTTCTTCCCCCTTTTATTTTCATTCTTCTTCCTTCCCCCCCCCCCCCCTATTTTTTTTATCGCCGGCTTGGGCCATATGTAAGCGCCAGTAGTCCGCACAATGACTTTGTATAAAGGAGAGTCTTTTCTTCGTTATTTGGCTTGTGCTTCACCTTTATTCCATCTGTTTATGGCTTTTGGTGTGAGATAGACGCCTGTATGGCGAGTCCCGATTTTGCTTTCCTTCTGATGGATCTTGGCGTTGGAAGTATTTCGACCCAATCGACATAGTGCCTCATCATTATTCGATCGAGATCGAAATCTTCTCTTATTGGCAGAGGCCTTTGGCCTTACAGGTTATTTCGAACTTATCAAAATAGTAACCCGTCGTCGTTCGATCGAGGTCGAGCTCTTCTCTTTTTGGTGAAGGCCCTTGGCCTCAAAAGGGGTTATTTCAAACATATCGAAATAGTAACCCGTCGTCGTTCGATCGAGGTCGAACTCTTCTCTTTTTGGCGGAGGCCCTTGGCCTTAAAGGGTGTTATTTCGAACTTATGGAAATAGTAACTCGTCGTCGTTCGATCGAGGTCGAACTTTTCTCTTTTTGGTGAAGGCCCTTAGCCTTAAAGTGTGTTATTTCAAACTTATTGAAATGGTAACCCGTCGTCGTTCGATCGAGGTCGAACTCTTCTCTTTTTGGCGAAGGCCCTCAGCCTTAAAGGGTGTTATTACGAACTTACCGAAATAGTAACCCGCCGTCGTTCGATCGAGGTCGAACTCTTCTCTTTTTGGCGAAGGCCCTTGCCTTAAAGGGTGTTATTTCGAACTTATCGAAATAGTAGCCCGTCGTCGTTCGATCAAGGTCGAACTCTTCTCTTTTTGGCGAAGGCCCTCAGCCTTAAAGGGTGTTATTTCGAACTTTTCGAAATAGTAGCCCGTCGTCATTCGATCGAGGTTGAACTCTTCTCTTTTTGGCGAAGGCCCTTAGACTTAAAGGGTGTTATTTCGAACTTATCAAAATAGTAACCCGCCGTCGTTCGATAGAGGTCAAACTCTTCTCTTTCTGGTGAAGGCCCTTGGCCTTAAAGGGTGTTATTTCGAACTTATCGAAATAGTAACCCGTCGTCGTTCGATCGAGGTCGAACTTTTCTCTTTTTGGCGAAGGCCCTTAGCCTTAAAGTGTGTTATTTCGAACTTATTGAAATGGTAACCTGTCGTCGTTCGATCGAGGACGAACTCTTCTCTTTTTGGCGAAGGCCCTCAGCCTTAAAGGGTGTTATTACGAACTTACCGAAATAGTAACCCGTCGTCGTTCGATCGAGGTCGAACTCTTCTCTTTTTGGCCAAGGCCCTTGGCCTTCAAGGGTGTTATTTCGAAGTTATTGGAATAGTAGCCCGTCGTCGTTCGATCAAGGTCGAACTCTTCTCTTTTTGGCGAAGGCCCTTTGCCTTAAAGGGTGTTATTTCGAACTTATTGAAATAGTAGCCCGTCGTCGTTCGATAGAGATCGAACTCTTCTCTTTCTGGCGAAGGCCCTTAGCCTTAAAGGGTGTTATTACGAACTTACCGAAATAGTAACCCGCCGTCGTTCGATCGAGGTCGAACTCTTCTCTTTTTGGCGAAGGCCCTTGCCTTAAAGGGTGTTATTTCGAACTTATCGAAATAGTAGCCCGTCGTCGTTCGATCAAGGTCGAACTCTTCTCTTTTTGGCGAAGGCCCTCAGCCTTAAAGGGTGTTATTTCGAACTTTTCGAAATAGTAGCCCGTCGTCATTCGATCGAGGTTGAACTCTTCTCTTTTTGGCGAAGGCCCTTAGACTTAAAGGGTGTTATTTCGAACTTATCAAAATAGTAACCCGCCGTCGTTCGATAGAGGTCAAACTCTTCTCTTTCTGGTGAAGGCCCTTGGCCTTAAAGGGTGTTATTTCGAACTTATCGAAATAGTAACCCGTCGTCGTTCGATCGAGGTCGAACTTTTCTCTTTTTGGCGAAGGCCCTTAGCCTTAAAGTGTGTTATTTCGAACTTATTGAAATGGTAACCTGTCGTCGTTCGATCGAGGACGAACTCTTCTTCTTTTTGGCAAAGGCCCTTGGCCTTAAAGGGTGTTATTTCGAACTTATCAAAATAGGAACCCGTCGTCGTTGGATCCTTAAAGGGTGTTATTTCGAACTTATCGAAATAGGGTGTTATTTCGAACTTATCGAAATAGGAACCCTTCGTCCTTCGATCGAGGTTGAACTCTTCTTCTTTTTGGCGAAGGCCCTTGGCCTTAAAGGGTGTTAATTCAAACTTATCGAAATAGTAACCCGCCGTCGTTCGATCGAGGTCGAACTCTTCTCTTTTTGGCGAAGGCCCTTGCCTTAAAGGGTGTTATTTCGAACTTATGGAAATAGTAACCCGTCGTCGTTCGATCGAGGTCGAACTCTTCTTCTTTTTGGCGAAGGCCCTTGGCCTTAAAGGGTGTTATTTCGAACTTATCGAAATAGGAACCCGTCATCGTTCGTTCGAGGTCGAACTCTTCTTGTTTTTGGCGAAGGCCCTAGGACTTAAAGGGTGTTTTTTCGAGCTTATCGAAATAGGAACTCGTCGTCACTCAATCGATGTCTAACTCTTCTTCTTTTTGCCGAAGGCCAAGTTATTTCGAACTTATCTAAATAGGAACCAATCGTCGTTCGATCGAGGTCGAACTCTTCTCTTTTTGGCGAAGGCCCTCAGCCTTAAAGGGTGTTATTACGAACTTACCGAAATAGTAACCCGTCGTCGTTCGATCGAGGTCGAACTCTTCTCTTTTTGGAGAAGGCCCTTGGCCTTAAAGGGTGTTATTTCGAAGTTATCGAAATATTAGCCCGTCGTCGTTCAATCAAGGTCGAACTCTTCTCTTTTTGGCGAAGGCCCTTTGCCTTAAAGGGTGTTATTTCGAACTTATTGAAATAGAACCCGTCGTCGTTCGATCGAGGTCGAACTCTTCTTCTTTTGGGCGAAGGCCCTTGGCCTTAAAGGGTGTTATTTCGAACTTATTGAAATAGTAGCCCGTCGTCGTTCGATAGAGGTCGAACTCTTCTCTTTCTGGCGATGGACCTTAGCCTTAAAGGGTATTATTACGAACTTACCGAAATAGTAACCCGTCGTCGTTTGATCAAGGTCGAACTCTTCTCTTTTTGGCGAAGGCCCTTGCCTTAAAGGGTGTTATTTCGAACTTATCGAAATAGTAGCCCGTCGTCGTTCGATCAAGGTCGAACTCTTCTCTTTTTGGCGAAGGCCCTTAGCCTTAAAGGGTGTTATTTCAAACTTGTCGAAATAGTAGCCCGTCGTCGTTCGATCGAGGTTGAACTCTTCTCTTTTTGGCGAAGGCCCTTAGCCTTAAAGGGTGTTATTTCGAACTTATCAAAATAGTAACCCGTCGTCATTCGATAGAGGTCAAACTCTTCTCTTTCTGGTGAAGGTCCTTGGCCTTAAAGGGTGTTATTTCGAACTTATCGAAATAGTAACCCGTCGTCGTTCGATCGAGGTCTAACTCTTCTCTTTTTGGCCAAGGCCCTTTGTCACGCCCCAAAAGCCGAGGGACATGACCGGCGCTCGACCCGGTAGCCCCAGTCAAGCGGACCTGGGTGCCTTTCCTAACCCACGTGTTACCCCGTGTTTTTATTACTCATTAATCAAAGGAAATAGCCATTTATAATTAAAACACCTTTTTACAAAATATACATAACAAACATGGTTACTTAGCGTGGTTTACAACTTACATCGCCCAACATACAAAATACATATTACATAAGTTCACAACCTACATTTCCTGTCTACGGAGCCTCTAAGGATGCAAAAGGATGATACAATACTTGCCGGTAACAAGGCTCCGGCTATACCTTACACAAATACCAAAACAAGACTCTGTAATAAAAGCGGCATGAGCCACGCAGGGCCTCGAGAGGAAAGGGGCTCACCAATTCAGCTGACGGAAAGTGAAGGAGTGCTACGGTCGGTGGACTGGAGTACCTGCTATGGATCCACCTACAATCATAACACGAGTGTAGCGCCCCCGGCAAAAGGGACGTCAGTACATTTGAATTGTACTAGTATGTATGAACAAACTTTGCCCCAAGTAAACTCAAACAATACACAAGTAAATAGCAGGAATAGAATCAACAATCAAATACACATGAAAGGACCAATCAAGCCAAACAAGTTTCACAATCTCTCCTTTTTCCCCTTTCAACATTATCACATCAATGATTTCAATACCTCGGTCACCCTTATCACCACAACTCACACCTTATTACTTCGTGTTGCGGCGCCCAACCCAATCCTACCGGACAAATCACATTTCACCTTATCACCACAACCCACACCTTATTACTTCGTGTTGCGGCGCGCAACCCGATCCCACCGGACAATCACAATTCACAAACAATAACAACAACAACAACAATTCACAAAGAATTTCCATAACTATCAATACTATTTCCACCAAATACAACAGCTCATATGCATTTTAAGTCACAACGATAATTGCCCACGACAAGCCATATATGTTTTTACCACAGTTGTTTCAATTGCATCAATTACGATTTCTTTCCATCATTAGTTACACAGCTCTTACCATATGAACACATTCACACGCACACACATTTTGGTTTGTTGCCATTCACTTGCACCATTATATCGGGAGACTTAACCAAGAACACTCAAGGCATAGTAATCACAAGAATTCACAAATAGTTCACATAGGCCTCACATACCAAGTTTTTGTACGCCAAACAAAGTGACTTTACAAAGGTCAAGGTTAGCCATACATACCTGGAGCCGAATTCCCTTTTAACTTCTACTTTCAATTCACCAAACAGTCTAGCAACGTCAATCTAGTTCACAAGTTAACACATATATCTTAGAATTAAAATTCACAATTTCTACCCGAACCTATTTAGGTTATCAAACCTTCTTTTTACAATTCTTTACTCCTACCCAATTCTTCTTACTAGATTTTTGGTTTTAAAGGACATGCATGTGTATTTCAACTTTGTTTTCAAAAATCAATGCATGAGAATCCCCCTTTTTGTTTAAATATGAAAACCAATGAAAAAGGGTTGGGGATTTTACCTGCAAGAACGGAAGTGAAGACAATTACTTGAAATTCCCCGGGCCTGGGTGACTTTGAAAATCAAATTGGTGAAGATGAACTTTCTCTCTCAAGAATCCTCTCTCCCCTCTCTCTTATTTTGTTCAGAAAGTATGTTAAAATGAGGAATTGGGATGTTTTATTAAAAAGGGGGTCGGGTTTAAAATTTAGAATAATAGGAGCCCGAGTCAGGTATGCGATCGCACTTTGCGATCGCAGAGATGAAATGCGGTCCGCAGAATGGACCGCAAAAGTGCTCCAAAAATCTGATCCTACTGTTTGGGTTTGCGGCGGAAATGCGGTCCGCATACACGATTTGCGGTCGCATAATGCACCGCATTTTTGACCTCAAATTGGACTGGCATATGGACTCATTTTGCGATAGAAATGCGGTCCGCATATCAGTTATACGATCGTATAATGGACCGCATATTGACCTCAATTTTAGCCAAACCACTAACTCAATCTGCGGCAGAAATGCAGTCCGCATACTTGATTTACGACCGCATTCTGGACCGCAAAATAACACTTTCCTGGAAAACTTTGATTCTTTGATTTTTGAATGCTTAGATCAGTACAAAGGGTCCAGACCGCGAGCAAGCTCGCCACGAAGAATTTTACACATTCTTAGCACATATCCGAAACTTAACACTATGAGCTACTAGGTTTTGAGCACAAATTTTTACAGGGCTTTACACCCTTGGCTTCAAAGGGTGTTATTTCGAACTTATCGAAATAGTAGTCTTTCATCGTTCGATCGAGGTCAAACTCTTCTCTTTTTGGCGAAGGCCCTTAGCCTTAAAGGGTGTTATTTTGAACTTATGGAAATAGTAACCCGTCGTCGTTCGATAGAGGTCAAACTCTTCTCTTTCTGGCGAAGGCCCTTGGCTTTACAGGGTGTTATTTCGAACTTATCGAAATAGTAACCCGTCATCGTTCGATCGAGGTCGAACTCTTCTCTTTTTGGCGAAGGCCCTTGGCCTCAAAGGGTGCTATTTCGAACTTATCGAAATAGTAGTCTTTCGTCATTCAATCGAGGTCAAACTCTTCTCTTTCTGGCGAAGGCCCTTAGCCTTAAAGGGTGTTATTTCGAACTTATGGAAATAGTAACCCGTCGTCGTTCGATCGAGGTCGAACTCTTCTCTTTCTAGTGAAGGCCATTGGTCTTAAAGGGTTTTATTTCAAACTTATCGAAATAGTAACCCGTCGCCGTTCGACCGAGGTCGAACTCTTCTCTTTTTGACGAAGGCCCTTGGCCTCAAAGGGTGTTATTTCGAACTTATCGAAATAGTAACCCGTCATCGTTCGATCGAGGTTGAACTCTTCTCTTTTTGGCGAAGGCCCTTGTCCTCAAAAGGGTATTGTTTCTAACTTATCAAAATAGTAGCCCATCATCGTTCGATCGAGGTCGAACTCTTCTCTTTTTGGCGAAGGACCTTGGCCTTAAAGGGTGTTATTTCGAACTTATCGAAATAGTAGCCCATCGTCATTTGATCGAGGTCGAAATCTTCTCTTTTTGGCGAAGGCCCTTAGCCTTAAAGGGTGTTATTTAGAACTTATCTAAATAGTAACCCGTCGTCGTTCGATCGAGGTCGAGCTCTTGTCTTTTTGGCGAAGGCCCTTGGCCTTAAAGGGTGTTATTTCGAACTTATCGAAATAGTAACCCGTCGTCGTTCGATCTAGGTCGAACTCTTCTATTTTTGGTGAAGGCCCTTGGCCTTAAAGGGTGTTATTTCGAACTTATCGAAATGGTAACCCGTCGTTAGTCCCAGTTTTTGGAGAGCCAGATATCTTCTGGGTCCCAGTCCGTTTGACATTGCTTGTAACGGAGGGTACATCGTTGGAGAATGTGAAACGTTGTTGTTTCCTTAGGTTCACTCTGCGCACAAATTGTGGTTTCCTTGTCTGGCTCCTGTTTTCCGGCTCGGAGATATCACCGGCGAGCGGTATCACAGTTGTTTTGCGGTAGTTTTTCATCCTTTAGTTGAGATATATATTATTTTTTTTGTTCGCCTGCGCGGCCATTGTATTCCTACTTGAGCAGAGATTAGGAGGCGAGTTAGAATGAAACTTTCCTTTCCCCCGTCTGGTGGTCCGATGGGAGAGAAAATGGGTAACATCGCTCGCCTTGTTTGGCATATCGATGGTTGATGGGGTGAAAGCTTCTGGGCTTGATAATTTTTTTCGGCTCTCCTCCCCCTACTGCGCTGCTCCTTTGTCTCGCGCGGGTTGGATTTTTCCTTCGCTCTCCTTTTGGTGAGCGATCGTATATCTTGTCTTTGATCTGGGAGAGACTAGGAAATTTCACTAAGAAATCCTCACAAGCGGCGCCAAATTGTTTGACTCAAAAGTTATTGAAACCCTTTTGAACAAATCAATCAAAGATGAAAGGGAAAATCTTAGTTAGACATAATAAACATCAAATCAAAGAGCTAGCAGCATGAATCATACACAAGATGAAGAGAATGTAAATAATCTTATTGAGATTTAATGCTATGTTTCCCATCAATGGATGAGGAGACTACTTTACACGTTTTCCTAAGGATTTATGAATCTTTTTCAAGAGTATTGGAAGAGAGTTGTTTGGCCATTCGCCAAGAGAGAGAAGGAGCAGCCCCCCTCGTTAAAAGCCTTCCCTTGCTATATATAGTTATGGCACCCTTGCCCTTTGTTGGGCCCATGTCTTCTTGCCTCCAATGTGTCTTAGCCGCACTTTTAGGCGTCTCCCTTGCTGACTCGTTGGATGTCAGGGAGGAGATATGGAGTGGGCTATATTGTTTGTTACTGCCAGATTATTTAGGCGAGACGTTGGTCCGCTTAGTCGCACTGGTCAGATTTTGACCAATACAAATATAATTCAAAATCTGTAAATGCAATAACATATTTTTTGTGCATATACAAATATATCAGCAAGCATTCTTTACATGAATGATATGGTAAAATTCTTTAATATAGTTGGGTTCCCTATTCAACTTGCTCATTTTTTAAATACTCAATCGGTATTTGTGAGATTTTTGTATATGTCACGCCTTTGGAAACTTAATATTTTTCAGTTGAATATGTAAGAAAAGATAAATGTACTGTAAATGTGCAACAAACAACAACGTAACAAAAGTGTTACTTACCTTGACAATTATTCATAGAATTGATAAGCATGGTCTTTAATCTTTTTACCCATGGCAGAAACCCCATATGATATTAGATAACTGTATTATGAATATACGGAAAAGGGCCAAAACTACCTCTAAAGTATCGGATTTGGTACAAAAATGCCCTCCGTCCACCTATTTGAGTAAAAATGCCCATGCCGTTTTCTTTCTGGCTCAACCTTACCCCTTTTCTGACGGCACTTATTATTATTTTTTTTTTTTGTAAAATAAAAAAGCTTATTATCCACATGTTAGCACTTTAGTGGCCTAACTTAAACCTTATCCCAGATATACAAACCCACCCACCCCAAATATTTTTTTTAAACCTCATCTTCTGCTTAAATTTAAGTTTCCACCTTCGGCTCCGGCAATATTACCGGCAGAACCTCTTGTTTCGTTTTTTCTTTAAATTTTGGTTATCTTTGGCTCTCTCGTTTTATCACCTCAACACACAATTACACACATTCATCTTTCCAAATTATTTTTTATTGGAATTAGAAGGATCAGAGAAAACTAGAATCGACAAAGAAGAACAATAGATTCTCCTCTTCAATTGTTAAAAAATCTCCATTATTAATAGTTCCAAATATATAGATAGCCCATGTCGACAAAGCAATAATCATATATAAGACATTATAAAGACTCACTGCATTGAAGCTTTCTTACATAGAAAATTTTCTTCAATTAACAACCACAACTGAGGCTAGGGACATAACATATCACTTTTTGTTTGAAAAATTTGTTGCATAACTCCGCAAAATTGAAGTGGAAGTGTTATTTGGATGTATTTTTCTAAAGTAGGGGTATCGAGAATTAATTAATGTGAAAAGGAAGGGTGGTTATATCTGGTTCGCTCCAATCAGTTTGGCCTTCAATATTCACGAAAACAATACTTTGTTCTTCATGTTCATCTTCTTAAGAAAAAAGGGAAACAAGAATAGGGCAAGGTGGGTTTAGCTCTTTAGCCCGTTTTGGGCGGGTTGAGTTAAAATTCAGTTATGGATGATTTTTTTCTTTTTAATTTGGAGATAGCTTAATTTTGGGCCAATCAGATTACGCCACATAATAAGTAAATATTCAATTATTTTATTTCCAGAGGACTGTTAGTTTTAAGGGCAAACTTGGGCCAAAAAGAAAACGTCAGGGGCATTTTTATTCAAATAGGTGGACGGAGGATATTTTTGTACCAAATCCGATACTTCAAGGGCAGTTTTGACCCTTTTCCAATGAATATATAAGCATTTGTAAGACCATGTTAATTAGTTTAACTTTATAATGAAA
The DNA here is from genome assembly GCF_001879085.1 of Nicotiana attenuata. Classification (NCBI taxonomy): domain Eukaryota; kingdom Viridiplantae; phylum Streptophyta; class Magnoliopsida; order Solanales; family Solanaceae; genus Nicotiana; species Nicotiana attenuata. The sequence goes on from NW_017670960.1 coordinate 356,225, forward strand.
ATAATTAAAAAAAAAAAAGGTTAATAGCGGTACCTTTAACTAAACCATCATATACTATACTATATTCCTAACTCTGCATGTCCATAAACAAACAAGCCTCCAGTCTTCGTGCATAGAGGACAACTTTCTTGACGCAATGTACATCAGGCTTGCCTAGGCTAACATAAGAAAGATTAATTAGAACAGAAGTGTAACGACTCGACCGGTCGTTTTGAGCCTTAGCGCGTCGTTCCGCAATTTGAGGCCATGAGCAGCTTCAATTCAAGCATTATGACTTGTACGCATGGTCGGAATTAAATTTTGGGAAGTTCGGAGTTGACTTGGAGAGGAAATTCTTATTTTGGAAGCTTTAAGTTGAGAGAATCAACTAGGATTGAATTTCAGAGTAAACGACCTCGAAATCGGGATCTGAAAGATCCACTAGGTCCATATGATAATTTCGGACTTGGGCGTATGCCCGGGTCGGGTTTTGGGTGACCCGGGAGCGTTTTGGCGCCTATTGTGGAAGTTAGCATTTTGGAAGAAATTTCATAAGTTTGGTTGAAGTGCATTTCAGTGTTATGATGTCCGTTTGGTATTTCGAGTCTGGGAGTAGCTCCGTATGGTGATTCTGGAGTTGGAAGCGCGATCGAAAGTGAATTCGGATGCCCGTGGGTCATTTTGGGGTCATTTGGCTAAAGATAGAAATTTGAAGGTTTTTAAGAAGTTTGACCGGAGGTGGACTTTTTGATATCAGGGTCGGAATCCGATTCCGAAAGTTGGAGTCTGTAATGTCGAATATGACTTGTGTGCAAAATTTGAAGTCAATCGGACGTGATTTGATAGGTTTAAACATCGGAAGTAGAAGTTTGAAATTCTAAAGTTCATAAAGCTTGGATTGGAGGTCGATTCGTGGTTTTAGTGTTGCTGATATGATTTGAGTCCTCGAGCAAGTCCGTAATGTATTTTGGGACTGGTTGGTGATGATAGGCTATAATTGCATATTTTAGTCGCTTATTACACTCGAATTTACTGCACTTTAATTGAGTTTGCGCTTTAATCGCTAGTGTTTTGCACTAATTGGGTGTTTTATGCCTTGTAGGTGTGATTCCGAGCTATATAGATGTTATGGAATGAATTTAAGTGATTTGAAGCTTTGAAGTCTGAGTAAAAGCTCAAGGAATTAAGCCGAGATCGTGTTCGGAGGTCAAATTTGATAATTAAGTACGAACGAAGACTTGAGGAAGCATAACTTTTTGCTCAGAACTCCATTTGGGCTCCACAATATATGGTTGGAAAGCTAACTCAAAGGGCTACAACTTTCATGTTTTACGTTTTTCCAAATTCCAAACGGAACACGACCGCGGCAGAACCGCGGTAGAAGATGGTCGCGGACAACTGAAGAATCAGAGGGCATGTTTGGCCGCGGTTCCACCGCGACCGCGGCAAAACCGCGGCAGGAAGCGAAAATTTCAGGGACTAAAGTGCAAAACATGGGATTTTAAGTCCTATACCCTATATTAAACAAAGGAGGCCGGCCAAGAACAAAAAGGGGACATATTTTGGACACAAATTAGACCTAAGGAGGAGAAGAGACACTACTTTAGGGTTAGACAACACCCTTGGAGGCAAGAACACATTGGGGAGCAAAGCGGAGAATTCTTCTACGAGTTTTTCCTTCCTCTTCCTATTTTTCATTGTTGGTTATGACTTTTAGTATTGTAGTTTTACATACTATTATGAATAGCTAATTTGTTATCTAGAGTTTTGATAAAACCTTTTGTAGGATAAATTCTTGTTATGTTTTTATATAATTGAGCCATAACTTTTCTCTATTTGTTCAACTACATTTATATTGTGGTTGGTTGAAGAGCTCTCAATTAGCTGTGCCTATTTGATATGCATAACTCGGGAGAGAGTGCATATTTAGGTAATTGTTAAACAACACCACTCCCAGAGTATATGAGGGATCAATAACCGAAGGTTTAAAGGCGGGATTAGGGATAACGAAGCCTTGGGTGCGATCTGAAGTGAGCTGTATTAAAAGCCAGCTAGCGTAGCTCGGGAGAGTGTGTCTAGTAAATTGTCGTAATTACTCGGGAGAGATTTACGGTAATAAGAGTGCTCACGATCGGTAGAGAATACTTAGGCGAAATTATAGAAGACATAGCGAGAAGGATTCCGGCAACTGGGGAAATCATAACTCTAGACCTCCTTAATCTTTTCTCTAACCCTCAATATCTTTAGTTGTTAATTCACTATTTTAATTTGTAAGTTAAGTAGTTAAACACAAGAATCTTAATATCTATAAGTTAGGAATTGTTCAAGCTTGTCTTCTTAGTGATAGTGAACAGCTGTAGCTAAGCCTTAGTTCTCTGTGGGATTCGACTCCGGACTTGTAGACCGGATTATATTTGCAGCGACCGCATTGTCCTTTTTATAAGGCATAGTTGGGCGTGATCAAATTTTGGCGCCGTTGCCGGGGAACTAACGGTGTAGTTGTAGCTGTATATATTGCTAGGGTTCAAGTTTGAACTTTTAGTTTGTTTTATTTTTTTTGTATTTTTTTTATAACTATAGATTTGAGAAACATGGCATATTGGAATTATGGAAATTTAGGTGTAGATAATTCTACTATTGATCTCCATACATATTGTGAAGGAAACCACGCGTGGCAAAATTTTCAAAACGTTCCTAAGAGCGAGTTATGTGCACCAACTCAATCTTATTTGTGGAATGTGTGTGATGTGTGTGGTGGTAAAATGGTCACCTTCATGGTTGTGCTTATATTTCTTATTTTCCCCCAACCCCTTACTACGACGGTTCCACCTTTTCTTGTGAAGTTAATAGGAACAAAGAACCTGGGAATGCGGACCTGAAGGAGATCAAGGATATGCTAAAGTGTCTTCTTGGTGATAGTGAACAGCTGTAGCTAAACCTTAGTTCTCTGTGGGATTCGACTCCGGACTTGTAAACCGAATTATATTTGCAACGACCGCTTAGTCCTTTTTATAAGGCATAGTTGGGCGTGATCAGTTGGTACGATTGGTTGGGGTCCCGGGGGCCTCGGGTGGATTCCGGGTGGTTAACGGATCGAAAATAGAATTTTCGGAAGACTGAAGTTGCTGGTTGCTGGTATAACCGCATCTCCGAGAATTGGGCCGCAGGTGCGGAGCCGCAGAAGCGGCCAGAGGAGCCGCAGATGCGGTTTGGACCAGAAGTGAAGGGGACTGTATATGCGGTCAAGCAGCCGCAGAAGCGGGACCGCACCTGCGGCGTTCGAATCGCAAAAGCGGAAGGGAGGGCCTGGTGAGTATCCGCAGAAGCGGTAGAAGTGCCGCACCTGCGGAACCGCAGAAGCGGTCAAGGGACCGCAGGTGCGGAAGTGCTGGAGACAGAATGGTTCTTTTAAAAATTGGGGGTTTGGTCATTTTCCCCCATTTTTCATTGGGTATGGACGACTTTGGAGAGCTTCAAGTGGGATTTTTCATCATCAACAACAAGGTAAGCTAATCCCACCTATCTTGAGTTAAATATATCGATTATGTATGGATTTTAGCATGTAAATTGGTAGAAATTTGAGGGTTTGAGGAAAACCTAGAAAATTGATATTCTTGGAATTTGACCACGATTTTGGGTATGAAATTGAGAGTAAATTATATATATGAGTTCGTGGAGTCATGGGTAAGCTTAATCTTCGAAAATTTTCAGAATCCGGGCATGTGGGCCCGAGTGCGATTTTGTCAACTTTTCTATCGGGGTTAGGAATTGTTATAAATTGGATTAATATGAGTAGTTTATCGTATATTAATGAATTTTCATAATCATTGGCTAGTTTTGGAGCATTTAGCATCGATCCAAGTCTTTGGAAGGGCGTGGAATGCTAGTTATGGATCTTCGGAGCGAGGTGAGTATCCTTTCTAACCTTGTAAGAGGGAATTATCCCCATAGGTAAAATAATTGGTTATGTGCTCCCATTTGTAGGGGGCTAGGTACGCACGAGGTGACGAGAGTCCGTGCGTAGCTACTAATATGTGTAAGTCCGGGTAGTCTAGGACCCAAAAGCATGCTATACTTGGAATAATTGTAATCTAATTGATAGTTGACTTTCTTAAATCCTACCGAATTGGTAAATGAATTTCTACGAGGATTAAACTTTATTTTCGTAAATCATTAAAAGAGAATTGACTTCTAATGGGATAAATGTTCCCTGTAAAATTCTTAATTTGCTGTTTGAGCATGTATTTCTATGTGTACCTGCGTCGCATGTATGGTACGCGAGCAGGGTGATTGTTTATTAAAAATTTGACTGCGTCGCATGTATGATTGCGAGCGGGGTAATAGATGCATCTATGGTTCGGGTCGCTCGACCCTCGGCAGTGCACATTTTACATTTATGTCGGATCGGGCCAAAAACCTCGGCATGAGTTGCGCATGTTTGAATTGCCTGTCTTGAGAGTTATTGATATTGTCATCTGCTCTCCCCGACTTGAGATCATTGTCAATTAATGGATTATGAATCCGGAGACTTTTAATAAAAAGGAACTTTTACCTGTTTAGTAATTCATTTGAATCTACTGTTGTCCTTAATAAATTCGTGAGTCATCGCTTTAATAATATTATTATTTGACCATTAGTAAGTGTCGAAGTTGCCATCTCGTCTCTACTTCTTCGAGATTAGGCAGGATAATTACTGAGTACACGTTGTTTTCGTACTCATGCTACACTTGCTGTGCATTTTGTTGCACAGGTACAGGTATTTCTATTGGCCCATGGGGCGTAGCAGCACGGGCGACCCGGAGACTAGGTGAGTTGTATTTCCTCGAGGCGACCCACAGCTAGTATAGTCTCTCTCAGAATTATATATACTTTCTGTCCATTTGCGTTCCGGACAGCTGTTGTACTTTATTCAAATTCTTAGAAAATGCTCATGTACTTGTGACACCGGGTTCTGGGATGGTTATGAAGCATTTTGTATTAATTGCTTATCATTTAATTTGAATTGAAGTAATTATCTTTTTATTTGTAAATTTGGAGGAAAGTCCTAGATTTCAAGAGTAATAAAACGAGAATTTAATTAAGTAATTTGGTTGGCTTGCCTGACAGTGGTGTCCGGCGCTATCACGACCCTTAGTGGATTTTGGGTCGTGACAAGAAGATATCTATCGATAAGAGGATGTTAAAAGGTGCTGGATGACTGAAGAAAGATTAATTAGTACAAACGATCATGCATTCATTTATTTTCAAATAAAATTTAAAACTTACCAAACTGCATAAATTATTAGGCAAGTCCATGAAAGATGACAATTCCATAACGACTTTAATTTTTAATCTTCTTGTTATTTATTCCCTTTGATTGTTTCGTTTCATACCGTCCATCCCAAAATCTTCTCATGCAAATTTTTATTACGAAATTTTCAAAAGATCTGCTTCTTTCTCCTGATATATACTTGTTCATCTCTTTACACCATCAGCTCTTGTATAAATTGAGAGGACCGCAAGAAAAAAAATAGTACAAAATTTTCTAGAAGTCTGCTTCTTTCTCCTAATATCTACTTTTACCATCTCAAAACACTCATCAAATCTTTTATAAATTGAGGGGAGAGACTACATAAGGAAAAGAAAAAGATAAAAAAAACTTACCCAAATCCTTATTTGAAATTCCAAGTGAACACACAATTTTGTTTTACCATGCCCATGAATTTCGAATGCTTAATGTTGTTATTGTTGCGTTTTTATTAAAGGGTGTGAATGAATTTCGGTATGCTTAATGTTGTTATTGTTGCATTTTTATTAAGAGGTGTGAATGGTGTCACGACCCAAAATCCACTAAGGATCGTGATGGCGCCGGACACTGCTATCAGCCAAGCCAACCAATTTACTTAATCAAATTCTCGTTTTATTTCTTTTAAAAATCTAGGATTTTCCTTCAAATTTAGCAATTTAAAAGATAATTGTCTCAAATCAGATTTAAATAATAAGCAGTTCAATGCAAAATACTTCAAACCATCCCAGAACCCGGTGTCACAAATGCATGAGCATCTACAGATAAGGAAATAAAATACAACATCCGTCCGAAATACAGTGGACAAGAAATAAATACAATACACTGGAAGGGACTACACTAGCTGCAGGTCGCCTCGAATAATGCAACTCACCTAGTCCCAGAATCATCCGCGCTGCTACGCCCAGTAGGCCACAAGGGTTATATATACCTGTCCAACAAAAATGCACAGAAGTGTAGTATGAGTATGAAAACAACGTGTACTCAATGAGTATCCCGCCTAACCTCGAAGAAGTAGAGACGAGATGGTCGACTTCGACACTTACTAATGGTCCAATAGTGAGGTCAGTATTACATTAAATTATGGATTTCTATAAACATGATTTTAGTCCAAATAGGAGGAAACAAGTAAACAATTAATTCTTTTATAGAAAATCGTCAAAATTCCTTTTTGTAACTATCCAAATAACTTCAAGCCATGAAGAGGCAATAATAACTTAATTAATTTCAAGGCAGCAATACAAGCATGCGCACATCATGCCGAGGCGACGGCCCGTTCCAACAGAAATGTAAACTGTGCACTTGCCGAGGGTCGACGGTGCGCCTATAGATGCATCTATTACCCCGCTCACAAACAAACCTGCGACGCGGTCAACATAAAATAAACACACACCCTGCTCGCGAATCATGCATGCGACGCAGGCACGCATAGAGATACATGCTCAAACAATCAATCAAGATTTACCGGGGGACATTATCCAAATAAAACAAATTTCTCTTTTAACAATTCAGGAAAATGACGTTTAATCCCTTTTTAAATTCATTTACTAATCCAAGGTGATTTAAGCAATTCAAGCTATCAAAGGGGTTCATAAATAATCCAAGTATAACATGCTGTGGGTCCTAACTACCCGGACAATAGCATAATTGTAGCTACGCACGGACTCCCGTCACCTCGTGCGTATGTAGCCCCCGCAATTAGGAGCACATAATCAATTATTTCACCTATGGGGACAATTCCCTCTAACAAGGTTAGAAAGGAGACTCACCTCGCTCCGAAGATCCATAACCGGCATTCCACGCCCTTCCGAAGACTCTAGTTGATGCACCACGCTCCAAAACTAGCCAACGATAACGCAAATCCATTAATATATGCTCAATTATTCGTTACAATCTAATTTATAGCAATTCCTAACTCCGGTCGAAAAGTTGACCAAAACGCCCTCAGGCCCACGTGCCCGGAATCCGAAATTTTTCGAAGATAAAAACTATCCATGACCTTAGAAACTCAAATATATAATTTTTACTAAATTCTATACTCAATATCGTGGTTAAATTCCAAGAATTCTAGGTCTTTCTACCAAAACCCCCAAATTTCTACTAGTTTACATGCTAAAATCCTTATATAATTGATGCATTTAACTCAAAATAGGTGGGGATAACTTACCTTATCATTGATGACGAAATCCCTTCTTGGAGCCCTTCAAAAATCGCCCCAAGCCATGAAAAATATGAGAGAAATGAACTCAACCCCGATTTTAAACAACCATTCTGCCCCAGCTATTTTCGCTTCTGCGAAAATATTTTCGCTTCCGCCGTCCCGCTTTTGCGGACAAAATGCCGCTTCTGCGGACACTGGGCTCCAGCCCAATTTTCGCTTCTGCGGACGGCCCACCGCTTCTGCGGTTCCGCTTTTGCGGATCTAGGGCCGCTTCTGCGGTCCTGGGCTGCTTCACATCCAACTGCTTCTGCGGCTTCTTCCTCGCTTCTGCGGGTCCGCTTCTGCGGTCCCAAATCCGCAAAAGCGGAAATACCAGAAGCAGCAGCTCCAGCCCTTCTTCAAACTCCGAATTCGATCCGTTAGCCACCCGGAATCCACCCGAGGCCCCCGGGACCCCAACCAATCATACCAACCAGTCCCATAACACATTACGGACTTGCTCGAGGCCTCAAATCACATCAAACCACACGAAAATCATGAATTACACCCTGATTCAAGCTTCATGAACATTAGAACTTCCAACTTCTACTTTCGATGCTTAAACCTATCAAATCAAGTCCGATTGACCTAAAATTTTGCACACAAGTCATATTCGTCATTACGGACCTACTCCAACTTTCGGAATCGGAATCCGACCCCGATATCAAAAAGTCAACTCTCGGTCAAACTTCCCAGAAACTTTCAAATTTCTATCTTTAGCCAAATGACTCCAAAATGACCCACGGACCTCCGAATTCACTTCCGATCGCGCTCCCAACTCCAGAATCACCATATAGAGCTGCTCCAAGACTCGGAATCCCAAACGGACATCGATAACACTGAAATTCACTTCAAGCAAAACTAATGAAATTTCCTTCCAAAATGCTAACTTCCACAATAGGCGCCAAAACGCTCCCGGGCTATCCAAAACCCGAACCGGGCATACGCCCAAGTCCGAAATCATCATACGAACCTACCGGAACCTTCTGATCCCGATTCTGAGGTCGTTTACTTAAAATTCCAATCCTAGTTCATTCTTTCAACTTTAAGCTTCCGAAATGAGAATTCTCTTTCCAAATCAACACTGGACTTCCCGAAATTCAATTCCGACCACGCGTACAAGTCATAATACCTGAAATGAAGCTCTTCATGGCCCCAGACCGTTGAGCGACGCGCTAGAGCTCAAAGCGACCGGTCGGGTCGTTACAAATGGGAAATGGAAGAGGCACCTTTTAGATTGCACCTCTCCATATCACCCTTCCTTTGTCTATAAATTTAGAGGCTTGGCTTCATTTTTTAGACATGAAATCAGACAAGGAAAATCTGAAATCTTCTCCCCTCTTTTATACATTGTTGCATTATTTTCTAAATAAACATAAGTGCCAAGTGTGATTTGCTCCGTTTGTTGAGTTCAATGAAGTTCTGTGATTTGAAGTGCCGCTATCACAGAATAGTTATTCCATTCTATCCTGGGAGGAATAAATCCGTATACCTTGGGCAACAGTGAGGGGATTAAATTTCTTAAGGACACACTGTGCATTCAGTGGGCTCGAAATTATTTTACGTTTTATTTATTGAACTAACGTTTGTTTACTTTTCTGATTTTGAAAACAGAAATACCAACAATCGTAAGGAATTTAATTTTAATGGTCGATAGCAGAAAAAGAAAAAGACTTGAAGTGGAAGTCAGTCTATCAAATGATGAAGCAATTTATTTTGTTTTTATTGCAAAGTTAGTTGATGCTATTCGTTAGAAGTGATTAATGTCACTGAGTTTAAGTACGAGATGTTTGCTGCATATTGTCAGTTACATGATTGTCATGGGAAAGCGAAAGCAAACAAACGAAGGGATTCAGAAAATTCAAATTCATCAAGGAAGAAACTTTAAGATAAGTTTCAGATTCTTTAAATCTTGAATGTTCATGGAATAGCATTGTTATGTATTTTCTTAATGCTTCTGGCACTCCCTCCCCCCATATCTTTAGTTGCCAAGAAGTGTCGAAAATACGAGGACTATAAAGTGTGCAAACTGAACCACTTGAATTTATGTTGGAAAACGCGAAAGCATCGAATTGACTCATGCGTAAAAACAGAGAATATATTCCCTTGGTTTGTTGAAAATTACATCATCAAATTGGAGTTTGATTTCCAGTATTCCCATTTAAGTGATTCATGTTTGTCAATTCCATTTTGTTGAGTCTGTGCTACAACATATATCTAAACATGTTGTCTATTGGAGTTTCAAAATTGGGGTATGGATATTGGAGATTATAGCAATGGTTGACAGTTATCCAATGAATCAGAAACGCCAATAATTCTCTTCGGGAAAAACAAAATTAAACTTGAAAGGGTGCAAAAGAAAAGGTTGTACCTAAAACCAAAAACGACTATGATTTTGATGTGGGTCAAATTCAAAATAGTGAAGTAAGAAGAAAGTGACCAAAATCGGGTTCTATTTCTTAACCTTACCTATTACTTATTAAATTTCGATCCTTTACCTAGTTTTTAGTGAAATTTATTTTCATAAATATTAGGATAGATATGTATAATGTGATGATCTCATATTATAAATCTAGAAATTGCTTGCATGATTTGGAATAATGTATTATTAAAGGTTAATTTTATTATTCCTTGACCAAATGAATAAAATTTGGTAACATGCATAAATATTTGTGGATGATTATTTTTCAAGGTTGTAAGCAAAAATTTAGGCTTACATTGATACTTGAAAGTATTTTTGAGATCATGAATATGTAATATGTAAAGAAGAACATATATGTGTTTGCTTAGAGAAAAAGAAGAACTATTGAACTCTTTAAATACTATAATGGTTTAGTTGGAAAACCATTTGAAGAGATAAAATCTTTGTGATTTTCTATTCTTATTTTGGAGAGTAAAAACTTCGTGATTTTCTACTCCTGCTTCGAGATTAAAATATGCGTGATTTTGTACTCGATTGTTGAGATTAAAGTCTTTATGACTTTCTATTCATTTGTCGGAAATTAAAGTCTAAGTGACTTTATACTCGTTTTGGAGATTTAAATCTTAGTGATTTTCTACTCCAATTTATTATTCGGTTTGAAGATTAAAAACTTCACCGGTTATTAAATTTGATTGTGCCACATATTATTCGGTTTGAAGATTAAAAACTTCACCGTTTATTTGATCTAGTTGTATCAGATGTTAGTCGGTTAGAAGATTAAAAACTTCACCGTTTATTAACTCTGAATGTGTCAGATTGGTTTGAAGATTAAAAACTTCACCGTTTATTAATTCTGGCTCTGTTGTGACACAAACACAAGTTCATGTGGTTGGCTCTACAAAGTAATATGGGCGGTGAATGTGAATCTCCTTTTGAAAAATATGTTTGCAATATGATGTTATTCATCAAACAACGACCACATACACGCCCCAATCGAATGAGATTGTGGAAAGAAAGAGTCAATGATTAAAATGATGAATGCTATGTTGGTAAGTTCTAGTTCACCCCAGAACTTGTGGGGCAAACTATTCTTACAGTTAACTGAATACTTATTCACGTTCCCCATAGCAAGACGCAATCCATTCCATATGAAAAATAGAAAGGAAGAAAACTGAACTTGAAATATTTCCAAGTGTGGGGGGTATTTGCGTAAAGTGTAGGTTCTTAAACCCAAAAGGATAAAAGTCAGATCGAAAAATGTTGATTGCGTTTTCATAAGATATGCAACAAATAGTAAGGCATATCGTTTTCTGATTCATAAATCAAAAAAATTCCGATATTCATATTAATACGGTTATCGAATCAGATAATTCTGAGTTCTTTGAGAATATTTGTCCGTATAAAAAGGAATGTGTGTCGTCTAGTGAAATATCTAAGTGAAATTGGGAAGAAGCAAAGGAAAGTACGTTGAATTAGAAAATTCCAAGATGTAGTAAACGTCAAAGGATAATTACTTTCTTTGGACCGAATTTTCTGACATTCTTGTTGGAAAATGAGCCTCAAACGTTTAAAGAAATATTGTCTTCCTCGGAAGCACAATATTTGAAGAGGCAGTCAATAGTGAGATAGAATCCATATTAAGTAATCCTACTTGGGAATTAGTTGATCTTCCTCCAGGAAATAAACCTTTGCGTTCTACATGGATTTTCATAAAGGAAATGAAAGTTGATGGTACTATTGACAAATATAAAGTAAGATTAATTGTCAAATAATTTAGACAACGAGAAGGTCTTGATTATATTGATACATACTCGCCGGTAACGAGGATTACATCTACTCGGGTGTTAATAGCGTTAGCCGCCGTGTATGGCCTTGAAATCCATCAGATGAACTTAAAGAAAACCTTCTTAAATGGAGATTTGGAGGAAGAAATTTACATGGAACAACCTGAAGGGTTCGTGGTTCCTGAAAAAGAAAAGTAAGTGTGTTGACTTGTTAAGTCACTTTACAGACTAAGACAAGCACCCAAACAAGGACATGCGAGATTTGACCAAATAATATAGTCAAATGATTTCAAAAATTAATAAGTGTAAACACATGTGTTTACGTTAAGAATACTTCAAATCATATAGTCATTATTTGATTATATGTAGATGATATGTTGATGAAATATTTAAAATGTGGGGGCTTTTAGCTTATGCATGACAAAAGCCAATGTTAGACGTAATGTCTAAATGATATAATTTTTTAACCCCATTGATATAGTAGTTGGTAAATTCATCAGTTGTTTAGTCTTAATGAAGACTAGTTGATGAAACTACTAATTCGGAAGTTGGTCACGTGCCTATCTTGAAAGATCATTTTCTTTATTGAAAATTTATATTGTTTAGTTCTTTTATGAATGATGTCACTTTGAAGGTTGTGACTTTTCATAGAAAGATGTGTTTGTATGTTTTGTATAAACATGACCGTTCATGAACGAACGTATTAATATGTTGGTCTATAATGAGGTGAACCAACCGGTGAACATGATCAAAATTGTTGCAAGTTGGATTTGTTTCATGAATGAAGGTGCTATAATTTGCATATCATATAGACGTATGAATTAATAGCATACAAATGCTTGAAAATGGCGGAATAATTGCGAAATGTGTTATATATTGAAAAGTTGTGGCCACAACTGATGCCAATCATTCCAGCTGTTGTTATAATTACTACATTAAGTGTAGTCAATAATCTGATATGCAATCGAAAGTCGAGACGTATTGGTCTACAACATAAGAAAGTTTGCATTTGAACTTTCATAACAATGAAACGAGTTTTGAAGTATTTGAAATATACTCCAAATTATGCTTTGAACTACAATAAGTATCCCGCGATAATATAGGGGTATAGTGATGCAAATTAGATCACCGGTTCAACGATTCTAAACAGTCGGTGGAGGAGCGATGTCTTGGAAATCGTCCACACAAATGTGTATTGACCACTCTACAGTGGAGGCTGAGTTTATAGCCTTAGACAAGGCCGGTAAAGAAGTTGAACGGCTCCAGAATTTCTTGGAAGATATTCCATTTTGGCTAAACCTTTGGCACCTATGTGTATACATCGTGATAGTCAAATGGTAATAGGCAGGGCACGGAGCGTAATATATAACGGAAAATCTCGTCACATTCGACGGAGATACAATACCGTTAGACAACTACTCTCTAGTAGTGTTATCACGATTAACTACGTAAAGTCAAGAGATAACGTGTCGGATCCACTTACAAAAGGCCTATCTAGAGAGGCAGTTGAAATATCATTAAAGGGAATCGGGCTAAGGCCTAGGACAAGTCATCATGGCGGTAACTCTACCTAGCAGAGTGGAGATCCCAAGAGCTAAGTTCAAAGAGATCAAACAAAGTTATGAATGACGGTTCAATATTGTCAAATATCTCAACCCATTCTCGTGATGAAGACAATGTTCATAAATCAAGGTAAAGCATTAAGGCTTTTTGATGAGTCAATAAAGCCTAAAGCTTTTTAATGATTTTCTAAGTCTTGGGGGATATGACCAGATAGTGTGTCTATAGGATTACACGTTTAGAAATCACCCATGTGAGTGTTAAGTATAAGCCGCTTTAAGGGAATGAAAGTAAAGGCCCATTCTCTAAGCACTCATGAAACCAGGCGGTGTTGATGGCTGAAACGAACACAACCGTGAGTACCAAAGACGGTTAAGGGTTAATTGTGTGACTTATGGTTGTCTAGGTATACACCAAAGTTCATCGGTTCAAAGATATGAAATCTACCGATTGACTGGCTATATCCGACATAAGTTCACTACAGAAAGTTCAAAGGGAAACCTACTTATCCAGATGCAATTAATCCTTATTTGTGAATCACACAGTATTTTCATGCATGTTTTTCCTCATATGACCATTCCCCATTCATGTGGGGGATTGTTGCGTTTTTATTAAGGGGTGTGAATGGGAAATGGAAGAGGCACCTTTTAGATTGCACCTCTTCATATCACCCTTCCTTTGTCTATAAATTTAGAGGCTTGGCTTCATTTTTTAGACATGAAATCAGACAAGGAAAATCTGAAATCTTCTCCCCTCTTTTATACATTGTTGTATTATTTTCTAAATAAACATAAGTGCCAAGTGTGATTTGTTCCGTTTGTTGAGTTCGCTGAAGTTCTGTGATTTCAAGTTCCACTATCACAGAATAGTTATTCCGTTCTATCCTGGGAGGAATTAATCCGTATACCTTGGGCAAAAGTGAGGGGATTAAATTTCTTAAGGACACACTGTGCATTCAATGGGCTCGGAATTATTTTACGTTTTGTTTATTGAACTAACGTTTGTTTACTTTTCTGATTTTGAAAACAGAAATACCAACAGTTATTTATGACTCCCAACCCAATACCAAATATATCAACAATAAAGAAGTCTTTTCAAGGATTTAGATTTGTGAGGTGTGGGTATGAACTATGGAGAAGTGGCAATCGTAAAGAAAAGAAAGTTTCAACGTGGTTATTTCTACATAACAGTTATAACTTGATTTGGAGTTAGAAGGGGAAATATAATACTTTGTAGCAGTAAAGATTTTGAGATACTTGTTTGACTCAAAAGATATTAACTCTTTTTAACCAAATCAATCAAAAAGATGAAGGGGTAAATCGTAATCAAAGATAATAAACCCTAGGATAACTTTAATAATCGAAATATCAGTAATAGTGAAGGAGAGAGAGAGAGAGAGAGAATGGTAGAGAGATAAAGATGAGAGAGAGAATGAACTTGTCTATTAAAAATCATCTGCCTATTACAAGGCCTGGATCCCCCTTATATAATGGAGGATCTTTACTTAATTATCGGGAAGATAAAATTAGAGTACATTCTATAACGGAGCCGACGATGACGCGGGGTCGTTTCTCCTCTTGCCCCTGGGTCATCCCCCTATATCGACTCGTAGGTATTCAGTGGTTGGTCGTGTTGACTTTGGGACGTGATCGATCAAATTTGACCCCATACAGTTAGTCCCTCCGCTCTTCGGGGTCGCAGCGAGATGCATCCTCGATGAGCGGAATCAATGCTTCCGTCGGGGAGAGTTTGACTTGTCGAAATGTTATGACGTGACCGGTGGGAAACGGTAATCATATCTGTTAGAACGTTGAAGTAAAACACTCTTCCCTGGGTGACGTCAGCGTTCGCATGCGTCATCATTACGCGTATTCTCGAGGCAGAGAAGCTGACGCTATGGCACTTGGTTTCCCGCGCTGATTTGAAGTCTGTCGCCTCGATTCTGGCGCCACACAGCCCTTTAAATAGGGGAAGGGTTCAATTTCGTTGAAGAACTTTGGTCATTCTTGAGAATTTTCCAGCCCTCCTCTTTTAATTTTCATATTCTGCACTTTCGTTCTTGATCGGGGGTTTTTCTTCTTTTTTATTCCGTTGTGTGTGACTTTCTCCGAACAAAATCATGCCTAAATATTTCCGTACCAATGAAAGGGTTCCTGAGGCTGCTTCGTCGAACGCGCCACCCTCCTCCGATGGCGGAGAGGTGGAGGTGGAAGAGGACGTCAGTCCTCTTACGAGGGAAGCATTATTATCGAGGCATTCTTTGTCTCGGTGTGATTTCAATAAGGATTCCCCCACTATTCCGATTCCAGTGCTTTCCGAGACGGAACAGAATCACTTGGATGACCTCCGCGCTAAATACGGTATCCCTGCCCACGTAGAGATGGTCCTGGCGGGGGGAGACTACGTTGACGTTCATAGGCCAGGGTATTGTGCCTTCTATGAATACCCCTTTTTGATAGGTTACGGCCTTCCTCTTTTTCCCTTGGCGTAAGAGTTCTGCAGATTCTATAACATCTGCCCGGCTCAGCATACGCCATACACGCTTAAAGTGCTTCTTCTGCTGGCCAAGTACGCGGAGTTGGGCGAATGTGATGTCTCTGTTCATCATCTCTTGCACTTGTTTACAGCCGGTTTCCTTAGAGGGACCATGGTGCATTTGAGAATCCGTGGTACAAAGGGGTTGGTGATCGGAACAGACGACCGGGCGAGCTGTGGATTCTGGCGCAAGTATTTCTTTATCAGGACCGAGCACGTGGTCTCACCCCACTGGATTTCCAGAGAGGTGGAACAGGACATGTAAGTGTTGTAGTTTATTAGGTTCTTCGTTGCATGCTATTACTGCGACTCTAATTTTTGCATTGCAGCCATGGCTCGTCCGCCCCAGCCCGTTGTCGATCTCAGGAACTGGGTCGCCGGCCTTCTACCTCACGCGGAGGAGACTCGAACTTGGCCTGCCTTCCTACGACGTTACGACCCTAAAGTTTCCTCAGGTAAACTTTTGATTTTTGTCTCGTCGATTATACGACCTTGCTTACCTGTATGATTTTATGGCAACAGGTCGAGGTGCTTCCAGGAGGAGGGCGCCAGTCCCTACTTTCATGCGACCCAACGCCGCTCGGACGCTCAGGATATATTATGCGATGTGGACGGTTTCCAAGACATCGCTCCTCCACCGACTGTTTAGAATCGTTGAACCGGTGATCTAATTTGCATCACTATACCCCTATATTATCGCGGGATACTTATTGTAGTGCAAAGCATAATTTGGAGTATATTTCAAATACTTCAAAACTCGTTTCATTGTTATGAAAGTTCAAATGCAAACTTTCTTATGTTGTAGACCAATACGTCTCGACTTTCGATTGCATATCAGATTATTGACTACACTTAATGTAGTAATTATAACAACAGCTGGAATGATTGGCATCAGTTGTGGCCACAACTTCTCAACAGGGGGCCATCCTCTAACTTCTCAACAGGGGGCCACGTCCACAGCTGCGGCTATGGGGGAGTCGACCTCGTTGGCGCCGGCCCCGCAACCGTCGATGAATCTTCCAATGGTGAAGAGCCGTTGGAAAGAAAAAGGAGGAGACTGGAGATGGGAAAGGGGGTGGCCACTGAAGCTGACGGAAGTCGGGCACCCCAGACGACGCCAAGGCATGTTTCATGGCTGATGCCATTTTATCGGGGAGGTCAGCCCAAGAGAGGAGGGCCGCCCCTAGAGCTAGTTTGGTGCGGCCCGCCAAGGGGGGCTCGTCAACTAATATCGGAGGGCCTAGCGTGGAAGCTGATGAGTCGGGTTCCGACGTTGCCCCAGAGGACGTAAATGAATTTTTGGATTGTCATACCCATGTGGAGGCGACGATGGAGGGGTCTGACCGTCGCATAGTGATCCTGGGAGACTACAACTTGCTGTTGAATAGTGAGCAGGTCGCATCGACCCTTACCCTTTTATGTGCCGCTCCTGAGAGTGAGACGCTCAAAACGATGAATGACATAGAGCTGTCTTGGAAGGTCGCCAACATGGCCTTACAGGTATGTTTCCTCACCTCCCCCCTTTTTTTGCGTATCGTAAGATCGACATGGAAATGTTCTTACTTCTGTGTTTTTTTTAGACCCTCGTCCTGGAGGTGGAGAGAGATCGTCGTGAGCGGAAGAGGACGGACCTCTATACGAAGATGTTGACGAAGTGTCGAAAGTCTCGCACTAAGCACCGGGCGATGGCCGACCTCTACCAACACGACCCTGAGTTCCAAGTGTTCCGCGAGGGGCTTAAGCAGAGGGAGGCCCGGTTGGAACGTAGGGGGGCAGAGCTGGAATAGACGGATGGGGAGCTTGTGAGGGCCGTTGCTCGTAGCAGCGAATTGGAGGCCCTCTTTAGGGCGAATGAGGATGAACTCGAGTTGAGTCGAGGGTAACTGCGGAGAATGCGGACCTGCAGCAGAAGGTAGCTGGTTTGACTGCCGAGCCGGGTGCTAAGATGGCGGAAGTTGATAGACTCAAGGGCGAGCTAAGTGCTAACGCTGATAAATTGGCTGCGTTGCAAAGGCAGGTAGCCCCACCGAGGTCAGAAGAAGCAGATAGTCATTCTCGTCCCTCCTCATCTCGTCCTCCATCTGGTCGGGGCCCGCCTCATAGCACATATGAGATGTGGGTCTATGCGGAGGCTCGACTTGATATATATAGAGATTTTCACGCCGAGGGCCAGGCGACAGAGGTGGAGGTTCAGGCAGTGCACGTACCGCTCGCGAATCATGCGGGTATGACCTTAACTCTCCTGATGGGGAGGATGTTACTTCTGAGGATGTCAACCGCCTTAACTCAGATTTGTGGTATGAAGACGCTTATCCCGCAGGGGGTAATGAGTAGTTTAAGCTTGTCTGTTTTCTTTCCGAATTTTTGGCTGTGGGTTGTACTAAGGCTCGTCCGTAGGGACGAATATAAATGATTTTGTTGTAATATAAACTCTTGTGTTTTTGTCGCTTCGTCTATTTGCTGTTTTTCCCTTTTTGGGTTTTTTTTCATGTCACTTAGTCTCCGCAGAGTTTATTTTTACTACTGTTAAAAGATTTCATCATGGCTCGAACGAGGTCGAACTAATGATGGCCTTGGCCATTAGGATGTTGCTTCGACTGTCGTCGAAGTAATATCTGTCGTGGTTTGAACGAGGTCGAACTGATGATGGCCTTGGCCATTAGGATGTTGCTTCGGCTGTCGTCGAAGTAGTGTCCGTCGTGGTTTGAACGAGGATGAACTGATGATGGCCTTGGCCATTAGGATGTTGCTTCGACTGTCATAGAAGTAGTATCCGTCGTGGTTCGAACGAGGTCGAACTGATGATGGCCTTGGCCATTAGGATGTTGCTTCGACTGTCGTCGAAGTAGTAGCCGTCGTGGTTCAAACGAGGTCGAACTGATGATGGCCTTGGCCATTAGGATGTTTCTTTGACTGTCGTCCAAGTATATCTGTCGTGGTTCGAACGAGGTCGAACTGATGATGGCCTTGGCCATTAGGATGTTGCTTCGACTGTCGTCGAAGTAGTATCCGTCGTGGTTCGAACGAGGTCGAACTGATGGCCTTGGCCATTAGGATGTTGCTTCGACTGTCGTCGAAGTAGTATCCGCCGTGGTTCGAACGAGGTCGAACTGATGATGGCCTTGCCATTGGGATGTTGCTTCGACAATGGAGATTCGACTTATGTTCGTATAATGGAGATTTCTGTTTGTACAATGGAGATCGACTTCCGTTCATATAATGGAGATTTCTGTGTATACAATGGAGATTGACTAGTGTATCGACTTCCATTCATATAATGGAGATTTCTGCGTATACAATGGAGATTGACTAGTGTAGTCCCTTCATTACTTCGGCCTAGAGACCGTGTCGACGGGCCGAGGTGGTGAACTGTGCTTTGATCCACAGGGTATCCCCTTCGCCGCCTCATTAAAAACCTCCCCGAGAAAACCCAATTGGGACAAAACTCGGTTGAGGGAAAAAGAGTACGACTTAGGAGACGCCTTTCAGAAGTGGAAGTACTTGAGGTGGACGGCGTTCCAGTTGTTTTGGAGCGGCTTTCCTTCCATTGTTTCCAGTTGGAAGGCTCCTTTGTTTGCCGTCATTGTGATTTTATATGGTCCGTCCAGTTGGTTCCCAACTTTCCTTCGTTTGGGTCCTTTGATGCCAGTGTTTTGGCTTTGAGGACGTAGTCGCCAACTTTGAGTGATCTTACCTTTGCCTTCTTGTTGTAATACCTCTCTACTTGCTGCTTCTGGGCTATCATTCTTATGTGGGCCATATCTCTCTGTTCTTCGACCTCATCTAGGTCTTGCAACCTACTCTCGTCGTTAAATGCTCCGCTTATATGGGAGTATCTCAGGCTGGGCTCCCCAACTTCGACGGGTATGACTGCGTCGGTCCCGTAGACTAGTGAATATGGCGTTTCTCCCGTGCTGGACTTTGGTGTAGTTCGATATGCCCATAATACTTCAGGTAATAATTCAGGCCATAGCCCTTTGGCTTCTTCGAGCTTCTTTTTTAATATGTTCAATACCACTTTGTTGGAGGACTTCGGCTTGGCCGTTGGCAGCGGGATGATATGGTGTGGAGAGTATCTGCTTGATATGCTATTTTCGAAGAACTCAGTCGTTTTCTTTCCGACAAACTGGGGTCCGTTGTCGCAGCTGATTTCTTTGGGGATGCCGAAACGGCATATAATATTCTTCCATATAAAGGCGATGACCTCCTGTTCGCGTATTTGTGCGTACGCACATGCTTCCACCCACTTAGAGAAATAGTCAGTTAAAACCAAAAGGAAACGTACCTTTCCTCGTCATGTCGGAAGGGGGCCGACTATGTCCATTCCCCATTTTATGAAAGTATGGAATGGAGTAGTTCGCCTGCTTGATATATCATAGGGGCGTATTTCTGGCACTGCTCGCATCTCCGGACATAGTCTGCTGCTTCCTTTTTCATAGTGGGCCAATAGTATCCAGCACGGATGAGGCATCGGACGAGGGCGCGGTTCCCTGTGTGGGCTCCGAAGTGACCCTCGTGTACTTCCTCCAGTACTTGCCTTGTCTGGTGCGGCCCCAGACATTTGGCTAAGGGTCCGCCGAATGTTCTCTTGTAGAGGTTATGATCTATTAGGTTGTATCGAGCCGCTTGTGTCCGGAGTTTCTTGGCTTCCTTTTTGTCTTGCGGGAGTGTTCCGTCCTGTAAGTAGGATATAAAGCGATTACACCAGTCCTAAGTTAGATTCAGAGAGAGTACCTCGACATGGTCTATGGCCGAGTGAAGGAGGGTGACCACGTTCTCTTTATTGATATTCTTGGTGGTCGCGGCCAATTTGGCGAGGCCATTTGCTTCAATGTTTTGTGCTCTAGGAATCTGATCGAGGTGGCATTCGTTGAACTCTGGCAATAACTTATGGATCTCGAACTGATATTTCTGCAACCTTTGCTCTTTGATCTGGAAAGTCCCGGTGATTTGATTTACGACGAGTTGAGAATCGCAGTGGAGGATGAGCCGCCGGGCGCCGTATTTAAGGGCTAGCTTCAAACCTGCAATCACAGCTTCATACTCGGCTTTATTGTTAGTCATATCGGGGCATCGTATGGACTGGCGAATCACTTTGCCCCTAGGGACTTCGAGGACGAGTCCCAGTCCCGATCCCGAGGCGTTTGAGGCGCTGTCAGTATAGAGAGTCCAGAGGTCTGTACATGCGGAAGCGCGGAGCGCTTCTTGTTCCGCCTCTAGCAATATCTCCGCGCTGAAGTCGGCGACAAAATCAGCGAGTACCTGCGACTTGATGGCAGTTCGCGGTTGGTAAGCTATATCGTGCTCGCTGAGCTCTATTGCCCATTTGGCGAGGCTGCCTGAGAGCTCGGGCTTATGTAGGACACCCCTTAAGGGGAAGGTTGTTATTACCTTTATGGGGTGGCATTGGAAATAAGGTCTAAGCTTGCGTGAAGCTACGACTAGGGCCAGGGCCAGTTTTTCAAGGTGAGGGTACCTTGTCTCAGCGTCTATTAAAGTTTTGCTGATATAGTAAATAGGAGATTGTGTACCTTTGTCTTCGCGGACTAAGACCGCACTGACAGCGACCTCGGATACTGCCAAATACACGAGCAAACATTCGCCTGGGTTCGCTTTGACGAGTAGGGGTGGTGAAGATAGGTACGCTTTTAGCTTCTTCAGGGCGTCAATGCATTCCTCATTCCATTGTAGCCCGTGATCCTTTCTTAGCACGTTGAAGAACTTGTGGCATCTATCTGAGGACCGTGAAATGAATCTCGACAAGGCGGCTATTCGCCCTGTTAACTTCTGTACCTATTTCTTACTGGTCAGTACCTCAGGTATTGCATCGATGGCCTTGATCTGATCAGGGTTGACTTCGATCCCTCGTTGTGATACGAGGAAGCCCAGGAATTTCCCCGAGGCTACGCCAAAAGCGCATTTTTCCGGATTCAACTTCATCCCGTACATCCTCAATATCTCGAAGGCTTCCTTTAAATTATCAATGTGGTCCTCTTTCTTTTCCGATTTCACTAGCATATCATCAATGTAGACCTCCATCATTTTGCCGAGCTGATCCTTAAAAATTTTGGTGACTAACCGCTGGTAAGTGGCCCCCGCGTTCTTGAGTCCGAACGACATTACCTTATAGCAATAAGTCCCTTGATGGGTGATGAAGGTTGTCTTTTCCTGATCCTCTTTGGCCATCAAGATTTGATTGTAACCGGAGTAAGCATCCAAAAAACTTAGCAGTTCATGCCCTGCCGTTGCATCGATCAGTTGGTCGATATGGGGTAACGGGAAGGAGTCCTTTGGGCATGCCTTGTTCAGGTCGGTGAAGTCCACGCACATTCGCAACTTCCCGTTCTTCTTTTTGACCATGACTACATTGGCGACCCACTGGGGATACTTCGATTCTCTGATGGAGCCATTGGTGAGTAATTTGTCCACTTCTTCGCTGACCGCTTCGTTGATTGTGGCATTGAATTTTCTCCTTGCCTGTCGTACTGGCGGATAGAGCGAGTCGACATTCAACCTATGGGTGGCTATATCCCTTGGGATGCCTGGCATATCTGAGTGGGAAAAGGCAAACAAATCGGCGTTATTAGTCAGAAATTCATGAAACTTACCTGGTTCTGGGAGGTTGTGCCCGAAGTAAGCCTTCTTTGTGTTGTCGGTGTCGTCCAGCTGGACCAGGTCGAGGTTTTCTATAGTTGCCTTGCAGGCTTCTACGACTTCAGGGTCTCAGATGACTTCTGCTGGGGGTTGGGTTTAGTTCCCGACATGGCTAATTGCTATGCCTCCGTGCTTGCTCCTTTCAGTTGCTTGGTATGTGTGCAGTCTTGGGCGATCCGATAGCATTCCTGGGCGGTGCGCGGTTCGCCTCGAATGCTGAATACCCCTTATGGTGTGGGAAATTTGATCACCTGATAAAAGCTTGAGGGGATTGCTCGCATGGCATGTATCCATGGGCGTCCTATAATGGCATTATAGGCTGTTTCTTGGTTCATGACGTGGAATGTGGTTTCCAACGTGACTCCCCCTGCCAAGACTGGCAGCACTACTTCTCCGGACGTCCGCTCTACTGCATTGTTAAAACCCGTTAGTGTTATGCAATGCGGTATTATTCTATCCTCGAGCCTCATTTGTACGAGGACTCTTGGGTGAATAATACACGCGCCGCTTCCGTCATCTACCATGATTCTTTTTACATCTGTATCAGCGATGCGTAAAGTTATAACTAAAGCATCATAATGGGGGAAAGACAAATTGTCGGCATCTGACTTTTCGAAGATGATACTGTCTTCGAAGTCATCATACCGTTCGTGAGCGACCGTCTGCTTGAGTTTATGTGTGGCGATGAATTTCACATGGTTGATCACTGAATCATCGCCGCCGCCAATGATCATCTGCATGGTGCGTGCCAGCGATGGTTGTTTCGGAGGTCCTTGGGAGGGGTCGCGTCCTCTGGCGAAGTTGGCCCTTCCTTTATTGCTGAGTAGCTCTTTTAGGTATCCCTGGTTCAACATTCTGACTACCTCTTGTTGTAGGCCTATGCAATCCTCGGTCTTGTGTCCTCTTTCCTGATGGAATTCACAGAGGACGTTTGACCTTCTTGTGCTTGGATCCGATCTCATTTTTGGCGGCCATTGTACCTTCGTGCCCAGCTTCTCTAGTGCGTACACTATCTCTGAAAGGGGAAACACAAGAGTTATGAGCAGATAATAGTGGAGGCATACCTCTTTCATTTCGAAGGGGTGCGGTGTATCGTAGCACGGCATCTGCATGTCTCGGAGGAGGTGGGTTGGATGTTCTGACATAAGGCTGGTGTCTTTCTCGATTGAAACGCGGGGGCTGATCTCTTCGCCCATCGTTGCGTCTATCCCTCCTTGCTTCTGTTTGAACTGACGTTAATCGCTGAGTTGGCCCGTTAAGATCATCTTCGTCTGCCCTTACCTCAGCGCAGTAGGCATTATGAATTTCTTCCCATGTGGTAGGGGGGTACTTCATGAGTCTGTTGAGCAATTTTTTGGTCGCCTTTGATCCGCTCCTCTTTAATCCGTTCTGGAAGGCCGCGACCGCCATTCCTTCTGACACATTTGGCAGTCCCATTCTTACCCTGTTAAATCGGGCCTGGAAGTCTCGGAGTCCCTCCCCCGCTGTTTGCCGAATGGCGAAGATGGCGTTGACCCTAGCTTCGGCCTTCTTTGCTCCTGCATGAGCGATGGAAAATTTATCTGCCATCTCCTCGAATGTTGATATCGACCGTCCTGGTAACTGTGAATACCATGTTAATGCCCCTCCTGTCACAGTCTCGCCGAACATTTTAATCAGTACGGATGGCACTTGTTCTTTTGACAGGTCATTGCCTTTTACCGTGGTGACGTAATGGATTAGATGATCTTCTGGATCCGTGGTCCCGTTGTATATCTTCAAGTACAGTGGCATTTTGAAGGTTTTCGGGATGGGGTGGGGAGCAGCTTCCTCACTGTATGGTTGTTCGACAAACCTTCCTACATTGCGTTTTGGCAGCAGCTTAGTGGCGCCAGGTATCTTGTCAACCTTTTCCTGGTGTTCTTTCATTTGATCACGAAGCACTTTTTTCTCGTTTTCCATTTCTTCCATTTTCTTTAGGATGGTTGCGAGTGCATCATCACTTGCATCGATAACAGTGCGGGTGTTGCTGTTTCGTACAGTGCTTGGCTCGTCGGTGATAGCAGCGATTCCTGCCGTCGGCGAATCTTCGTTATTTCCTTGAGGGGGTTTTTCGAGCATGTTGCTTAGAGCGCTCGTCAACCACTCCTCGAGCAGCTTTTTGACTGCTGGTGGTGTTTCTTTCGCCGTGGACGTAGAAGCTCCTCTTTCACGCAAGATCGTCAGATCCTCGAGTGGAGAGGGTGAGATCTCCCCCTCCGGTGTATCCCTTGGTGTTATATTCTCTGTATCTTCTCTACCGGCTTCGTTGAGGGAGTCCAAGAGGTTATTTGAGACATTTGTTATCATCTTCAACCTTGCTTCTTTTTCTGCCATCGTTGGTTTCTATGGAGTGTGAAGAACAGTGATCGTTGTTTTTGATATCCCAGGTGAGAACTATGATTTCAACTACAGAAATTCCCACAGACGGCGCCAAATTGTTTGACTCAAAAGATATTAACTCTTTTTAAGCAAATCAATCAAAAAGATGAAGGGGTAAATCGTAATCGAAGATAATAAACCCTAGGATAACTTTAATAATCGGAATATCAGTAATAGTGAAGGAGAGAGAGAGAGAGAGAATGGTAGAGAGATAAAGATGAGAGAGAGAATGAACTTGTCTATTAAATATCAACTGCCTATTACAAGGCCTGGATCCCCCTTATATAATGGAGGATCCTTACTTAATTATCGGGAAGATAAAGTTAGAGTACATTCTATAACGGAGTCGACGATGACGCGGGGTCGTTTCTCCACTTGCCCCTGGGTCATCCCCCTATATCGACTCGTAGGTATTCAGTGGTTGGTCGTGTTGACTTTGGGACGTGATCGACCAAATTCGACCCTATACAATACTCAATACGTATTATGATTTGATTTCGGTTAGAAATTTTATACTAAGACTTTCTCTTCTCCATTAATAAGTTAAATTGTTGGACTGCTTGAACGGATGCTTCTTAAGGTGACAGTTGTTTCTGCCGAACGGACGTTTCTTCAATATGGAGACCGTTTCCCCCTACATGGACTTTTGGGCTTCTAATAAACTAGTCTTTCTGCACGTACGTTGCACATGTATTTCATATTACTTTTTACAAAATGTATATACTTAAAATAGTAAATGTTACATATTCGAAAAATATTTGATTTAGTTATTAAATTCCATATTTGAATATAAAAACCTAGCATTCCTGCGTAACTGTAGGATTTTTATGTAAAAAGTCAAAGGCTATCTAACAAACTCTATTTCTGCTCTAACCATCACATTATCAATTAAATTTTGGTATATCTCCCTTTCGAAATTTTATTGCTCCAATAGTCGATGTCAGAAGCAGCATTCTTTGATCAACTTTGTCTTCTCTATGTCCTCCAACCATAACAGTATCAATTGCACCGTTAAATAATTGTCTTCTAAAGGTTAATCGTTCTTTTCTAAAATACTCATGCCTTGCTTTTCCTATTTTAATGTACACATCACGTATAATCTCCAGCTTCATCATATACATCTATAAGTAACATTTATTATACATCAATAAGTATTAAAATTCAAATCTCATCAGATTAATAAAATTCGATAATCAAGTTAAATAAAATTTAGGGAAAAGGTCTCTATATATATATATATATATATTCCTCAGGCTGACCGTGGTCCTTTCTTCACATTAGCATTGTCACAACATGAAGCTCTCCTTTCTCTACATGAAACATTTTCAATATCGGATGAAGCAAGTGAGTCTATTTCTCCAATACTTAATTGATTTGATGTAAGGTTTCAGGGACCAATTTATGTAAATAGAAAATTGTACATCCAATACCACAATATCTCAAGTCTAATGAAACTAAAGCAAGATATACCAACCGAAAGAAGCCATTCCAAAATTACACATCATCGAAAAACAATAATTATCAAAGTCAAGCTCACAACATCTATTAATGAAATCAAGATACACTACTAGAAATTCGGAAAAAAGCGACCACAAAAAACGATCAAAGTTGCTCGCTTATAGACCTAAAAGCGATCAAAAAACGACCAAACATGTCTGGTCGCAATATAGCTGGTCCCTTTATTTTAGGGACCAAAGTTGGTCGCTAATTAGCGACCAACTTTGGTCTCTAAGGTAAAGGACCAAATATTCCGGGTAAAGACTATAGCGACCAGCTTTGGTCGCTTTATTATTTTAGTAATATAATTTTGACGACCAAAGTTGGTCTCTAAATGTAAAATACGTTTTTTTTTTAATTTATTATTAATCATAAAAAAGCGACCAACTTTGGTCTCTAATCCAAATATTATATTTTAAAATATAGATCAAGGTTGGTCGTTTTTTTATTAATTTTTTTAATTTTTTTTAAAAATAAGCGACCAACTTTGGTCGCTAATTTCAAGAATTTAATTTTTTTTTTAAAAAATAAGCGACCAAAGTTGGTCGCTGTATTTCCAGAATTTTTTTTTTAATGGAATAGCGACCAAGGTTGGTCGCTTTTTGAGAATTCTGGGTAAAAAGCGATCAACTTTGGTCGCTATTGCCCAGAAAATTATTTTTTTAATAGAAAAGCGACCAAAAAGAGACCAAAGTTGGTCGCTTTTCTGGGTATTATTTTGGCAAAAACTGCCTGTTTTGGCAGCTGCACCACCTGGCAGTCATATCAAATCCCTATTACAAGCAACAACAACAACAATACCAACAACAACACAACAACAATACAACAACAACAACAACAATACAAAAACAACATTAAAACCAACAAAGTTTTAAAGTTCAATAGAACTACCACATTAAGCGAACCAAACTAAGTTAACTCTTATTACAAGCCCATTCGAAAACCGATTCTATTTGTCTAGTTCAAAGTGTATAAAAGTCAATGAGTGTTGTCTAATAAAGTCATCAACCCCTTCTACAAAATCCTCCCGCAATCCTAAATTTCAATTCATATCCTAAAGGTTCAATTCATATCCTAAAAGTTCAATTCATATACAAAAATTTCAATTCATATCCTAAAGGTTCAAATCATATCCTAAAGGTTCAACTCATACCCACAAAAGTTCAATTCATATCCTAAAATTTCAATTTATAAACTAAAATTCCAATACATAAACTAAAAGTCCAAT